>NC_087126.1:12223088-12595984 GCF_030705265.1 Helicoverpa armigera | reverse complement strand
CTCCCGAAGACAATGATTGTGAGCCAGTAGCGAAAAAACGAATTTATTGTTGCTATTTCCCTTCTAAAAAAAGTTGAAAAGCAAATGCGTCCTGCAAAAAATGTATGAGAAAGTGATATGTCGTGAGCATAACGTTGATATGTGCCAAAGCTGTTTGTAACTTACTTTTATATAAATTTATGTTCCTATATTATAAGTTAAGCTAATTGTTGATATTTTCCTAAAAAACAGATTGATTATTAGAATAATAAATTAGTTATCACTTGAAAGAGTAAGTGTTATATAATTTCATTGATTTATAGAAGACGTTTAGATTTTTGTTGCTTTTTTTAATATAAATAAATAAGTCAAAAAAATATCTGCAGTTTTAATTATTAGAATATATGTGTATATATAATAAAATATAATTTATTGAAAAAGACTAATAAACCTAGAGCTACAGCTAATTGAATTACATGCGTCAATTTTACGCATGATTATCTTTTCCGTAGTACAAAATATGATTATCTTTCTAGGGTTAAAACTTTGCCCTACAACAAACTATCGGGGCTGGAATGGCCGGCAGCGAAAACCATAAGAAAATAGGTTAATCGCTTTATATTTATTTACACTATGTTAACATTTTGTAGATAAAACAAGTAAATATTTGAAGTTCCAACGAATGAAACTATCATCAACACAATTGTAGTTTTCACACACTTAGCGCTTATTTGTAGAAATTTTAAATACGCTCGCTCTTCCCATTAAAAATTGTGGCAATGAATGAATGAATGACATAAACAAACTAAACACTGAATTGTTTCGCGTAATCAAAAATTCATTCATTTCGAACGGTTTTTAAATACGGAAATCAATAGTCATGTCCATGTCTTTCAGATTTTTACGGTTTTCAAGATGACAAAACTTTTTGTTATACAAAACTCATTACCTTAAGTGATAATTATGGGTTATTTGAATTACACTAGATCATTTATCATTAAAAGCAATAGTTATAAAAAGTATTTAGACAAAAAAGACTCAAAACTAGCAATAAGCCTGGGCAGGTAACCACCCTCCCAAACCTGAGGTCTGAGGTCGAATGTTTTAATGTCAGATTAAAAAGTACTTGCTTTGTCTACAATTCCTATCATTACATTATTTTTAATTATTAATTTTATTCTTAGACAAACAACTATTTTTGAAATAATACGCAAATCATAATCACCATAGTGTACAAACTAGATAAGTAGTCGTGCTGTGAACTTCTGTGTTATCTATTGTCTATGATAGGAATTGACTGATGGATGTTTCTTGTTTGTCTTGTCACTTTTCTAAAATACGTAATTTTTGACGAGACCTTTGTTGCTATCAATTGATGTTAAAAGTGCATATAAAAAATGGTTGATCCAATATTCGATTACCAATTTAGGCTTATCCTAATTGGTGATAGTACGGTGGGCAAGAGTTCTCTCCTGAAATATTTTACAGATGGGAAATTCGCTGAGGTAAGTACCTACAATCGCCTTTGTTTTGATGTTATTTAAATTATTTGTGTTGTAAATTGCGCGTTAAATTTTAGCTATCAGATCCTACGGTTGGTGTGGATTTCTTCGCGAGAATTATAGAGGTGCAAGATGGTACAAGAATTAAACTGCAGTTATGGGATACGGCTGGTCAAGAGAGGTTTAGATCTATTACAAAATCCTACTATAGGAATTCAGTTGGTGCGTTATTAGTATACGACGTGTGTAACAGATCAAGTTTTGAGCATATACCCTTGTGGATGATGGAGGCAAAGCGACACATAGAGCCTCACCGGCCAGTGTTTGCTTTGGTTGGCTGCAAAGTGGATCTGGTGGGCACAGACAATAAAAACGGAGCGAGAAGGGAGGTTACATGCGAAGAGGCGCGAATGTTCGCAGAAGAGAATGGTGAGTTGCTCTACTATTTCATAATTACAAAAATAGTTTTTGTTTTGGTGCCAGTATGTTATCACTGTTTAAATGTAGGTCAATAGTCAAGTATCTGAATTTGTGTATATGAATGTCTTTTAACAATTCAATTCTAATTGGAACCTTGTGCTATATTTTTTGCTTACATATAGAAATGAAAATTTAAACAATGTAACAAATTCAAACTGCAGTTATATAATTAAGGAAGACAACAAGTTATATATATTTGTTATTTGTTACTCTTACAGCAAGTAATTTTTATAACTATGTTAATTAGGTAACAAAAAACAATTTTTTGTAGCATGTCTTTTTCTGATTGTCATTGTGATAAAATTTGCATAACACTTGTCACAAATTACAACACGTTATGTGCTCTTACCATACACATTTTTGAAGAATATTATATCATATGACTAGTTTTATATCCATATAAAAAAAAGAATTTTACCAAAAGCACCATAAAATGAGGGACAAACAGGATATTAAAATTTCCTGCATTTAAGATGGTTGAAGATACTATTGTTGTGATAATTAGGGTTTATTAAAGCTGACTCACAACAGTACACAACAGTGTGTACGTATTATATTAAGAATTATATGTATTACAACAAGGAATGTTTCTACATGATTATTAATTTGTGTACTCACTAATATTGCAAATACAAAATTTAGTCAATCTACTTGCATAATTTAAGCAAAATTCCAATTTTGATAAAAAAAATATACAAAAGTCTGGATAATGGTTTATTTAAATCTGGATTTCTGAAGTTCACACAGAATGTGTATAAATCCTCAAGTCTCAATCATTATCTGCTTTTACCTAGCTATAAACCTCTAAAAATGATTTGACTTTGAATAATGTCTAATGTTTATTTGTTTTCCTAGGTCTACATCATGTAGAAACATCAGCCAAAACAGGTGTGAACGTAGAAGAAGCATTTGTGCTAGTCGCTCAAGAAGTATACAACCGCATTCAGACCGGTGAATACAAAGTGGAAGACGGATGGGATGGAATCAAGACTGGCTTCAACCGCCCTAACGGTATGGACTTTAACCTTCTCGAAGCTGAAACGGTCCAGTCCACATGTTGCTAGGAGACGATAAACAAGTGTATATATTTGACTCACAATAGTTTAGTAATATACGACGTGTAAGCATAATTTTATATATATATTGTGTAGATAAGGTGTGGCGTCTGCCGTATAAGCTGTTTATTTACGTTTCTAGTAAACATTTTTACTTTTACACACTTTTCTTTTGGTGGATACAGGTGGAATGTAATTTAAAATAGTTGCGAACATTGCAGTTTGTTACGCAAGCCAGAAATAAAAAACAATTCAAATGAGTTTTGAAATTCAGATGTTATTTATTTTTCAAGCAATTTCTAAAGGATAACAAATGGCCATCATTCTATTTTTAGTCCTGGAATTACTATTAATACTACTTAAAATGTAAAATAGTTGAACACAATAAATTACTAATAATAATGTATGGCAACTTTTAGGAAAAGCTACTAACAATAATACAAAAATATTATTTTTCGGTGTTTTCAAATTGATAAGTAGGAATTCGAATATAACTGAAACATTTCATAGGTTTGCAATCCCATGAATCTTAGGTGCATATTATTACTTCTATTATGTGTTGTATCCCAGACAGTCAATGGTAATTTGGTAGTTAAATACATAGTCAAGTCAATTTTACCATTATTAGATATCAAACTGTGTCCATAATTTTTATTTATCACAGGACATAAGTAGTGCGACCATGATTTGTCATTTCAAGTTGAATCATCATTTTATATTTTTGTAGATCCATACTTTTTGCTGAAAGGAAAAGATAAAGCTCTAAATATAGACAAACATTAACATTGAATCAGAAATATGTGTCATTGCATTGCAGCTATATACTTACATACTATTGGATGTATGTAAAGGATTTTCAACATAAAAATTGCTCAAGACGCCTAAACGATTTTCAAAAATCTTTGTAACTCTTACTACCTACCGTCTTTTTAAATTCTTATAATTGTCTTGCAAATACATAAGTTTCCTGCATAACTTTACTTAAATATGTATATTACGGAATTCCTTTTTATATACAAACAAAAAAATATAGCTGTCGCTATTCTTGACTCGTTTACGAGAAAATGTAAATATTGTAAAAAATGTATGCCCATAAAGTATATTTATGATCCAAATGCCACAAAACTTTTTAATTCGGCTTCCACATTTTTTCAGAGACTTACTATGTGGTCCTAGTCGCCTAGACAAAATTGATCTCGCCGAAAGAATAAAACAAGAATTAAAATCTAGGCATTGTTTACAGTCTAAACTTTCAAGATTAAGGCTCAATTTCCCCGACTACATAAACATCCGTTTTTCTTAAAACAACTGTTTAATTTGAAAATTGTAAACTTATAGTAAACAGTGATTAAGAAAATTAACGTTTATGTTTTCAGTGTACTTGGGCCTAAGTATTCGCCGCAGTGGCATTTGGACCGCTTTATACATTACGCGTGTAATTTGAACCAAAGATTGCGAAAATGATCCCTACGATTTTGTTTCCTTCAAACTGTATAGATTATATTCTTGTTTCATTAACATTTACTAACTATAAGTTAAACATATTGTACCTGCAACACCTTGTGTAATTTACATCGTTAGGAATTGTAACTGTCGTATGCCCGAATATTGGAAGCTCATTAATTAACTTCTCTTTCGTCAATACGATAGCGGAAGTATGAGATGAAAAGGCTTTTTAAAATCTGAATGAAATTCGGGTATTTGCGCATTTTTACCACTTTTCTGTAATGTATGAAAAAGTCCTTCAGAGTGCTCCAAAATTCGTTATCAAAAATATTTTAAGTAGCTCTTATGCATCTCTGAATGAACCCAGGTACTTGTAATTAGCCTGTAAACAGATCTATTCTACACATATAGAATTAAACACGATAGTTGCTCCAATTCTTAATTTGGCCCCAAAATCTTGTCACGCAAGTTATACCATGTTAATTAAATTAAATATTTTCATTACTCTACCAATATAGAATCTAAATAATCAAGCCGTCCATTACGATGGGCAATTTTAAAATTTTCAAATACCTACATATAATTCATTTTAGAAAGACCATGTATTGTCGCGTTGATCTGACGACCTACGGACATAATCCTATTCTTATAAAAGAGGTTTAAGTACCTATATCTTGTTTGTGAAGCTAAATAGACTTATAGGAAGACTATAATATGGATCATGTTTGCCTAGGAAGCGTGGTCAACGCTAGATTGATCAAAAAGTGTTCATGTAGCATGCGTTTAGAGTAAAAATTAATCAGCGTTTTAGGCGGAAACTGAGTCGCGTAATTTACGTCGAGAAAGTACGCAGCTCGTAGTAGGAATACTGAAATTCGGTAACGTAAATAACGCGACTCAGTAAATACCTTTTCGTTTCGTAGTCATGTTTTTGTTTTAAATTCTTGCAGATTAAAGTGATGGTAGAAATAATTTATTAAGTTCTAAATTATATTAAAAATACTAATGTTAATGATAGGGTTAAAATTTGTAACGCCTAGAATTATTCGAGTGATGGAAATAGGCTAAATGGACAGAAAATGAAATATTACCGTACTTTAGACTTGACCGTTTTGCGCGGCACAAATAGTTTCCAGCGCTTTTTTCACATAAGGTTTTATTCACAAACTTCTAATCAAAATATTGACATCTTTTATCTGAATTAAAACCGGTTCTTTTGTTACCGGTATAACTAGGTACATGTAAAATCGTTCTGACGCGAGTTATGCAATTTAAATAATTTTAAGGTCATCGCATAAGACTAAAAGATAACAAAAAATAAAAATATTGGTGAATTAAATTAGTCGATTGACAATATTTAAAATTGTCGTAACGAAAAGTACTTTTGGACGTATGATTTAAAATGTTATTTTTTAATCTTATGAATTAACAGTTTGTTTTATTGGAGTAGCTTATAATATGCTGTTATAATAATGCTTTATATAAAGTAAAGTTTTTTGTTAATTACGCATCGTTTTATTTACCTAATTATCCTGATAATGCGTATTGGCCGACTGGGGTCGTAAGACAGATTAGGTCAAGTAAATGACCTAATTTCCACTAAACGGACATCATTTGGGCATAAATTAAAGATATCTAGGTACCAGGGATATCGTTCACAATTAGATAATTGCAGTTATTGCTGCAAGTGCATGCACGGGCTTATCGTATCGTTTACATGCAATTGCCAATGTAGGTAAGTAGGTACGATTGTATGTCTAGGTAGTTACCTACCGTTAAAAATGTGTTTACTCCATCGGGTTGTTGTACATACGATTTACGTCTATATTATTGTAAGTATATTTCAATAAATGAAATAGTTCCGTAATCCAATTTATTTGACCGCTCTCCGTGCTAACATAGCGTGTCGAAGTTACGTAGTCTGATATCATATTGCAAGATTAAAAAGTAGAATTTTCATACTTGCTTAAATTTTTACATATCTAGCAAGTTAGGAGAATGTACCAAAATTTTCAAATGAGATTGATCGGACGAGCCTTCTTTTAAAAGGCAGTTAAGGTATTTCCAAGACTTTCACATAAGTTCTAGCAAGCCTTACTAGACTAGGCAACTACTTTCTTTGACCCGCCATCGTCACAGAGTTCCATTGCAATATTATGTAGGTAGGTACGGTTAGGGCTGCCATCTCGAATTTCGCCAAACCCGGACAAACTTTAAAAAACCCGGACATTTGGCATAAATCGCATTGTTTCCCCGAACGAGTACGATTTTTTTAAACAAAATAATACCTAATTTGTAATCCATTTACTATTAACAAATACTTAAATTCAATGAGGTGCTTCCTTACATGAAAAGTGTCCGGGTTTTCCCCGGACACTTCTTGAAACCCCGCCCGGACGGTCCCCGGACGGCCTCCAAACGAGGACAAATCCGGGGAAACCCGGACGGATGGCAGCCCTAGGTACGGTAGACCACACATCAGTGGTAACTGTCGTGCACCTTAACGCAATAGTAATAAATACGATTTTCCTATAAAACTGTTACCACTGACCTGAAGTTGACTGTACATACCTACTTATGTTTACTAACTCATTTTGGATCATGCCTGCGTTGATCAAAAAAGGCTTGGCAGAGTTAAATCTAATTATAATGCACCCTTTCTGAGGCCTCATCCTTATCAAGGCTTATATTGTATAATTATAGTAAAAGTCTTGTCGAGCAGGTAGGTGAGTGAAGAACTCAGCACAACCAACTTAACACTTAACTGATTATTCGCTTCCCAGCAGCGGGTGCAAATATTAAACTTCTCTAGTATTTCACTTAAAAACCAAGGTTGTAGATTTCTACATGTTCAAAGTTGTAGTTACTATGAATGTGTGCGTATGACCTTACGTTGCTTAGGCCGACTGTATCTATTTAACCTTCCTACTTCCTTACTCAGGAAGTTTTAGTGTTAACGACCTTACCAGAAGGATCAACGCATATGTTATGATTATTTGAAGACAACCGACCGAAAAAGGCATTCGGCAAATCTTAAAGTGAAGGATAATGTTGAACCCTGTTGAACCGACCGATTCAAACTATGAAACCGTCAATCGCAGCCTATGTTTTATTCATAGAAGTTTTATCATAGTATTGCTGATCAACTTTAAGGCTGCTACATAAATGCATAAATACGGCATGTAATGTAAAAGTTAAGGAAGAAGATAATGAAATAGTCACAATAATACTTTCCGAGTCAAAAGCCCTTTTATTGAGAGCATTGATTGAGAGCCACTTCTTCGAACATTTTGTGACAGTTCAATTAGACATTGACACCTGAATTTGACAGCTTTAATAATGACGTTGAAATGTAGAAGGCATTCGTTTTGTAAATTAAATATCTTTAGCATAGCCTAGCGAAATGCAAGATATATTTTCGTGAAAATTGAAGCGCAATAGCAATAGATGAAAGCTAAAAATACTGAACAAGTTTTGAGCGTTTCATTCAGCTGAACTAAAACAAATCTCTAATTTGGGTGTTGTTAGATTTTAAGTGATTTTGTTGTAATAGGAATTGAATTATAATATTTCGTCGATAAGGAGACCTTATTCCTAGTGTAGAAGTGCTTACCATGTCGTCTAGCAGGTCAAAGTCATCGATTCTCGACAAACCTCTTAGTAAAGGCAAAGGGGAGGTCTCGCTGGCTTTCTATGCACTTTTATTCTCAGAAATAGTTCAATATTGTCAAAATCGATCACATTCTATTCACGAACTACAAACCAAGTAAGTTTTAAACAAATAATAGCCTTAAATTCTCTGGAAAATTTACCTGAAAGTTAGTAAAGTAACTTACACTCAGGGAAATTGAAATTGTATAATTTATATTAAGTTCTATTTTTCTTCATTTGTATTTTCATGAATTACAGATTATCAGACATAGGCCATGATGTGGGTACCAGGTTGCTGGATCTTTACTTTGTCAGAGAAAGGAATAGCAAGCGAGAAATAAAACTACTTAATATGCTTCTATTTGTCAAGTCTACATTGTGGAAGGTATGGTAATAAGCTTTATTAAAAACAACCTGTTCTGCATGTTTATTCAATTATATTTAATTGAATTATTAATATCAAATACATTTTTTTTGCACACCCTTTGATAGTATCCTCTAAACTAAAACAATAAATATAAGAGAGAATTCTTTTCAATCCATTTTTTATTCTAACTGAAATCACTTACTACAGTTCAGATCCATAGAGGCAAAAGATTCTGATAACAAACAAAATAAGTTGTATAAACCAAAAATCTTGAATTTCCACCACTGGTTTTTGCTTTTCACAACCTAAAGCACATTTCCCAAGACTGACTGTAGACTTGGCTGTTCCAGGTGCTGTTTGGCAAGGAAGCTGACAAGCTGGAGCATGCTAATGATGATGAGAGGACCTACTACATTATTGAGAAGGATGCCCTTGTAAGTAGTAACTTTAGTTCTTGGTCTCGTAAGAAGATTACAGATAGTCCAACATGATGAGTTTCACAGATAGAAAATGGTCTTTAGTTCAACTGCACTAATTGTCAGTTCATACTAAACCTCAAGGCTTGGTTCTACTTTTGCCTTTGAAGCATTGCCATCCAACTTGGCATTGCAACTAAGCTATGAATGCCCATGAGGATTTTTTTGAAATATCACAGGAATCAAATAATTTTTTGGGTCTACCTTTAATGCTCTCAATATCACCTCGAATATGTATTTGACACTTTTTTAGCAGTCCTTAAGATTTTATTTCCCTCCATTCAAAAACCAAAATGTGTTTGCAGATAAACAAATTCATAAGTGTGCCAAAGGACAAGGGCTCTCTGAACTGCGCCACATTTAACGCTGGCATCATTGAAGCAGTGCTTACAAAGAGTGGATTTGTAAGTATACATACACTCTTTTGCAAAAAAAACGGGCACCTATGCGAAATCGTAGTTTTAAGGACTTTACGTGTATTTCAAAGGGTTTTAATAATTGTATTATGTTTCTAGCATCAAAAGAGTTAACCAAGCATGCGTGAGAGTGTATTCTAAACTTGAATTTTGTACGATTGCTAAGAAATTGGTTAAACCTTGTTTTGGACTAATTGCTGGCAGAAAGTTCGTCGGTGTTTTGAAAAGTTTTTGCAGTGATTTTCAGGAAAATGATAATGCAGTTTTAACTAATGATTAATGTACTTTTTCGTTGATCAAAACCTTTTTGAAAAGCTATGCGTATTTGATAAAATTTTCACCTGCTCTAAATGGGCTATACTGATGAATGATGGCAATGTTAAGAGTTTCGGTATTTTAGTGTAAAGCGTTCTATTGTTTAGATATTGTACCCACGTGTTTTAAAATATCCTTTATCATAAATAAACACTATTTAGAGGAGTATCAGTACTTTGAGCTGCGACAAAACCAATTTAAAGTAAGCAGTGCCGATCACAACTCGTCTCCTATCAGAGTTTGACATTTTTAAAAGTCTTGAAATTCTACAAAATACAGAAAGTAGCGCATATACTGTGAGCACGAGGTCTTAAGGTCTCGTAATCACTGATTTTTAAGCAACCTTGTCTCTTGGGAAACTCCGTAGACCTCTGAAGATCTATGAGTCCTAGCGTTCAAATAGCGTGTTTTCATCCCACGGACATTTTATTAAGTAAATAAAGTTGCCTGCATTGAGATTTTCTGGCATCTCCAGCACTTTCCTGCTTAAATCATAACAATAATTGGCTATCTGCTCATTTCTTAAGAAACATACGTTTGGCAAATAATTTTGAATTCTTGACTCCCTTTCAGCTAAATCATCGTTTAGTAACCCGATACCTATGGAGTTATCGAGAGCTTCAACGCGGCAATAATTTGACTTTTTAGATAGCTTTAACCCTCCTCATAATTTTTCATGTGGTTAATTTTAATATTTATCACAAAATTTGGTATTTTTTAAATGTCATAGTCCGATAGTAGACGAGTTGTGATCGGCACTGCCTACTTTAAATTGGTTTTGTCGCAGCTCAAAGTACTGATACTCCTCTAAATAGTGTTTATTTATGAGAAAGGGATATTTTAAAACACGTGGGTACAATATCTAAACATTAGAACGCTTTACACTAAAATACCGAAACTCTTAACATTGCCATCATTCATCAGTATAGCCCATTTAAAGCAGGTGAAAATTTTATCAAATACGCATAGATTTTCAAAAAGGTTTTGATCAAACAAAAAAGTACATTAATCATTAGTTAAAACTGCATTATCATTTTACTGAAAATCACTGCAAAAACTTTTCAAAACACCGACGAACTTTCTGCCAGCAATTAGTCCAAAACAAGGTTTAACCAATTTCTTAGCAATCGTACAAAATTCAAATTTAGAATACACTCTCACGCATGCTTGGTTAACTCTTTTGATGCTAGAAACATACTACAATTATTAAAACCCTTTGAAATACACGTAAAGTCCTTAAAACTAAGATTTCGCATAGGTGCCCGTTTTTTTTGCAAAAGAGTTTACTTCAATTTTATCCTCATGGTAATAATCTTCTTTCTCCTGCCCTGTTCCCAAATATTACTTGGGGTCGGTGCAATATGTCATTTTCTTCCATTTTCCCCTGTCACTCGTCATACTGACACTCACTCCCTTCCTATTCATATCATCTTTCAGGCAATCCATCCATCTTTTCTTAGGTCTTCCTCTTCCTCTCCAACCATCTACATTCATACTTGGCACACACTTTGTTGCATGCGTATCATCCCTCCTCATTACATGTCCATACCACGACAATCTTCTACTTCTCATCTTTTCTGTAACTGGCGCTACTTTCAGACTTCCTCTAATGTAATCATTCCTCACTTTATCCATTCTTGTAACACCACACATCCATCTCAGCATTCTCATTTCTGTCACATGCACTCTCTTCTCGTCCCTCTTTTTCAATGCCCAACACTCCGATCCATACAGGTAATAATGTTACCTATCTAATTAGGTTATGCCTGCTGTTGCTAGCTTTAAAGTTATACAGCAGGCATAGATTATAGGAAGGACTATTACGACGCTGACGCCGCTAGTAGGACGCATATGAGTAAAATATCGTAGTACCGTGCGTTGTGTGGCCTCGCCGCAACTCCTCAATGAATCCTTTGTACTTAAATAATTTTATTCATTAATATTTTTCATTTTCTACATTTATAAAGGTCCGAATTTTGAAACGCACCCGTACTCGATAATTTTATCAATATTTCTGTCACAGGAATTCAAAATCTAAAATAATCTCCTTTATTTTTCCAGCCCGCGAAGGTGACGGCCCACTGGCACAAGGGAACAACCTACATGGTGAAGTTTGACGATTCAGTCATAGCTCGGGATAAAGCCCTTGATGACCGCTAAATACTCATTACTCTCAGTGGCGGATTTACAAACTTGCCGCTAGTAGGCCATTCAATTTTTGCCGCCTCTAATGATTGTGAACTTAATGATATTTCTGTCAGTTACTAGATTATTTTTGCAAGCCTCTATGTATGTACCGAAGAGTTTAATTTTAACAAGTTTATATGACAGCGACTTTGAAGCGTAAAACCTCTGTAACTTTTAAACGGCTCAATCGATTTTCATCATACACTAAAAAAAAACTAAATTGAAATCGGTTCATTCGTTCGGGTGCTATGATGCAGTGGCGACGTAGCATCGGGTGGCACCCGGGGCGGACTACCTATTGTGCAGCCCCCCAAAAAAAACGACAAATGTAAATACTTTTCTGTTCCAAAATTCAATAATTTTGTAAAGAGAAAAGTCGCGAGCAAGAAGCGAAATTTTTAGTTTTGGTACACAAAAATATCTACCCAAACAAGAGTGGAAAAAAAGCACTGCAAAGAGAAGAAGCCGCGAGCGTAGCGAGCGCGAAATTTTTGATGTTTGTGACGCAATAATACGTAAAGAAATGAGAAAATAGCCACTGTCAAGTGAAAGGCGCGAGCGCAGCGAGCGCGAAATTTTTTGAGTCTTGGAACACAAAAATACTCAAACAAGTTTGAAAAAAACCAGTGTAAAGTGAAAAAGCTGAGAGCGCAGCGAGCGCGAAATTTTTCGAGTTTTGGACACAAAAGTCCTCCACGCGTCAGTTGTTTTTACTACTTCGGTGCTTTAACTTTTTGTTAAATTGATGACTCAAAGAGCGCAGAACAAACCAGGAATGATGAAAAAAGCCGCGAAACCGCGAGCGAAGCGAGCGGATTTTTTATTTTATTTTTATTGAAACGCTATTAGAATATTTTAAAATTCATGATCACGTAAGTACCTAAGTATATGTATATTACAGTTTATTAATTTTGCGTTTATTAATCGTCTATTTATATATGGATTGTGTACTCATATACTCAATTATAAAAAAAAATGCTAATTTTGCCGCCCCTCTAAATCTGCCGCTCTAGGCACTGGCCTACTTGGCCTATTGGTAAATCCGCCACTGATTACTCTACCCTAGTATTGTAACCCAACGCTAATAATTTTAAGCTACTCAATGTTCTGTAAGCTTGTCGTTTCTTTTTTACACCGGTCTATTGAATAGGTTATTATAGAAATAATAGATGTTTAAAGTCATAATAATGTTTTATTTACATTTCTATAGTGAGTTTCAGAGTGGAAGCCTCAAAATTCGTTGTGTCAGTCCTTAAAGGGAACTAATGATAGACGCTACTGGAACGACACGCACTTGCCGCCAGTCAGCGTAAACTGGTTACATAATAAATAACATTCCTGCTACCTTCCGATAGACGTCTGCTGGACATTCTACTTCGCGATGCCTCGGCACTCTAATACTGGCATCAATTTTTTATAGGTATTGTTTTCAATTAAAAAAAAAAAATCCCAGTGTGTGTAGGTCATTAGTTCCGTGTGATGGACTAACGAATTTCGGATGGTAAAATAAACACACTCCCACAGTAGAAAGAAATGTAAGAAAACGCTCTAAATCCGAACACAGCATAATAAAATTATGAAAAATAAATTAATAACGCCATTTAACATAATGCCTCTAGCATTGTTTACTTTAATTTAAAAGAGCGGTCCCTATACTTGATGTGACCACAACGTATTTCACGTTCCGTTTGGGTTCGCGTCGTGTACAGCAAGTAGCCTAAAGAAGTCATTGGCAGCACGAGTGCGAGTAGCGCGAAACGGATCGTGCGGAAGTTGAACGGAAAGAATTCCAACTGAGTTGTCTTCATTGATAGGAAGTGCTGAATCGCCTTGTCAAACTGCAATGTGAAATGTTTTGATGTAGAACATTACCAAGAGAGATGCACCAGGTTTTTTGCAAGGATTTGAGCACATATCTTTTTGTTGTGTGATTAAATTCTATTGAAATTAAAAAGTCATAATTTAATATTACTTAATTTTACCCGCATCCTGAGAATCTCCAAGCCATCACATACCTATTTCTATCATCTCTATGCCAAATTTCATCTCAATCTCCTCCTCCTCCTCCGAGCCTTTTTCCCAAACTATGTTGGGGTCGGCTTCCAGTCTAACCGGATTCAGCTGAGTACCAGTGCTTTACAAGAAGCGACTGCCTATCTGACCTCCTCAACCCAGTTACCCGGGCAACCCGATACCCGATTTCATCTCAATCTGTTCAGTAGTTTTAGTGTGAGAAGGTAGAAACTCATTTTCGCGTATTTAACATGGATATAAAATGATATAAATACAACTTACAACATAGCCTTCTTCTTTGGCATGTTTACAGGGATCAGTCCTCTGCTTCAAAAATTCCTTTCTATACTTGGCCCTTCTTTCAATTTGATCCAATATTATTTTGCATTCCAGGTCAGAAAACCCATATTTATCAGCCATTGTATAATTATGTTCAAATTAAATTATTACAGCTCAAGATTGAATTGAATATTTATTCAAATCATATGACAGTGACAATACATGATATTGTTTTTAATTGTATTAGGCAACTAGGACAACCAGAATCATTTGTCATAAACAATATTGACAACATCCTCCTTTTAAGGCAATTGTTTAAAAAGAATTTCTTAAATTGATCCTAAATAAGTGTTAATAAAATGAAACAAAAGTTAACTTTGAGTTACATTTAACAATAAATAAAAGCAAATACAATTTACATGATTTTATTATTTTCTACACATTTGTTTTAGCTTACACTGAGTTGAACCATTACTGCAATTTGAACATTCTGTCCCTATAACGGAGTTCTCCCCTCCTGATCTGTCCTTCACGGTCTGTCCTGTGCTTCCAGAGAATGTATCCGTATGCAAACATGGGGATTACGATAGCGCACACCCCAAACAAGCTAGTGCGCGTGTTAGCAGTGAAGTGCTCCAACTGGGTCACTTTCATCGACAGAAACTTCTGTATAGCTGGATCGAACTGGAAATTTTAACATTTACTATTAAACAGAGTTGTACTGTATTCTATACCGAATATAAACTTTGTTTATACCAGAAGTATCAATAATAAAATTACGTAATTAAATACTCACGACATATCCAGCTTCGCTAGCATGTTTAAACGGGTTAGTTTTCTGTTTGATGAATTCATTTCTCAACGCAGCACGCCTGGCGGCCTGCTGTTTGATCAGGTTGTACTCCGCTTCAGATACACCGTAAGGGTTCGTCATTTTTGCGGCTAAATAATTAAATGTTACAGTGTATCATTGACTTTTGGATTTGGTTATTCAAGGTGGATATCTGTCATTCTATTTTGACACTTGTGACATTTGATAGAATGAAGCAACAAAACTTTTATCCATAGGCAATATTTTTACCGGTTTTTAAGTTACTACATCCCTAGTGAACGAAGAACGGTCATAGAGTAAAAACATTCCGATCGAGAACTGAATGATTAGCCGCCTTCCGGTAACCATCTTTTTCGTTTCCCTTGTTGTCGTTGTCAGATCGGCGATTTTTAATAAAAGCCGCAACCATGGGTCGTATGCACGCACCTGGGTAAATTTATGTGTTATTAATAGTGTACAACTTAATATTAATGTTCCTACATAGATTTTTCATTGTTGAAAGTTTTTGTGACATTAACATAACCTACTGTTGGAGTGGTCACCACATGGCTTTACAGCGAAGTGTGAATTTTATGTTTTCAGTAAGGGTATCTCCCAATCGGCGCTGCCATACCGGCGCAGTGTGCCAACCTGGTTAAAACTGACCGCTGATGATGTTAAGGAACAGATTTTCAAACTCGGCAAGAAAGGCCTCACTCCCTCCCAAATCGGTAAGTGCTAGTTTTTACTAAAGTTTTAACAAAAGTGAACTGCACGGCAGTAACTACTCGTCTTTTAGTGTGATAATGATCGTGATCCGTTTGTATGCATGTCATGTGTTGGGCAGACAACTGTACAGTCCCTGGTGAATGGCAGCAGCAGGAACTATCCATCATATTCTGACGTCAACACAGGATTTTGCAGCTTATTGTAGTGACATTGTAGATGTTCCAGATGGGAATTATGATTTAAATCCTTATCAAACCAGCATACAGTTTTGCAAGCATGGGTTGAGAGAGACCATTGAGAGAGATCTTGATCTTGATATCATCACGTTTTGTCTTTACAGGGTGCATCTCTTGGTTTTAATAAAGTTAATCATATAAGTTATCATAGGATAAGAAAAAGGAAAGAAGTATTCTGATTTACTAAAATCAAAGTTTAAGTCTTGCCCTTCCTCAACTGGACTTTCATAATTATAGAGAGTAGGACTGCAACTTAATGTTGTTAACTTCGCTAAGCCTATGCTCATCCGTGAAAGTAGACTATTCTGTGCTATCAACATTGATAACAGAAACAGAACTTAGTTAAGCTTGGATTGAAGTTAATAAAATCAATGCTGTCCTAGCATGGATAACTAATCAAAGACTAAGGAAAGCACTTAATCACACTTTGATTCTACTATGTATTCCAAATGATTTCTTCATCAGATTTCTGTACAGAATAGTCTACTTACCCCCACTGCTGGGCTTGAGTCTTCCCATTCAGAGTAATGTGAAATAAACATAATAATTAAATAACATGGTCCTTTTGTTACATTTCAGGTGTCATGCTTAGGGATTCCCATGGAGTTGCACAAGTCAGATTCGTCACTGGCAAGAAGATCTTGCGTATCATGAAAGCCATGGGTCTCGCCCCCGACCTACCGGAGGACCTGTACTACCTGATCAAGAAAGCCGTTGCCATGAGGAAGCACTTGGAACGCAACAGGAAGGACAAGGACAGCAAATTCAGGCTGATTCTTGTTGAATCCAGAATTCACAGGCTAGCCCGCTACTACAAGACAAAGAGCGTGCTCCCACCCAACTGGAAGTATGAGTCAAGCACCGCATCTGCTCTGGTGGCTTAAGTTATAATAAACTAAATAATTTCCAACTTTTTGTTTTATTTTTGAACTAGCTCTGCCACTTATTCAACAGCATTCTAGAAGATGGAACAACTGGAATGCAGATAAGTCCCCCATTATAAATCGTACCCATCTGAGTACTTTTTATGTAAATCTGCTCTGTTGGTCACAGGCACAACAATTGCATAGTCTTGGCTTCAATTCCAGAGTTAACCCAAAATTCTGTGGGTTTTTAAGATTTAAGTCTACAGCTTGTGCTTAAGTTAGTATCTGCATCAAAGGGCACAGTCATATTGAAGTGTCTGTCTGAAAACTTTGTGCACACTATGTATAATATGACTGAATTAGGAAAAACGGTCTTCATGTTTCTTGATATGAATTGTTCATATGAAGAAACTATTCATAGGCAAGTCAAACTTTTCAACTGAAGATCTGTTTTATTGATATATTGATTGTACTGAAGCCAGTTTCTATGATAGTTAATTTTATTTGAGGGATTAATTATATCATTATACCTGTAACCAATAATAACTTTCTCAAAATTAAGATAAAAGTAGCTAGCATGGGAACAAAAATAAATGCAAATCATTATACATAACATTTTTATTTACACTTAGGTTACATACATTAAAATACTATTTACACATTTAACAGAATAATAATTATCACAAATACTTGACAAATTATTCATTGAAAACATGATTCAGACAATATTCTTATTAAATTACTGAAAGTGGACTTATCAATTGGTTTAACACAGTAGATCCTAGATTTTTATCTTTTTACTATTTTTGTTCTTATACAAAAAGAAAAAATACTTAATCTTTTTGAAGATATTCACCATCAAACATTGATTGGGACAAGGGCAGGCAGATGATGACAAAAATTATTGGACATTGGCTTGGCATATAGTGAATTTTCACCCTGTTTTAGTTTCTTTCATGTTCTCTTACATTATAATTTTCCATTTTATGAGATCTCATGTGCTTCATTTCATAAATAAGCCTCAAATCTAAACATAAGGGTTCCAATTGCTTCCATCCTCAGGATGCAAGCTATTAGTAATAAGTAACACAACATCTACTATCCACCAGATACCCAGCCCTCCAAGTGTGAGTAGCTTGCCTACTGCCGTCCCTGTTTGTCCCAGACAAAATCTATCCATACCCAAGAACCCTAGTAATATACTGTAGATTAATGTGGTGGTGAAATAGTGTCCTGAGTACCGCACGCAAGGGAAACCATCCCTGAGGAAGCTCCTGCTGCCATAACACTCAATGCCGTCCAATGCTTTGCATTGCACTCTTGTTTTCTCCACCTGATCGTATCTCACACCTCCAAATTTCACACAACCATGACCGATAGCGTCTCTTGCAGTGTGGTTACCCTTATGATCGATTGGTTCGTCACAATCCAAGAATTCCAGCGGTAAAAAATTACATTTCACGAGAGGACCAAGTGGCCGATATGGTTCTTTCGAATATGGGTCGCTTTCTGATGATATCGCTGTCAAGAACGAAAGCAAAATAGAGGTTGTTGTTACGAAATGCGTAGTCCACATTTTGAGTTGTCTTTTCTGCTTAAATGTGTTATTTTCTATTCAGTTTTTAACAATAACAAAACATAATTGTTTTCACATTTCACGATCATTTCGTAGGAATTTGACAGACAATGACAATATAACTGACAGTTGACAGTACTGACCACACGCGACTTCGGCGACTTGCACGGCATCGATAAATGGTGGCCATTCACCATAGTAAAAATTTAAATGATTTTTTATTGACGACAGGACATAATGTATCAGGATTATTTCGCTGTTCTTTTTTATTTTTATACTTGAAACTAATTAATGACACCCCTTTTCTTAAATAAAAATACATATTATAAGACAAAAGTAAAGTTTATTTTTGTTTTACTTAATGCTGTATTCGTCGATGCACATTGTAAGTTCAGAAACTAAATTGCTTGGTGCTAGTTGTTAGTGTAGAGTTGTAGACAAATCGAAAAACAATAAAACTAACATACTGATATTCGTATGTATTCCGAGAAAAAATAAAGCGAGAGTTTCTAGGGGCACTTGTTTTAAAACTTTTGTGCTATCACATATTTAACTGCAAGCCTGTAAATTATTACATCTGGAACATTAACAATGGTTTTCGAACTTTAATCAATTTGTCAAGTTGACAATTTGACATTTCATGTCTGTACATTTTTGTCTGGCTCCGTAATGGTTTTTATTTTTACAATACAAAAAAAGTTAAAAGTGTAACTCGATCATGGAGGTGTTTAATAAGTTTTATTCGTCAGTCAGCAACACAGTTTCGCAATTTTCTGGCGTTTTGCCTGGAAATCCTGTGACACGAGAGTTCGAGGCGACTCAGTTAATTGCTAGCGCTGGTCCAGGTAATATCCATTGAGTATCTACAATATTTGCATTCAAACACGGGAGCTGTCTATTGTGCACCTTATTTGCTCAGATACTCCGCCCTGTTGCGAACTTATTTCAGTTTATTAGGTGGTATTCATTTTTTTCTATTTGGTCTTTGTGTTGTTACATTATTTATAGTAAACTTTTTATGCTTTCAATATCAATCTTCAGCTACATAATTATAATGGGGAGTCTCTTTTACTAGAAACTATGTGGAATTGTGGATGTTGCTTAGTGTAAATTAATTTCTTAACAGCTTTTAAGGCCTGACTTGTATGGTAAGATAATGCAAAAATATTTAAATTACTGTCCAAAACTCATATATACATTCAAGGCCTTACTAGAAGCTTACTAATATGCATATTAAAGCTAAAAATTTTATTCATAGGTTTACTGTGGAAGATATACAAAGGCTACAAGAAGTCAACAAAGCAAGAAGCTTCGATATTCCTCTTTGAAAAGAAACATCTAGAAAGATGGTCGCGACCAGACCGAGAGATAATGCTGGAGATGCTGAAGCGTGGCATTGTACAGTTGACAAAGTTACGACATCCACAGATCCTTACAGTCCAGCATGGACTTGAGGAAAGCCGAGAGAGTCTTGCGTTTGCCACAGAACCAGTGTTCGCAAGCTTAGCCAATGTTCTAGGTAACACAGACAACATGCCACAACCAGTACCAAACCATTTAGTCAACTATAAATTGTATGAACTGGAAATTAAGTATGGACTGATGCAGATTGCTGAAGGCCTGACGTTCCTACACAATGATGTGAAACTTCTGCATCACAACCTCAACCCCGAGTCCATTATCATCAACCAGCAAGGGGCTTGGAAGATATTTGGATTTGATTTCTGTATCGCTAATCAGAGCGCAGCAGGATCTCCTCCGTTTTGGCCGTTCCATGAATATTGTCCCGCATTGCCGGCTTTGACTCAACCAGTTCTTGATTATCTGGCTCCAGAATATGTTCTCTCAGCTTCTCACTCTCCCGCCAGTGACTTGTACTCATTAGGAATGGTTATATATGTTTTACACAGTACTGGACATCAGACGTTAGGTAATGTAGGAAATGATTACTCTAAATTTAAGAGATTTGTGAATGAGATGAGAAACCTGCCACCATCAAGATTGTCATGTGTCAATGATGGTTTGAAGGAATATGTGAAGCTTCTTCTGAATGCAATACCAGAATTGAGGCCTGACCCACATCAGTTCTTGAAGGTAATATTTTAAAAGTATGGAGGTTTTACCATAATATTGTGAATGTACTAACTTTTATAATTTTATATTTCCTCTTTACAGATACCATACTTTGAAGACATTGGTGTTAAGACCCTGAACTACTTGGACTCGTTATTCCAATGGGACAACCTCCAAAAGTCTCAGTTCTACAAAGGCTTGCCACAGATAATACAGAAGATGCCACATCGCATCTGTATCTACCGCATTCTGCCGTGCCTCACGAAGGAGTTTGTCAACCCACCCATGGTGCCCTTCGTGCTGCCAAACGTGTTGCTTATAGCCGAGAACTGTTCCAAAGATGAATACATAAAATACATCCTGCCAGTATTGAAACCGGTGATGTTAATACAGGATCCTATACAGATCTTGTTGATATTCATGCAGAAGATGGAACTGCTGTTAAAGTTGACTCCGGGGGAGGAGGTGAAGACAGACATTCTGCCGATGCTGTACAGGGCTTTGGAATCTGACGCTCAGCAGATACAGGAGCTATGTTTGTCAGTGTTACCAACGTTTGCATCCCTGATAGACTATCCTGCGATGAAGAACGCTTTGCTCCCGCGCATTAAGAAGTTATGTATGAGTACGAACTACATATCGGTGCGGGTGAATTGTTTGCTGTGTTTGGGCAAGTTGTTGGAGCATTTGGACAAGTGGTTGGTTCTGGATGAGATCATTCCGTTCTTGCCGCAGATACCGTCAAGAGAGCCTGCTGTCTTGATGGGGATTTTAGGTAAGAATAAGTTAACAACCTTATGTCTTACCAATATTATAAATGCGAAAGTATTTCTGTCTATCTGTCACGCCAAAACTATATACCGAATTTAAAAATTTGGTAGATAATCTAGTTAGACTATAAACTCGAGGAATTTATATGGCGCTGAGTATGGCCAGATATTCAATGATAACCTTGTTTATGTTTAGAAAGTGTATCAAGTCAAGATAACCATGAATTTATAGTGAGGTTTTTTGTATTAAATATTCCGATTTCCCTTTGTATAATGGAAAATACTACACTAAATAAATGTCGGTATTGACCATTGACATAATGATTCCGTGTTCTGTTTTCAAATTCCAGGCATATACAAACTCGCGCTGAGCCACTCAAAGTTGGGTATAACCAAGGAGGTTATGGCCACGAAGGTGTTACCCTTCCTCATTCCGCTATGCGTGGAGAACGGACTCACGCTTAACCAGTTCAACGCACTCATAAGCCTGGTCAAGCAAATGATATCTAAGGTGGAGTCCGAGCATAGAGCTAAATTGGAGCAGCTCAATTCTATTAATAGTGAATCTAAGTAAGTACAGTTATGTTATGCTGGGAACTGAAATTAAGTAGTGTTCTGAAATCTGTCTGTAATACAATTTTATTTTTTACATGTCATGATAAATCGTATGATCTTCAAAGCAGATATTCGACTGTCGTAAATAAATCGTAAAATACTTAACCCGTCGTATGCCGGAGCGCAGATATACGCGAGTCACAATTGATTTTATATTGTTTTATAATTAGCAACATACAACAAGTTAAGTTAGAGCGATTGTAAAAGCATTTTCATCATTAAAATAATGTTTTAAATCAGTCATAACCACTGACCCCCCCAGGAGTTGCTTAACCTAATGATCTAAAATTTTCCCAACAATATTTCAATCTTCACCTCCTACGTTCCCAGGATAATGGAGCAGGCTCTGACGCCGTCGTCCGAGACCCTGGTGTCCGCGCCTCACTCGGACCTGCAGGGGATGTTCTCCGAGCTCGGCGGGGATCCCTTCTCTTCCCCTCCGGTGAAGGAGAAGGAATCAGTTCTGCCGACCGTTACCGAGAGCAGACAGCTTACTATGGAGGATAAGCAGAGGTAATTTTGGTGCTCAGTACTCTTAGGTTACATCCCCGTCTTGTGGTAACTTCTTCCCGTACCCGGATAAAATGTAGCCTATGTTACTTGGGGATGGTGTAGTTTTCCAACTGTGAAAGAATTTTTCAAATTGATTTCGGACCCATCAGGGTGTACAAACAAAATTAAAAAAATCCTCTTTATTATATTAGTGTCTATAGACAAGCGACCCGCTCGATCCCGCTCGGTAATAAAATTCTTGAAAAATATTTAATTTAGATTTCCAAAAGCCCATTGGCGCGGATGCATATTATGCGCAGTAGCGGTTAGTTCTTACATTTTGAGCCACAAGTAGCTTCTAACTTCGGACAAGCAAAGTTACTCAGTATTATACAGGGTGTCAAAAAAACTTTTATCATAGTTCAGGACAATTCAATACTTGGATCGTTTTACAGGCCAAAAAGAACAAAGAAAAATAAAGGCCGTCCATTTAAACGTGAAGAATTTACACCTTCTAAACCTAGGTAACTTAAAATAGCATATACCTATAGAAAGAGGTTACACTTGTATGTAGATTATATTTCAGGAATTTTCCGAAACCCTAGTTCCCTAGATTCTAGCTAGAGTAGGACAAAGTATCCTATATGTCCTTAATGGTGAACCCACACCTATCAGAATGAACCACAGTAAAGGAATAGAATTTGACGCTTTCGACTCCGATAGATGTGCGTTCACCATTCATATGCAAAAACTTGTGACGAAAAAACCGTTAATTTCTATTTCAGGATAGCGCTACAGCAAGAATCTGTTCGAAAGTTCTCGAACCAGCCGGTACCGAAAGCAATACCAGCTCCCAAGAAATCCACGTACAAACCTGTCGATCTAACCACCTCCCTTCTTCAGTCGAACCTTAACCAACTCTCGAAGCCTATACCAGGTTCTGCCTCCGCTATGTCCCATCCCACATCCAACGCCTCGACGAACCTTCAGCAAATGTCCAACATGATCTACAGTACCCCAGGGTTATCACAAAATAGCTCAAAGTACGTCACCCCAAACCAGTTTACTGGTTTCGATAACAAACCAGCAGTCCCTTCGTCAAACTGGTCGTCGACATCATCAGCTAACTTCAACAATAAGTGGGCGAACAACCAAAGTCAAGCAAACAACAAGACCAAGCAGGACTGGTCGGCATTCGAATCTCTATTACCGACGGGCGACAGTTCCACATCAAATAATAATAATGTTAAGAAACTCACAGACAATGAAATGATGGATTTGTTGAGCTAAATTCTAATTGAAAGTATTATTTTCTAGTTATTTATTCGGAACTGCCAGACAAGAATGTTCAAAAACAAAATTGTGGATTGTGATTTTGAATGAAGAATGCCATCAAGTGACGTATATGCGTACATGATGTACAAAGAGAATGTTCGCTTGATGAGGAAAAAAAATTGAAAAACTAAAATTTTTAGTTTGATAACATGCATTTTAATCACAATAGCTTAAAATTAATTCCTACAAACAAGTCGATTGCAGTCAATCACTTATCTCAATGCATTCCTATTAATTATTGATGCATTCAACTAATGTTATAATTTAGGTGCAACAACAGTGAGGGTATTTTATGAAAAAATGACATTTTTAGTATTAAAATTATTATTTATTCGAATTATGAATTACAATAAAAATAGAATAGTCTTTAAAATTATTTACTTTTTACGTACATATCATATTTATTTGCTGAATTTATTACTGTCAACTTGGTTTAAAAAATCTTATGAATATGGTCCTTTGGCGCTGTAGAAGTACCAAATCTTTTACGTAAGCAACTTTGAACTTTATTTTGGTCTTAAAACCTGCTTTATTTGAGCTTATTATTTTATTCTTTTACAATTTCTTGTGATAATAGCCTTGTCGCCTCCATAATACTAATACTTTAGTTAGATAATTCGTACATTATTAAAGGTTTAATAAAATCTAAGAGAGGCGACTCAAAATAACTTTTGTAAAAACATTGTAAATTTTATTTCGCTTACACTAAGGCAACTTATGCAATATTTATATTTTGAAATTATTTTGTGACATTGTAAACATACAGGATTATAGCATAGCCATTTGATTTAGTTAGAGTAACCAAGTTTCTAAATCTGTACTTATTCGTTTTCGATATTAATTAGAATAAATGGTGTTTGATAGGTACTGGATTTAGTAGCGGGGATGTTTAATTTAGAAATTGGCTGTGCTTCACCTGCCCATAGATTAAACCATCTTCTGACTTTAGTCCTCGAATTAGGAACTCTATTTCTTATGAAATAAGGTCCAAAATTGATATTACTCATTTTTGTATATAGCAAGGGCCGTGTAAATTACTTCTATACGTATTCCATATTATAATCTTTCTTATGAAAATTTTCTCCAGTTCTTTGTCACACGATATTCTGTAGTAGAGAGTAGGTGACGCACTAGACAGATGTAAGTTAATGTTACGGTGGATTTCTTTAACCTATCCATCCATTTTTTTTTGCGATTAGAGATTGGATTTTGACATTAGCTCCGTATAAAGGTTTCTGCATACGTGACGGGTTTTTTGACGGACGGTTTATCGTGTCATATAAATAGACTGGCAGGTACTGTGGTACTCATGGACCCGTTGACACCCCGTTCGAGGTATTATCTTGTCACGTATCCAGCGGCCTTTACTTATGCCAAATTCATTCTCTAATCCAAACAAAAGATAGATAGGTTAAAGAAATCGGCAGTGACTTTCGCTGCCCAGTGCGTTTTCTACCATAGATGTGATACATATTTTATTTACAGACTGCAACAGATGTGATCTCTTAAAAATAAACAACTTACTTAATTTTTATTGTTTTAATTACGACTTTTTTATGTTATTTACGGCAAGAAATTATTTACATAAAATTAAACAACAAGGTACATTTATTTTTATGTTAACTTACAAACATCTTATGTAATCCTATCTTAATGTAAATAATGTGTATTTGTATAATTATAGAAAAATTAAAATCTATTATGTACTTATAAAATAATAAGAAATCTTAATTTAACTTGTACACATATTGTTACTGTTATTAAAAGAAAAAAACACAACCATAATTTATACTTAGGTATATTTTGACAAGACGGAGTAACTTTTTAGGGTTCCGTAGCCAAAATGGCAAAAACGGAACCCTTATAGTTTCGTCATGTCCGTCTGTCCGTCTGTCCGTCTGTCCGTCTGTCCGTCTGTCACAGCCGATTTACTCGGAAACTATAAGTACTACAGTGATGAAATTTGATGGGAATATGTGTTGTATGAACCGCTACAAAAATATGACACTAAATAGTAAAAAAAAGAATTGGGGGTGGGGCCCCCCATACATGTAACTGAGGGATGAAATTTTTTTTTTCGATGTACATACCCGTGTGGGGTATCAATGGAAAGGTCTTTTAAAATGATATAAAGTTTTCTAAAAAACATTTTTCTTAAAGTGAACGGTTTTTGAGATATCAGCTCTCAAAGTCGTAAAAAGTATGTCCCCCCCCCTCTATTTTTATAACTACGGGGTATAAAATTCAAAAAAAAATAGAGGTGATGCATGCTAATTAACTCTTTCAACGATTTTTGGTTTGATCAAAGTATCTCTTATAGTTTTTGAGATAGGTTGATTTAACTGTAATTTACGGAACCCTTCGTGCACGAGTCCGACTCGCACTTGGCCGGTTTTTTTTTAATTCCGTTAGAAACGTCAAGTTCCCGTGTCGAATAAATCCTTAAAATCTATGTAGAAAGAAAAATGTGATATGCCTACACAATTACTGCTTAAAATTGTCTGCTTTTTTGCTCGGTAAATAGAGAAGATAATTATTTGTATTGCATAATTTAGGTACCTACCCCATAACACTAATACTTAAACATACTAATATATAAATTCATAATTTAGTGGAAGGTATGGTAGGTAGGGTATAACAATTGGAAAACAGACTTATAAACATATAGACAGGCCATGAAACCAACAGAAACTAATTACCGCCTCCTCCTAAAAGACAAGGCAAAGAACATGCAAGCAGTCACAGTCTGAAGCACACTAGCAGTCAAGAAACAAGTCCTGTATTCATAATTAAATGCCAAAGACCACGCCATTATAAAGATGGCGACGATGGTATTTGACGCTGTCATCGTGGCCGTTGTGTCAAACTCGTTGAGCGTGCTGTTGTATAGTGGCTGTTGGAGTATGCTGGATGCTGCTGTCGCGAAGCTGGCTAGCATGCACCATACTACAAGCAGGCTTTTGTTGCTGAAGAGGGTGATACCTGAAAACGGAAAGGGGTGTTCACTGTTCAGTATGCTTCTTGTAATGATTAATGGAGGGGACAAATGAGAATGGTGTGAGTATTATAGACAAACGGAAAACGACTCTTCAAGTGCTACCTGAGACCTGACAGTAGGTAGCATATTTACTCAAGCATTGCACTCGTGTTTTATATTTGGACGACTTTTAGGAAAATGTTTGTTGCCCTTAATAAATAAAGTTAATATTAAGGCATGGTTGCACTTACCATAAAAGCCCATAGCGCCCGCGACGCAGAACGCAGCGCACAGCCGCGCCTTCTCGTTGATAGACTTGGGCAGCACAACACACAGCATTATGAAGCATAATGCTGAGCCATGAGCCACTGCTATGAGCGTTGCCACCTGGAAAGATACCCAAACTGTCATGTAAATGTTTTGTCACATGAGGCAGAACACAAACGAAAAGTTGTGTGTGTCAAAAGATACTCACCGACCAAATATTCATAGATGGATTCTGTTCCCAGATCAAAGGTGGAAACGCCACACCCAGCACCAGAATCGAAAAGGTCGTACACAGGTGCAGCAATGCGTACAAATAGAAATTGATATCCCGTAACATGTTCGTGATCGTGATGAAGTTCTTCTTCATAGAAGCTGTTCTTCTAGCTGTGCCAGGGGACACTTCAGCTGCAAACACCACGCTGTTCGCAGGAGCATTAACTGTTGTCTCCCTATACAAGGGCTGAGGGTTCTGCCTGTCAATATTCTCCAACTCTTGGTACCCATTCACGCGAGCATAACTAGTAATGTCCAGACTACCGAAGTCTGATGAAAACCGATTTGGAACGTCGTACGAGCTGAAGTCTGAAGAAAACCTGTTCTCTGTGGTGGATATTGATCTGTTCTCTCTATATTGAATGGAGGGGTCCATAATCTCTTTGGCATTCTTCTTGGAGTTAAATACGACAACATCATTGGCGTCTTCGTCTTGTGCTGTGCTTGGCAACGGTTCCTCTTGCAGGTTACTCTGTGATTGTCGTTCAACGCGTCGAGCTACGTTGGAGTATATAACTTCATCTTCATCTTCCATAGCATCTCTGAGCATATTGTAGGTGTGTCGTATGACCTTTTCTATGTAAATGGGTCGTGTGTATGAAGCTAAGAAGATGCAGTTCTGCATGACTATAGCTCCGTAGATCATGACGACCACGTCCCCGGTGTACTGGGTGCAGAGGTAGCCTACAATGATGGGCACGAGGCAGTTCCCCACCGAGGGTGCCATGCGCACGATTCTTTGGGCCATCGTCAGCTTTTCTCTGAAGTAGTGCGTTATGATCACTTCGGTTTGCTGGCCTGTTAGGGCGCATCCTAGACCTGAAATAGGACGAAACTTTTGTAAATATTGTGTGGGAGATAGCAGGAATTCACTAATTATGACATTTAAATGTAACTCTCCTTGTAGTCAATCGAAAACTTTTGTAGATAACTTTTCAGCAACGTTGTAATTCAATTAATTGAAACATGATAAAAAAGAAGGTCGATACCGTTAATAAGTGCATTTCAATTGAGTTTGTTAAAATTAACGTTCTTATTTCAGTATCTACGTCTAAAGTTACTAGGTTCTACCTAGGTAGGTACGTAGATGTAAACTTATATCTACCTTGCCTATATCACATAGTTCCTTCGCCTACCTATATTTAAAATTGCGTGGAGTTTTAGAAAGTTTTGAGTCAAAAGATAGGCCAAGCCTTAAATAATATTACCCACTATCTATCAGCGAATAACCTGTGTTAGCATATTGTATCTTTGTATGTACCTACGTATTCAAACAGTCAAACAGTGCCAATAGTTTATATCAAGGTGTTTCCGTCGTTTATGTAAATAAGAGAAACAATTAAATAGAGCGAGTGACATTGTAAAATGCTCGTAAGTTACGAGCATTTTACGAGTCGTAACACTTGTAGCTATTCTAATAGATAATTTTAGCATCTCCGTAACGTGACTATAGTTTATTTGGCTATGTTAATTGCCGCGAAATTTGTTATTTGGGATTTAGAATACAGTGGACATCTACGTGAAAAATAATATTCCTGTTTAAGAATAGGTCCCTACTCTACGTAATAGGTTGTCCGCCCCAAGAATCGAATGGTCAGGAATCGCGCATACAAGTCTAACCAGGGTCCACAGTTTATACAGCACTAAGTAGAGAATAATACATAGGTAGATACAAGAGGTACCGGCACGAGGTAGCTCCCGTGATGATATGACAGTAGACAGCAGATAACTTAACTGCGTATTCCTTTGTTTACGATACGATAGGACGACAGGTCAACTTATACAAGCTACTCATTCTATATGTCCCAAATACTTAAGCTATGTATTCGGGTCACCATCTCCAAGATTACCACTGTTGATGACAACAGCGTAAATTATGCCATAATTCAAAACCCAACTGTGCAAACATTTTTGATATCCTCATTTTTATGAAAACCTTTGTTTCCCTAAAAGTTAAGTCAATACGGTAACGTAAACTCATTGTAATAACAAAACACATTAAATTAATCGATATTTCGCGGTTTGATTGTGCCTAATGATTTTATCGATTACGATAAATTGACATGTAATGTTTTGATTCCAGAATGCCTAGTGCAGGTAGGTACCGTTTGTTTTGAGCGTTTTAAGGAGAATTCTCAGGCTGAAACTAAGTAACTTTGTAAGTCCCATAAATTAATAGTGTGTCATTCTTCATGCGATGACTAATAAAGATCGATGGCTTAGGATTAACGTACCTTATGTACTTGTCTTAACAATTTTCAATGAATTTACCTTATTCTAGATTGATAAGATTGTATTGAGTCTATGTTTCTGCGAACTAAGTACCTATGTGTACAAATGGTACAATACCTCAAGTAGGTACTTTACCTTCTATTCATTACTAACCACATTATTACGTCTCTTAAGTATGCACTAAACCGTTTAAAGACGTTTTTATTATTCTATTGATTGTATTGACGATCGAGAGACCTTGAGAACAAAGCGAGATTATTTACTTACCTATAAATATCCCCGCAAATATGTTTATGATGTGGTCGTTACTGTTGGCCTCTGTCGCGTAGCTGGACAGCAAGACTCCGGACACTGTCAGGCACAGTCCCGAGAGGGCCATGAACCGCGGCATGTGGCACAGTTTCACAACCGCCCTGCACCATGATTCCAGCAAGAGCCTTATCACCACGGCTATTACAGGCACCAACGTTATATCCACGTCCCATATCTGCATCAACTCATCCGACTCATGATCTTCCTCACGAATTGCCTTCAACACTATCAGTCCATACATCGACGACAACGCGGGTACAGTGATGTGGTATATCACTGCTGACACAACAATCAGCCATCCGTAGCCTCCGTCTGGTGGCGTAGGCCCAATCTCCGGCTGTGATGCCACAACTCTGTCCAAATGAAGATCTTCTACTCTGCTCTCTCCTCGCTCCACGCGATTAGGGGTCCGAATTTGCTCCTCCATGACTTTCACCACAAAAACAATCACTTCATGTTAAAAAATACTCGTACCTAGTCACTTTGTTATCTGTATGAAATGGGTGTGTTATCTTATCATTATCTTTTCGCGTAATCACTTGCTCTATATTTTTGAAATCAGCGCCAATTTAATCCAACACAACACACAACTGAAGCACATTCTTAAGTTATGGTACTGCTCGGCAAAAGTCTGAATTTAATTATTTGAGTGATACAAGTATTTACATAGAAAAGTACAAAAAAAAAGAATATCGGATTAAACTTATAAAATATTCAAGTTGACTTATTCAACTGCGTTGGTAGTTTCCAAACGAAAGCTAAAATAAGTAAAATGTAACACTACCAAATGAAGAGAGCTCCTTCAAATTGCAAGAATGGGATAGATAGACATAACTTATGACGATACTAAATGAGACTTCCGATATTTGATTACTACGCTGTGGAGCCTAGCTAAAATTCGGTTAGTACAAAATGAATGAATCCGTTTGATCGACATTCGTGAAAGACGCTCTTATAAGAATTTTCCCGTTTTTTTCGATAATGCAAAGGTATTTTTAATGAAACGTTACTTGAAATCGATTATACTGAATTTAGGGTTGTGTCAATGTTCTTTAGTGACAAGTTTTGTGTGTGATAACATGTTTTCCATCGTGTTCATAGTCCGTGAAGCGTTTTAATTGCTCGTGATTTTGGTGATTACATTTTTGTGTGTTGGTGCAGGTGTTTCTGGTGCTGTGCTGATGGATAGGGTCGAGGAGTGGTGGCGGTACAATGGAAACGGAGTCTGTGAGGTCTGAGCTGAGCGGCCGGTCGCGAAGAAGCTCGAGGCACCGGCAGCACACGCATCGCAGCACTCGGTACGACAGACCTTCTTGCTTAAAACCTTCTCCAGAAACCATGAATAAAACCTACATAGTCAGATCTCAACTTCCTACACAAATATTCCATGGATTCACTACATTCCCTTTGGGAAATTCCCCCTCACTAATTGTAGTGTGATTGTGATCTAGTAATTACAGTTTTCAACCAAATTACCCTTGTTAACTTATAGTTTTATTGCCTGCTGGGGCTCTCACAAAGTCCAAAAAGTTTGTTGAACCAGGATCACAGAAGAGGAGGGTCCTCATTAATATTCTGTTGTAGTTTTAGGATTATTGTAAAACATATAGTATGCATAGCAGGTGTATGTAAATTTGTTAACTCATGACAACTGTTCCATATCCATAGCTGTTTAGACAAGATAGACTGGCTGTTTGCAAGCAGCATCTTTTGAAAATGGAATATGGTTTCTTTAATGTTGAGAGAAAAAAAAACATGTCTACAGATTCTATGTTCTATTTCTTATAACAAAAGTCAGTAGTGGTCTGGCAGGGATTTCAAATGTTATGATAATTGTTCTTTTCAATCAATAGTGAAAATGCAATACATACTGTTACATACACCATCTCATCTCAGTTTATTTTGGATGGAAATGTTATGATTGTGACTTGATTAAGTTAATAACATCTTATTTACTTACCTGTTATGTGTACACACCCCAATAATATTGCATAATGTTTTAATATTCCAGGAGCAACAAATCACAGAGGAAGGAATCTTCAGACAACACAATGGCGCCATTCCAAACCAGTGTAAACATCAACCCAGAGATCGGCAGGGACGGCCAGGAAGTCATAGAGGTCCAAATCTTGCCACAAGATGAGAACTGGGGAGAGAACACCACAGCGGTCACCGGAAACACTTCTGAAGGGTCACAGTCCATGGAAGATGTCAGCAACTGGCCCATGGAGTCAGATAATGGCATAGGTTTTGTCTGCACAAGATATTTTGGCACAACTATAGCTCTTGGCCTATCTTTTGTGTCCTTTGTGAGTCCTTTGGCAATGGTAGTGTTGCCAAAGATTGGCTTCTTCCCGGGATTATCAGACAGTATTGCCATACAGCCAAGCCAGAGGATACAGTTGCTCTCATGCACTGCAGAATGTAAAGGCATACTCCTTTCCTTAGCCTTCAAACTAGTATTACTTGCGATCGGCGTATGGGCAGTGTTTCTAAGGCCAAGGAATGCGATCCTACCAAGAATATTTGTGTTCAGAGCCATGACACTTGTAATTTTAGCCGTGTGTATATTTTCCTACTGGTTGTTCTACATTGTGCAGATAACTGAGGCAACTAAAGCCCTCGCACTAGGCGAGGAAGCAATGGATTACAATGCCTTAGTCTCTTACGTATCCAGTTTTGCGGATACTTTATTGTTTATACATTATATAGCTGTTATTTTAATGGAGATTAGGCATTTAGAGCCAGTTTACTACATAAAGATTGTGCGAAGTCCTGATGGGGAGAGCAGATCATATGCGATTGGACAGCTGAGCATACAAAGGGCAGCTGTGTGGGTTCTACAGAAGTATTATACGGAGTTCCCGATATACAATCCGTATTTGGAGAAGATACCGATATCTAAATCTCAGAGGAAAGCCCAGTCTAGTATAAAGTTCTATGAAGTTGATGGGTCTACAAATGCTACGCCTGGACAAGCTAGGTAAGACATTTTAAAAACTTCTATAATGTAGTTTCACTCATGTATGTTTACTAATTGTTTGCTAATCCAAAAATAATGTTTTGGATTATTATTATGTATCTATCTTATCTAATCTATCAAATTGTTTCTATGAAAATATTGTAATTTAAATTTCAACCAAGTTTACAAAAAGTAACTCAATTTATTAAACAGTTAGTCGTCGATATTAATTGTTATTTATAGAGTATCTCGTCGCGGTCTAATGCCTAATGGATTAGCCATAGCTATGCCTAATATAAAAAGAACTGTGTAGAATCGTATTTTAAAGAGCGCGTCGGATTGCCGAAAGCTCGTTGGTAGGAAATAATTGTAATGCTTCTGCCTCGGTTTTCGACTTCCGCGTAGTTTTAATTAAAGAGTTTACATCAGTTAAGGGTTTTTCAAAGGGTATAAAAACGTATTTCTCTTGCCTGTATTTTTGTATAATTTTATAGTATTGTTTAGTCAAGTGAACATTAAAATTTTTGGCTAGTAATTATGTTTCAAGAAATTCGTAAATCACTAGCTAGAGGAAGGTGGCTGAACACTTTGTGGTTGATCTATAAATTAATGTGACTATCCTATTTATAGCGAGTTCCTTTTGGTCAGACAAGATCAAAGAGAGACTTAAATTCAAAGATTGGATGTATTCAAAGTTTTAGAATTTTAATTTCTTACATTACCATATGGGAGTTAGGCATATTATAAATCCCAAAGATATACATAATTTTGTAAACACTCCATTTGACTTGTCCACTGCAGATCAGCATCGGGCTCAGTGGGCGGGTCTGGGCGGCGGCGCGACTCGGGGTCTGCGCACAACGAGCGCTACTACGAGGAGGCGGAGCGCGAGCGCCGCGTGCGCAAGCGACGCGCAAGACTGCTATGCGCCGCCGAGGACGCCTTCGCGCATGTCCGGCGCGTCAGGGTCTCTACTAATGGTATGTGAGACATGACTTTTGAGGAGTAGTAGTAGTTCTTTGTTTAATGCCATTTCCAGTATAAGAAACTACAAAATTATGTATGATTGAGACATTTCATTCTATGAGATTTTTTAAACTGTTTTACGTTCTTATTTACTACTTTACTTATTTACTGATTTGAGCCTTTTATTCTTTGGTCAAACACATTTTTATAACATATAATGATTGAGCATCGTATATAGCTTAAAAATCTTTGTAAGTAATCTTCATCAGTTAATCTTGTTCAAACATTTTTTTTTCTTGGATTCTTGCTGTACTTAGCCAAGATATTTTGTAGAAACAAAGTGACGAGAAAAATCAAATACAGACGCGCGTATTCTCACCCGAAAACTCCTCTAAACTTAAGCACTAATTACAAAACATTCCAGGTGGAGCACTAGGCCCGCGCGAGGCGGCGCAAGCGGTGTTCCCGTCGCTGGCGCGGGCGCTGCAGAAGTACCTCCGCGCTACACGCCAGCAACCCAGGCATTCTGCTGACTCTGTAAGTTCTACATCATCATCTGCCTAGCCTGTTGGAATCGGCTTCCAGTCCAACCGGATGCGGCTGAGTGTTAGTGTGCCACAAAGACTGCCTATCTGACCTCTTCAACCCAGCAACACGAAACCCCTCGGTAAAACTGATTATCAGACTTTTTGGCTGCCAGGACTTTATCGTGCTTTCCGAAACACGGAAGAACTTTATGATCGATCGATCCGCACGCCTTTGACTTAGCCACGAGCTTTTCCTCACTTATATTTTATCTTTTCTTCTCTTCAGGTACTCGCCCACCTAGCACGCTGTCTCTCCCAAGACGCATCACCACGTGCCTTCCTCGAACCATTCCTGGTTGAAGGCCCAGTGCTCTCAGCTGACCAGGAGACCAGACCCATACAGAGATGGTCTCTGATCTCTGACGAGCTCCTAGCGAGGCCTTTAGCAGACAACATCGAGTTCCAACTGAGACAAGGTGATATCTCCCTTATTTGTACCATTAAACAGCTGCCCAAGTTCTCACTGACAGAAGAGGTCGTTGACCCCAAAAGCAACCGTTTCGTTTTACGCTTGAACTCCGAAACGTCAGTTTGACAGGAGGAGTTTTGCAGTCGCGATGACTTTAGGCTTGTATGACATTCGGAGTACTTTTAGGTTAGGTAGTGAACAGATTTGTTTTAAACATTTTGCATGATTAAAGTTGTATTTTGAACTATTGGCAGCTAATAATGATTAGAGAATTGTATATGTAAATAGATTATTTAGCTGAATAATGTTCTAATTAATGAATTATTGTATGGCGATGCTTGTGTTCAATTTGGCGCGAAATGCATTTCTGTTCATGACCTATCCATACGCGTTATAGGAAATAGCAAAAAAAGCAAATTTTCTAGATAATTTGTGGCTGAAATTAAAGCTAGAACTTTTTAGTTACGCTGGGCGTAACGTTCAAAGTACTCCGTAAGATTAAAAAGATTTTGAAGGAGGCTGAGGCAGTATGTAAATCGTAAACTTAGCGAGCCCAGTGCAAGCTCATTGACACTAAAACGCAAATAAGGGTTATATTTTTTATGAGAATACTTAACTTTGGCTAATGAAGTCTCAATCATCTTTTATACCTTTTAAATGAACACTCTTTCCAGTAATTACAAAAAGAATCTCAATGAATCTCAAGTTAGTTTAAGTAATGAGGTTTGCCGCCATTTTGTTAAATTAGAAAAGACTAGACTGCATTTAATGTTTTATATCTAGGTATAATTTGTACATTCGTGTCATATTTTACAAATGTATTAAGCACAATTTTAGTAAGGCATAGAATAAATGTAATATTTAATTGATAGGATAGGGGTATACAATGTGAATTTTAAAATAAATATCTATATTGTGACGCTAAATAGATCCTGGATTCTAGCATTACATATAAAACCTGAAAACAAGTATTAACCTACCAATAATTTTAATAAACTTGCTATTATAGTAGAATCTCTAAATATGGCAACACCATTCCATTTTTAAACTGTGAGAACGCATTTTGTACCTTTATCTTATACCTGGTGAATGAATCTGAATATCGTATTGTATATTCTTATATTAAATATTAATTATACCATATCATAGGTTTATATTTATTGTGTAATAGAAATAGGTGGATGAATGCTCGTAGGCAGCTATTTAAATGTAGGATAAATGTTTAAATATTAAGTGGTATATTTTAAAATGCTTATTATTTTATGACAAGTGAAATTTAAAATAATTCACTTTTCTACTATTTATTTATGACGAAGTTAAGTTGACATTTAAGCATTTTAAAATACACTAAAGTATGTAAAAGACAGTTGTAAGACTGGTTTTCATAGGTTTTTGAACTCTTTACATAATGCAAGTGAATGAGGTTGTGCTTAGGACAATTATTATGAATGTGTGGGTGTCGCTGAATTGACCAAAGAGCGCTTGGAATTTGTAGCTAATTATAACGTAAATAAGGTCTAAAATCGTTTGGCACGTAACCGTGGCAGCTTTTAATGTGCTAAGAACTGCTTTGAATGCGAATATCAATTTTTAAAGACTTACTTTGGAATATTTTGAACTTTATATATAAGACTATAAGGTTCAATATCATATCTAGACCATGGCTTGCCTGGTTGTAACATATTCAGATATATCTTGCCAGTATTTCTTCCATATCAAACAAAGGTTTTTATTAACCTTTTAAAAATATTTTGGATTAAACATACCTCGTTTTCATACTTCCAATTTTGAGATTAGGCCAGTTTCGGCCGTGCAGCTTTAGCTGTGGAATTCAATGCTCAAATAGCAGCCTTTTTGTAAAATGCTTGTGCCTGCTTAGTGTAAGAAGTATATACTGTAGCTATGTACAAGTAAGTACCTTATTCCATTGAATATTTACGGTGAGTTGTACCATTTAACTATAACGATAGCTAAACCATTTGCAGTTGTCGTTGTCAAAGCGCCGATTCGACCAATGGTCGGCAAGTATACGGCTGGTTATGGTTTGGTTGTCGTTATAGTTAAATGGTGCAAGTCACCCTTAGTGTAATAGGACATTTTGACAACTAGTTTATTGTTTAGATGATTTTTTTGAAAGAGATTGGTATGATTAAGTTGGTGGCCAGTTTTTGATGTGAAGTTGATAAGAAATTGCATATTTGCAAAGTAAACTGATAAACAATGTTTTATCCGAAGTTACTGAACACCACGTGAGTAGTATTGGCCACTAGCAATTAAAAAGGAATACTTAATTTATAAAAATATTGAACAAAAGGCTAATTAAATAGATTTGTTATATTTTCGAATGAAAGACTCAACATGCACAAAGTATTTGCCTATAGATGTAATTATATGCACAATATCGTAATCGTTGTAAAACAATTTGTACACTTTTGTATTTTTTAAATAATATAAAGTGAATTTTGTATTTGTGGTATTTTATTTACACTGTTTTTGGTCACCTCAACATAATCCCACCAAAAACATTAAATGTAAAAAAATGCCAAGTCTCTCGATGCAGTCTTTCCATCGTAAAAAGTTTTGAGATCTCATAGAAGCCAAGTCCTATTCAAAATATTTTGTAGTTATAAATCAACATTTAGTAATTGTATCAATAGTTTTCTTTATATTATAATTATAGTGATTTGGCAATGAGCACAAGAAGAAACAAATGAAACGGCATATTTGGAGGAGTTGAAAGTTACACACACCGCATGCGTAAACATTAATATCACAAAATTAATTTTCTTTTGGTTACCGTTAACCGCAAATATAAAATATGGCATATTATTTTTCAATGTTTTTATAATTTTTCCTTTATATGTGGCTAATGACCTATCTTGGTGCAAAATTTGAAGTTTCTAAGTCTGCTAGAAGTACCTTAGATTTTTGATGATCTGTCAGTGAATCAGTGAGTCAGTGAGTCAGTGCGTGACAAAATGGTGTAACTTTGATCGACCGTAACTCCTAAACTATTAATTCAATTGGCATGTAATTTCGAACTTAAGCTTGTTCTAAACTCCTAGCTTTGTCCACGTCGAAGATATAGGGGGGGCGAAACAGCCGCGAATCGCTTCGAGAAAAGATGGTACGGCCGTGCCCGTTTTGCTCGAGACTTGGCTGGGGCACTGCCGTGCCCCCAGATTGTTAAGAATACTCAGCTTGCCCCATTTGCTTCGTCTCTATAATTTTGTTGTAGGTAAAGACGATGCATCACCAGTAATATTAAATTTTAATTGCATCACTGATTTATCATCGATAAATGATATCACTGTACTTCCTAGTGATAAAAGAAACGTATCTTTTGCCCTGAAGTGTGTAAAACAAAGGACTAGAGGTGGTGTTTGACTCATGAAACATGAGTTAACATTATCTGATATCCTGTTTGTAAGTCACTCAGGTGTTTTTATTAATGCACTGTCGATCAACAAAAGCATATATACCTACCTTCTGTTAACTATGCTTATCAATTTAGGAAGACAGGTTTAAATATTTATCAAATTAATCTCAGAATAGGTACAGATCGGATTCACAAAAGAAATAATTATATACCAAAGTAACAAATTCATTTATTCAATAATATCAACAATTATTTTATACTTAACACTTACCTACTCGTACCGACTATATAAGTCCTATAATGACTTTGCTCCCATTATCACATGTAATATAGCTCTCATAGAGCTGTCATAAAGCTCAAATTGGCATGGAAAACAAACTTCCTTTTATACTGGTCTATCTATTACTTTCACTCTGAAAGCTAGCAGCCATAGGTAGCACACTATAAGCTGTAGAAGGATTATACATATTTTTCAGGAAGTTACACCTAGATTGCCGCTTTGGTAGGCAGATAAACATCCACATGGCTATGAAAGCAAGCATTGCACAGAAGGTGACGACTGCTATTGTCAAACCGATGTGGCTTTCTTTGCAGCTGAAGTTTTTGGCTTTCAGGTCGAATATGCGGGCGTTGAATAAGTATGATGGGGTTCCGCATCTGAAGAAAGATAATATAGACATTATAGGTACAAATGCTGTGCATAAAATGCTTTGGTACTTCGATAATTGAACTTTGGATCAATAATTCAGAGCCACTCTTTATACGCCGTGGTTTTAAGATCATTCGACGGATCATTGCACTTTTATCTAATCTCAATTTATATTTATACATACACCTGCTGATTTCTGAACAAACATAGCCCGCATTTTTCTCACTGAAATAGTTATTTGCATCTGATAAGGCAGTCAACAAAGCGGCCGTGACTCACAGTAGCTCAGTGCTGTACATAGTATAATCTATCGCTGAAGGCATTGTCGCGGATCAAAACAAGGTCATTGCGCACATTACTCGCGTACCATTGAGATTCTCTTAACTACCATGATTCGAAGAACTATTTTTATATTCTTTTGTTTCAGAAATTAATGATTGGCCTATCTACCTATAAATACGTTGCAATGTTTTGTGATGTTATTGTATCTTCAAGATCACTACAGGTTTATGAAGATAACTTGTGTCTGAAATTTTGAAGTAAATGTTTATCTCATAGTTTTATTTCTTTCATAGAGCTAAATATGGGAGCCATCTTCTGGAAAATATTTTAAAATAAATGCCGATTGAATTAGGTAATAAGCACTTACCTCAAATGCTCGTAATATTCCGGAGATATTTGCAATTTCTTGATCCACACTAACTCGCAGTCGCATTTCCAAGGATTGCCTTGCAAGTCCAGCTCAAGCAGCACTCCAAACGGCATAGACAATGCTTCGTCCAACTTCGACAATCTTGATCCCTTTAGCGAAAGTCGTTCCAATTCAAAATTATCTGCGTCAGCCAAGACTTCCCTTCCGAAAGCTAGTTTACTAAACGACGTCAAATTCTTGTTTCTTTCGAGTTCCAAGACTTTTAAAGCTGGTAAGTACTTGAACGTGGCTTCAGGAATTGTTTTTATTTGCAAATTGTTCAGCTTCAACACCTTTAAAGCCACGAGGTCAGTTAGATCTTCACTAAAGATGGCGGTTATGGGATTATCTGACAGATCCAGGTACTCTAACGTGTACGGTATCTCAAACATTTCAGTTATGCTGTTGTTCGATATTATAAGTTTTCTTAAATCGTATGCGTCTACGAAGAAGTTGTCTGGTACGTTCCCAAGATTGATTCCACTCATGCTTATGTTCTGTATCTTGTCTGTAAGCCCGAAACCAGATCTATCGAATAAATTCGAGTCCCTTAATACAGGACCCAAATTGTTATTGTCCAAAACGATTTCATTCAAACTGCTCAAAGGATGAAACATTAATTTGGTAAATGAAGTAAATCTATTATTTGCCAGATTCAAATATTCTAACTTCTTGATGCCTTTAAACGTTTCTTTGTCTATAAACTCTAATAAGTTATTACTTAAATCTAATCTCTTTAGTTCTGGTAACTGGAAGCTGTCGGGATCGATCTTAGTGATTCCATTATCGTTCAGTATTAGTTCCAGTAGTGTGTTGGACTTAAATAGCGTAGATGAGTGTACTACAGATATGTTAATAAATGATAAATCTAATGAGTGCGATATATCAGGTAGGGAGTAATTACTTTGTAAGATATTCCAGTGTTTGTGCGAGCACACGATCCGTTCACCCTCGAACTCTAGTTCACTTTCATATCGTTTGCATATGCAGGCGTCACTGTCACATATCGAAGAACAGTTAATTTGTATTATTAGAGCGAGTATTAACAAGTGGACGAGCATTTTGTCGCGTCTGCACCTCAGGTACTGTGCGATAAGTATGAAAACTTATCGTCGCTAGATAATTCTTATCGATACCTAGTTATTTGGTCATTTCACTGCACGACGTTGTGGCAAAGAATATAACGTTATCAGCTAGACATTTGGTACAAATACGCTGTATGCGGCGAAAGTCGGATCTTTAGATAATTTTTGTTTCTTTTTTTTGTCTGAAACCTATATTCAGTAACCAACGTTTTGTAAACGAATGGATGCGATAGAAATATATAGTGTTAGAAGTTTTATGAATTCAGTATTTTCCTTATATGACATCACATTATAGTCATACTACGATTCTGTCATTCTTTTGTCTACATTGAACAACATTAATTTAATGAATATGTTAATGAAAACTTTAATAAAAACAATAGAACTTAATTTTCATAACTTTATTGATAAAGGTAAATACAATTACCATAAAGGTTTAATGAAATTCTCAAACTCTCGAAATTATTTTAATAGGATGAGAAATAGGCAGAATATACCATAGTTTTTCTTATAATCTACAGTGTATAACAATTTAATGGTTACCTTAAAATCTACCGCGAGTAGCTTGCACGCTTCCCTTCGCACTGGGGTCTTCATGAGCCTAGAAGAAACAATAAAGCAAATTTTTAGCTGACACTAGTCAGTTCTTATTCCCAAGTGTGAGAAGTGGAGAAGGGTGGGAGTTTTAGGGACTGTCTGATATATTGAGACTACACTATGTCAGCCCAATATGCCACCACAGCGAGAGCTCGGCCGGATGCGCTCATTAAGTCTTGCCGCGAGCAAGTTTCAGGGCACAGTGGACATGTAGTGCACAGTCTTAAGTTGTAACATTCGAAGTGTATTAATAAAATTTTAATGAGCGTTGTTGGGTGTCTATTATAATATATGTTACGAAAATCTTGTCCGACCTCTGGGGGTATTACTGATTCTAATAATGAAGAAAATAACAAAAACGAAAAAGTAGGAAAATAATATTACCTTAATAACAATACAAGTCCTAGGCCCAGTGTTCCAGAGTTGAGCGGTCTCGTCAATAAAGGCGGCTTCGACTGCCACAGTGTAAAGGCCGGGCGTGTTGACTGATACCAGCTGTTGTGCCGAGAAGAAGTCGCGGACAGGAGTCACTGTTTGTACCGCTGTTAGTACCGGTGGGATGTTTGTTAATTCCACCGTCTGGAGGGGAAAAATAAAGTTTATAATTTCGAAAACAAATATATAAAAAACACCTTGATTTGATCATTGAAAGACATAGAAGACAACATTGATTTATTTAAATCTATATAAAAGAAAGTCGTGTTAGTTACACATTTTATAACTCAAGAATGGCTTAACCGTTTAAGCTGAAAATTAGACCCGGGAGAAGGATATAGGGTTTGTCACTATCAGGGATGAGGGTGAAACCGCGGGCAGAAGTTAGTAATTTATATCTGTTCTGTTAATCAACTTACCTTTTCATTGGTGCGCGGGTGCGGTGTAGCGGTGACGGTAATCTGCACTCCCTTCACTTGACGCTTGCATTGGCGTTTGCTGTAGATCAAAACGTTAATATTGAAATATCCTTATTGGATAAAGAGTGCATATAAGGAAATGCATAGAGGAGTACATAGAGTGTACATAAGGAAATATATAGGGTAGTTCATAGTGTACATAAGGAAATACATAGGTGAGTTCATAGTGTACATAAGGAAATACATAGGGGAGTACATAGTGTACATAAGGAAATACATAGGGGAGTACATAGAGTATATAAGGATATACACAGGGCAGTTCATAGTGTACATAAGGAAATACATAAGCGAGTTCATAGAGCCTACATAAGGAAATACATAGGGGAGTTCATAGTGTACATAAGGAAATACATAGGTGAGTACATAGAGTGTACATAAGTAAATATATAGGTGAGTTCATAGACTGTACATAAGGAAATACATAGGGGAGTACATAGAGTGTACATAAGGAAATACATTGGGCAGACCGTGGGCTGACCTACAGACATGTCTTGCTGGGGAGTTTTTTGCGCCACTTCTTCCCAGCAAGGTTTTGGGGGCCGTCTTTTGTAAATTTCTGACGTTCGAAAACTGCCGATTTATCAGTCTAATTTGAATAAACGTGTGAGTTTGAAAGTTTGTTGGGCCACTTCTTCTTTCCACCAAAAACACATAAGAAGTGGTAAAGGGTGGGCTGGGTGGTTTTGGGGGTTGTCTTTTGAAAAGTGCTGTTTTCCAGCCAGGCTGCGGGTTGTTCGAAAGAGATACCGCGGCCCTGGTACATAAAGGCCTATAACGGAACACGACGGTTTTTAGTCAGTAAGAGTCTGACACTCCCTCACCGCTGCTATCCCACAGCGGGAGGGGTCATTTGATGATTTTTTATGTCGATACAAAAAAAAAGTTGGTTTAAAATGACAACAACACTTAACAGTAACAGTTGTTAAAAAAAAATACACGGGAAGGGGCGGCAAAATCGTGTCTATTCTGTATATTGTGAATTTCTGACGTTCGAAAATTGCTGATTTATCAGTCTAATTTGAATAAACGTGTTTGTGTTATTAGAAAGTTTGTTGCGCCACTTCTTCCCAGCAAAAATACATAGGAAGTGGTGAAGGGTCTTGAGGGCTGTCTTTAGTAAATTTCTGACGTCCGAAAAGTGGTGTTTTGCAGGCAATTTTTGATTTAGTGACCTGAGCGGCAGCACGACGCCCTCCAGCTTGAGCGCGAGGCGGTGCGACAGCGGCAGCGCGGCCGCGTGCTCGGGCGGCGGCGCCCGCCAGGCGGGGGACAGCGACACGCGGCACAGGGCGGAGCCCTACTGCTACACACTGTACCTGAGCGGCAGCACGACGCCCTCCAGCTTGAGCGCGAGGCGGTGCGACAGCGGCAGCGCGGCCGCGTGCTCGGGCGGCGGCGCCCGCCAGGCGGGGGACAGCGACACGCGGCACAGGGCGGAGCCCTACTGCTACACACTGTACCTGAGCGGCAGCACGACGCCCTCCAGCTTGAGCGCGAGGCGGTGCGACAGCGGCAGCGCGCGGCCGCGTGCTCGGCGGCGGCGCCCGCCAGGCGGGGACAGCGACACGCGGCACAGGGCGGAGCCCTACTGCTACACACTGTACCTGAGCGGCAGCACGACGCCCTCCAGCTTGAGCGCGAGGCGGTGCGACAGCGGCAGCGCGGCCGCGTGCTCGGGCGGCGGCGCCCGCCAGGCGGGGGACAGCGACACGCGGCACAGCGCCCCGCTCGCGCGCCCCGCGCACACGCCGCGGCTCCACACGCAGCCGCCGCTGCATGCGCGGACTGCCGCTAGGACTGCGTCCATGTGCTGGGTAAAGAGAATCAGCTATACAGGGAGCTGTTCTTATCGCTCAGCTTAAAACCACAGATATCGATGGCTGATTCGACTCCGTGTCCATGAGAATCACTGTCAGTCCTCGTTATATTCCCTCGAAATACAGTCTCTGTTCAAATGTCAAACCCGTTGTCGAACCCCGGCCGTAAGGTCTTATTGGTAGTAGAAGGTTCTAATGCAATTAAAATTTAGAACAACTGGTCTTAAGTGTCCAAACTTGAATCTTATTTAAAATTCGAAGAAGTTTTTTCTTATCTGATACAAATCTTTGGTTCCAAATTCAATCTTCTATCCAGTGGTTCCCAGAAAACGCGGGTGAATCAACGTTAAAATAGCTAGTCAGTAAATAACACGGTTACTACGCAGATCAATAAAGAAAATTTCACCTGACAAAAATTGCCGATATTTTTTGCAATGAACCACCGTAAACTTAAAAACACTCACCCGATGCGTAATCCCAGGATTAGTGGTCGGATTATCGAACAGCTTCGTAGATATCTCATTGAGCGCGTTACTGGCTGACAAGGCGATCATTTCTTCCAACGTGGTGGGCTTGAAGTCCACGCTGTCCAAGTCAGTGGGTCGCTCCTGGCTGGACGAGGTGATGCGATCCAGGAACTGAGCTAGTTGGTTGTATGTATGCTGCGAACTGGGGGGTTGGTTCAGGATATTTTTGTATTGGACTTGTGTTAAAAATGCAAAAATGTCTTCTAAATTTCTTTATTGAAGGGAATCGGCACCCATTAAAATATGGTCAGCATTTTTGGAACGCCCTCAAAGATTTCAGATGAAAGAGTTTTACAATATGATATTTTTAAACAACAGCGCATGCTGAGGAATATACAATACAATCTTGTTGAATTATGCAGGATAAGGTCTTCATTTCTGCAAAACCTAGCCAGACCTTTAGACCTTTCATTTTGGTAATTTATACATTCAAAAAAGGATACATATGCAGCTGCCTCAGGGTGGAATCATCAGCATGGAAGGCGGTGCTCGCTATGGCGGCGTACTTGTGCGCGACGGCGGCGACCGCGCGGGCGGCCTTGCGGACCGCGCCGGCGAACGCGCCCGCCTTCAGCGCGGGGTCGCGTTGACTCTGTGTGTGTAGCTACTGTTAGCTGTGTTGCTGTGTGTATGTATGTGCAGCTGTGTTAGTGTACAACCTTGCGGACCGCGCCGGCGAACGCGCCCGCCTTCAGCGCGGGTCGCGTTGACTCTGTGTGTAGCTACTGTTAGCTGTGTTGCTGTGTGTGTGTATGTGCAGCTGTGTAGTGTACAACCTTGCGGACCGCGCCGGCGAACGCGCCCGCCTTCAGCGCGGGTCGCGTTGACTCTGTGTGTAGCTACTGTTAGCTGTGTTGCTGTGTGTATGTATGTGCAGCTGTGTTAGGTGTACAACCCGGACCGGCGCCGGCGAACGCGCCCGCCTTCAGCGCGGGGTCGCGTTGACTCTGTGTGTAGCTACTGTTAGCTGTGTTGCTGTGTATGTATGTGCAGTGTAACAACCCGGACCGTGCCGGCGAACGCGCCCGCCTTCAGCGCGGGGTCGCGTTGACTCTGTGTAGCTACTGTTAGCTGTGCTGTGTGTATGTATGTGCAGCTGTGTTAGTGTACAACCTTGCGGACCGCGCCGGCGAACGCGCCCGCCTTCAGCGCGGGGTCGCGTTGACTCTGTGTGTGTAGCTACTGTTAGCTGTGTTGCTGTGTGTATGTATGTGCAGCTGTGTGTGTACAACCTTGCGGACCGCGCCGGCGAACGCGCCCGCCTTCAGCGCGGGGTCGCGTTGACTCTGCGTAGCTACTGTTAGCTGTGTTGCTGTGTGTATGTATGTGCAGCTGTGTTAGTGTACAACCTTGCGGACCGCGCCGGCGAACGCGCCCGCCTTCAGCGCGGGGTCGCGTTGACTCTGTGTAGCTACTGTTAGCTGTGTTGCTGTGTGTATGTATGTGCAGCTGTGTTAGTGTACAACCTTGCGGACCGCGCCGGCGAACGCGCCCGCCTTCAGCGCGGGTCGCGTTGACTCTGTGTGTGTAGCTACTGTTAGCTGTGTTGCTGTGTGTATGTATGTGCAGCTGGTTAGTGTACAACCTTGCGGACCGCGCCGGCGAACGCGCCCGCCTTCAGCGCGGGGTCGCGTTGACTCTGTGCGTGTAGCTACTGTTAGCTGTGTTGCTGTGTGTATGTGCAGCTGTGTTAGGTAACAACCTTGCGGACCGCGCCGGCGAACGCGCCCGCCTTCAGCGCGGGGTCGCGTTGACTCTGTGCGTAGCTACTGTTAGCTGTGTTGCTGTGTGTATGTATGTGCAGCTGTGTTAGTGTACAACCTTGCGGACCGCGCCGGCGAACGCGCCCGCCTTCAGCGCGGGGTCGCGTTGACTCTGTGTAGCTACTGTTAGCTGTGTTGCTGTGTGTATGTATGTGCAGCTGTGTTGGTGTACAACCTTGCGGACCGCGCCGGCGAACGCGCCCGCCTTCAGCGCGGGGTCGCGTTGACTCTGTGTGTAGCTACTGTTGTTGTGTTGTGTGTATGTGCAGCTGTGTTAGTGTACAACCTTGCGGACCGCGCCGGCGAACGCGCCCGCCTTCAGCGCGGGTCGCGTTGACTCTGTGCGTAGCTACTGTTAGCTGTGTTGCTGTGTGTATGTATGTGCAGCTGTGTTAGTGTACAACCTTGCGGACCGCGCCGGCGAACGCGCCCGCCTTCAGCGCGGGTCGCGTTGACTCTGCGCGTAGCTACTGTTAGCTGTGTTGCTGTGTGTATGTATGTGCAGCTGTGTTAGTGTACAACCTTGCGGACCGCGCCGGCGAACGCGCCCGCCTTCAGCGCGGGTCGCGTTGACTCTGTGTGTAGCTAGCTACTGTTAGCTGTGTTGCTGTGTGTATGTATGTGCAGCTGTGTTAGTGTACAACCTTGCGGACCGCGCCGGCGAACGCGCCCGCCTTCAGCGCGGGTCGCGTTGACTCTGTGTGTAGCTACTGTTAGCTGTGTTGCTGTGTGTATGTATGTGCAGCTGTGTTAGTGTACAACCTTGCGGACCGCGCCGGCGAACGCGCCCGCCTTCAGCGCGGGGTCGCGTTGACTCTGTGTGTGTAGCTACTGTTAGCTGTGTTGCTGTGTGTATGTATGTGCAGCTGTGTTAGTGTACAACCTTGCGGACCGCGCCGGCGAACGCGCCCGCCTTCAGCGCGGGTCGCGTTGACTCTGTGTAGCTACTGTTAGCTGTGTTGCTGTGTATGTATGTGCAGCTGTGTTAGTGTACAACCTTGCGGACCGCGCCGGCGAACGCGCCCGCCTTCAGCGCGGGGTCGCGTTGACTCTGTGTGTGTAGCTACTGTTAGCTGTGTTGCTGTGTGTATGTATGTGCAGCTGTGTTAGTGTACAATCATCAGCATGGAAGAATATCCTCTATTTCCACCATCCTACCTAACCTAAAATTGGTGTGCTTCCGTGACCACGCGAAGTTTGGGGAGAACTATAGTTATGTGATGTTGGTTTTTGTAATATAATGTACGTGCGTGTATTAAAGCATTCAATTACTAAACATTCCCCAGGCATTCTTCATCAACTTGCATCCACTTTTTCACTGGCCACATTCATTGGTCAGATCGTTAGATTGAAAATGACTGACCTGTGAGAATGTATGCGCGATCGCCGGCGGCGGCTGCGTACACAGCGACCTCGCCGCGTGGGCAGTCCTCGCTAGTGCATTAAGCGCATGTGCCCTCGCCTTCATCCAGGCGGGCGCCAGGGGGGAGCACGCCCCGCAGCCCGCGCACCCGCCCCCGCAGCCACCAGCGCCGCCCCCACCCGCCCCACCTGCGCCGCCCCACCCACTGGCTACCTCCCAACCGGAGCTAGCTTCTTCGAGACCCGATATACCTGTGAGATTTAATTGACTGAAGCCGGAGAGTTCATCAAGAAAAATTACGGAAATCCATCATTCCTCAACAATTTTATATTCTCTACTGTAAACCGAAGCGAAGTGAGGGCGGGTTAATAGTACAAGCAACAGCAATATAACCCGAAGCCAGATAGATTGACATCTTACCAAAAGTTGCAACAATTAATAGTAGTAGGAGAGGCGAGAGTGCTAAATCGGGAGTGACTCGAGCGTCAATGAGACCTATTAGATTGCGAAGCTTAGATGATAAGAAGAAAAAAATGTCCTGACATACACACACTCTCATCGGTGGGTGGAGCGGCTATAAACTTTCAAAAATGTAAAAAAAAACAGTTGCATGGACATACTGGAGCGCGTCAGATATTAATAGCATGCACGTCCTACGTCATTTTGAAAACATACGTATATTAATCTGACTGTTTCCATGGTGGGGGTGGTAGTAGGTAAGGGTTAAAAATGGGAAAAAAAATAATTTTATCGAGCGCGTCAGATTATCAAAAGGGGTGTTAAGTGAACCAAAACGAAGGCTCTTATGCAATAATCTGACGATTTAGACGTGACCTAAACTCGTGGCCATTACTTGAAATTGCAAAAAAAAATCGCCATTTTGAAATACTCGAGCGCGTCAGATTAAGATAAATATGGTTCATTTATGTACCCTTAACGTAATCATCTTATAATCTGACGATTATCTGGAGGAATTCGCTTAATCTGACAATGGAAAGGTTTTTTGCAAACCTTTTAACAAATTGAAGAACTGAAAAAATTGCAAGTAAATAAACCAGTATGTACCTATTCTTTGAAGTACAAAAGTTTTATTTATAAGCAAATAAGTATGAAAAACATAAAGGACAATGGACACAAATATACGGAACCTCGTACACTCCACCAATAGCAATGTCATACATATCATTGTATAGGCCTTTTTATCTAGAACAACCTTTAATATGACAGCTTTGTTGACGTTTGCCCGTCCTGAGATATACATAGATCAAAAAGTGTATTAAAGTTAAAACTAAATAATCCATTGATATCTCAAGTTTTTAAAGGAATATCTAAGTGCTACTACGAGTATGTCTTCTAAGTACTATCAACTTTTACTTTTTGATCTATATCTCAGAACGGACAAACATTTCAACAAAGCTGTTATAATAAAGGTTGTTCTCGATAAGAAGGCACATACAATGATATATATGACATTGCTATTAGCGGAGTGTACCAATCTGCTCATACATTACATACATTTCTATAATAATTACATTTAATTATAATGACATTGATAAATATACATGTGTCATAAACAATACAATAGAATCTATAATAACATGGCTTGACGGAAATAATCTACGCGTAAATCTTACAAAAACTAATTTTATTCAATTTAATACACATAGATAAATCTAAAATCTAAATAATCTGCCTAGCCATTTTCCCAGCTATTTTCATACAAAAAAAAAATACGTATAAATTTGACTTAATTTATTAGTTTAAAACCATCCAGTAGAGTTGCGCGTTGCCACTCTTGCAGAACAGATAGAAAGAGATAGCAGTTGCTTTCATTGATGAAGCGACACTACGCGCGTAATTTGTGAACCACGTTATGCAGAGTAGAGCCAATGTTAACCGGATGACTAGGCCACCACGACCTGTATAAAAAAGGCGAAGTATACGAAACGGCATTTCTCGGTATCACGATAGACAAACAATGCAACTGGAAGGCACACGTATTTAACAAAAGTATCCAATAAAATGAATCGTCTTCGTTAAAACAATATATCTGCATACCATGACCAGTAACTTCCTGAGATTAGCGAGTTCAAACAAAAAACTCTTCAGCTTTATAATATTAGTGTAGATTATTTAAGACCCAAAATGTACTAACACTTATTGCAAATGAATTGAATTGAAAAAAGAGAGAGAGGAATAGAAACTTGGGAGGAGAATACCGGCATCACGTAGCTGCACGCTTTAAACTTTATCGATTAATTTTCCTTACTTCGGCTTACGGGAATCGTCAGATTTTATATTTTTCGTGAACGTTGAATTACTCCCTTCAAAATAAAAAAAAAATAGCCGCGCTCGAGAAAGTCAAGATGACGTTTTTTTTTTACAAGTTTGTAACCTTCCTACTTCTTATCGTCAATCGCAAATTGTCAGATTAGTGGAATATACACTTTTTTGCATATAACTAACTAACCCTATCTTAATCTGACGCGCTGGAGAATGTCAGATGATGATTTTTTTTTTACTAATCTGATCCTTTATTCTAGACGCGCGGCTGCATATACAGGGCTTATATTTGGTGGAGGTGTTAAATGGGGTAATAGGTACCTCCCTATATACTAATCTGCCGCGCTTGAGTAAATCCCGAAATCCCTTCTAGGCCTCCCCTACTATAGCAAGAATTACACAGGTACCTACAGTTTTTGGAAAAGTCAATGGCACATAAGACAACAATTTTATACCTATTAATGATTGTATCTACTACTCCTATTACTCACTTTTGTACTAGCATTGTTTTTTTTGTATGCTTCGCTTTACGCACACTAACATGTATGTTTGTGTGGCTTGCATACCTATCCGTTTTGCCGAGTGTACTTCTAATATCAAAAAATGATTTTTTTTACACAGTGCCACACAATATTCCGAGACGACATAAAGTTTGGCTTGACTTACCATCTTCAACTAGCTTGGCATCGGCAGCGGCGGCGCGGTATAGCGCGGTCAGCCAGCGCTGCGCCGCCTCGCTCGGCGCTTCCTCCGACAGACGCTTCAATATGGCCGCCGCTAAACTGTGGTGACCGTACCTGGTCCAACAAATTACAATTATATTATCTCAAATTCCTTAGGTATATACATTGTGACAGACCAAAAATTTGAGAATTATTCGCTCGCTCTTGGGACAGTACCGTGTATAGCAGCACTAGTGCCGTGCCGTATCGATAACACTCACCTGAGCGCAGCCCTAGCGACTCGATACCTCACCCAGCCGTCAGCGGGCTGTAGAGTGTTCAGTATCTGTTCCTGCCACGCGGGACTGATCTTGTGCGTCAGTGCCTTGCCCGCTCGCTCTTGGAACAGTACCGTGTATAGCAGCACTAGTGCCGTGCCGTCGTCTGGAGGATTCTCACTGTAAATAAAAAAATATAGTATCAAATATACTTGATTTTTGAAGTCAGAATGATTTTTAATTGTGAAAGTTACTGTAAAACTTGTAAATGACATTATGCCGCATCACTAAGAGTACAACTACTGGACCTGCCTGCCCAATTCGTGATCGATCGGATCACAAAGGACGGATATATAGCATGTAGGTGGGCACTCCCTTATGTCTTTCTGGGGAGTATGTTGCACCACTTCATCTTCCCAGCAAAAGTACATAGGAAGTGGTGAAGGGTGGGGCATTTTAGGGGTTATCTTTTGTAAATTTCTGACGTTCGAAAAGTGCTGTTTTGCAGCCAAGTTTGAAAAAACGAATTTTGATTTTATTCTAATACTCCCTTGTACAGGCCTGCAGCTGGGTGTACAACACTCACCTCGGCAACAAGCTCAGCGCGTGATGCAGCGCCGGCATGGCGGGTGCTAGATGCGCGGACGCGTGGGGGGCTCCGCCGAGCGCCGCCAGCGCCTCCAGCAGGGCTGCGGTGCGGGCCCCGCCGGTGCTGGCGCAGGCCTGCAGCTGGGTGTACAACACTCACCTCGGCAACAAGCTCAGCGCGTGATGCAGCGCCGGCATGGCGGGTGCTAGATGCGCGGACGCGTGGGGGGCTCCGCCGAGCGCCGCCAGCGCCTCCAGCAGGGCTGCGGTGCGGGCCCCGCCGGTGCTGGCGCAGGCCTGCAGCTGGGTGCCCACCACGTTGGCGGTGCGGCCTGCGTACGCTGATGCTTCGGCGCGGCTTAGTTGCACCTGAGGAATGTCATATCACAATTTGTCTAGCCTTTTCCCAACTATATTAGGGTCGGCTTCCAGTAACTGGATGCCACTGAGTAACAGTTTTTTACAAGGAGAGACTGCTCAAAGTCAAGTCAAAACTCATGTGCCCATACACAGAATGTGTTTGGTATAAACATGGTGGGGAAATTATATTGATTTGGATGTTATGTACGGTTGGCATTAGTTCAGATAAAAGCAATATTTTTGCTCATGTCAGAATACAGGAAATAGTCAGGTACGATTTAAATTAAAAATACATTTCTATACATAGTTCGTTAGTTTGTCGTGAATTTTCATATAAGCATAATTTTTTTTTAATGTGTTCACTTACCAAGCAGCGCAGCGCAACTCTCAGCGACTTAATATTATTAGGGTTATCATTCTCGCCGGTAGCTATGACCAGTGTTTCCAAAGCCAGCATCAGTTCGCCCCCCTCCACTGGTATACATTCTTCGTAGCTGAAATAAATACTTATTCATCACATATTCTAGGAAATAAATTAAGTAATTCTTGATTCATTATAAAACCAATTAGGAAATCATGACATCGCAATCCGGCACCCATATGCAAGATGGGAATTTTTATTTTCCTTGGCAGAGACGAACTTACAATCAGCAGTGAGTGATTGTGTGATATTTATGATGATAAATTGGTCAATGCTGACAGGCCTGTAACTGTCTGTTATTTGTTCCAAGTTTATTCATTACCGAAATACCTATATGTATGTATGGAAAGTAGATAAACATAGCTAACACTACCAAATTGAGAACTCTCATGTTAAGAAGTCAGTTAAAATCAGAATAACATGCCAACTCACCAGTGCACCACAAGCCTGGTTAACACATCAGCAGCAGTGGCAGCTCTCGTGAGATCAGCGGACAGCGTGGCGTCGCTGCAGTAGCGGCGCAGCGCCGCGCACCCGCCCGCGCCGCTCGCCGCCGCCGCGCACACTGCTGGGCATGACACCAGCTTCTGTGGGGGACAGGGAGGGAAGTTTGAATATGGAATTGATACCAGCTTCTGTTGGGGAGGGGGAGGAGCTTGTGTTTCAATATGGAATTCTAGAATTCGAATGGCGATTTGATTCGTTCACAATTGTTTCAATAAATCTGTGTTATGTATGGTGTGTGTAAAAGCTTGTGTGTAAATCTAAGCTTGGATATTCTATTATCAGGGAACGCGGTCACAGTCACTGATAGAATCTGTTGAGAAGGGGAGGGGAAACGTATATGATGGTAGTGTTTGAAATAAGCTAAGGTGTCATGAATGTCTGGGTATTTTATACTTGAAATGTGTATTTAGAAGACTCATTGGGTGGTTTAGTTATTTTAGTTAGGATGAATATTCCTATAAGAGCGAAAATTTTTGCAGTATATTATTCTAACCTGCATAACTTGCAGACACAGCATGGTGTGTTCCATCTCGTGGCTGTCGGTGGCGGCGCGGACGAGCTTCTCCACGCAGTCGGCCGGCCACAGCGCCGCGTGCTCGGCCAGCTTGCGCAGGCCCAGTAGCGCGGCGCGACGGACGGACGAGCGGGCGTCGTTCATCGCTATGCTTAGGAGGAGTTCCACCTGGGAAAAATATAGATAAATAGGTAGGTATATAGATTGAGATTCTTTATTACACACCATATTATTACACAAGACAGGATATAATATAGATAGAAAATTGGGACAGCTGTAAGCTGCATTGACGAGCCCCACTACACTTTTGTCACAACCGAGTATGAGAGCAATGGATGGATACTAATATAACACAACTTATTGTTGAACCTATGTTTAAAGAAACAAAAATATCCCAGCCAGTATTTCAACTATTAACTATTGTCACAACATACTAATCCATTATCACAAAATATCAATGAACTAGCTTATTTTAAACTAGTTTCTAAAAACAAACTTACTTGATCAGGCACATGCACTACAGTGTCAGCAGCAATGTGGGTGAGTGCAGTGATGGCGGCCCGGACAGAACTTGATGATGGAAACCTTTCTAGTAACGAACGCAGTAGCTTCAAGACTCCTTGGGCTCTTACAGCTGCAGAATAAAACAGATATTTGAGCAATAAATATTGCACAGAAAGAAAAAGATAAACATTTTTTTATTGAAATCAGCTGATCATGCTGAGATTAGCTAGAGGCAGTTTCCTAAATATGGTAACTAAATATTGTATGTCTTTTTAAGGTTTTTCAATTGATTTGAAAAATTCGTTCACTATTGAAACACCAGACAATCCCCAAGTAACAAGCTATTTTTATCCCAGTATAGGAAGAAGTTCTCAAGGTACAAGTAAAACTCACCTCCACCATGAACAGTCCTCAGAGCTCTGACAAGCTTGGCTCTGCGCTCAGCAGCGGTACTCTCACAGTCCACCATGTCCCACAGTTTGTTGCACATAGCCACTGCAAAAGCACTATAAAAAACCAAACAATTTTACTCTAATTGTGTATATTATATGCTTCCCAAAAATATAGGCTTTTCTAATAGTATTTTTAAGTTTACATTATTGTTCATCAGACTGATCATATTGATTTTGATGCAAAAAGGCTATAACTTACTTAGAATGCTCAGCAAATCTCGTAGTAGCATAGATAGCAGCATCAACCTCCACGTTATCATGGCTGTCAAGTCCTCTACGTATAGCATGATGCACATTCTGCCTCTCTGGTATAATTCCCGCCACGGCACCCAACGTCCTCAACGCCAAAGCCCTGGCCACCGGATCATTTGAATGTAGAACACTGAAAACTCTTCTTAAAAACTCGTCGACGTTTAAAATTTTGTCTAAATGTTTCTCGCTCTGTTGACAGACGCGTAACACCCATAGACGGAGGAAATTATTCCCCATACGAAAGACATCGGCGAGTTTCAGAAACGAAGAGTTGATAAGTATAGGAAAAGGATATTTTTCGAATAAACGAGGGAAACGGACGATAGCTTCGCATTGTTCGCCCACTTTTCCTGAACGGAGACCTAGAAATAGAGATAGTTATAGTTCGCTGCACTAAAAGTGAATACAATATTTGGAAGACAGGTTAGGTTATACCTTTGTCTAATTCGGTTAATGCTGAGTTGGCGTCCTGTTCCGGCTCACCAGAAGTGTCATTAAATGTATTTAAACGTACACCGATCATTATTAGTTTCTTATTTTTGTTTATTTATTGGAAAAACTGCCTGAAACAAACCAAAGCAACTTTGACAACAACAAACCAACCAACCAATCGAAGTTGACATTGACATTATTGACAGTGACATTACATTTTATTTGTTGGCCTAGTGAAAAAGAAGAAAAAAAGAGCAGTCATATTATATTCGTTTTATTAAATTGGAAATATAAACCTGGATTTAGATTTGAAAAAAATCGATAATCTACAAAGATAATAAATGAAAATATAAATTCAAGGTGACTAGAGCCATCTATTGACATTTTTATGTTCTTGTTTTGATAGCTGCAGATTAAAATTCATAGAGGTCGCTAGGTGTATTAAATAACGGTTAAGGATTTTTAACCGACTTTCAAAAATGGGATATTTAATTAGATTTCTCCTTTTTTGTTCAGCGATTAATCGGAGATGACTGAATTGATTTGGTTAGTTAATAAAATTTTATGAAGATTTGCTCAGCAGTTTTTGATTAATCACTTTCATCTTACAAACCAGCTAGCAGATCTTTGATTTATGTCTCGTAAAACGAAGATGCCGAGGTGCCTAATCGAGTAATTAGTATGTTTTCTACCATAGCAAGCAACTTTTTTTCGTGCATCCGTAATCCTATGGACATACCTACATAGAGCCTACATACCTACTTGCGTTTAGAGATACTAAATTATGTCTCGTGACGACAGATGAGTGCTATTTCAAAACAAAAACTGTACCCAAATATCCACGTTAAACACGACACCTAACCAAAACACCCCTATTAAAAGTAAAACTAATCCGTGGATAACTATCGGCAGAGCTGTGTTTACCGGCAATGCTCGGCTCAGCTCTCAAAGGGTAATTACTGTAACGGGAGTGTATGTCGCCATTACGGTGAAAATGGCGCGAAAGGTACCAACTCACTAATCATGGCGGATCGCTCGACAAAATGATGGAGTTTTGTTACATCAGTTCGTTAAACGTAATTTGTTATTAAATGGAGCCCGGGTTAGCTCGGGTTTGCCCGTATTGTCCAAATTGAAGGCTAATCATGTTGACTCGAGTTTCAGGGGACATATCGCTTCTTGATAGATAATTTGCTAGGGGACTCGATAGATAGTTCGCTAATAAGCAGGTAACCTGACGTTTTGGTCTCTCTGGGGATCGAATTTGAAATATTCCAAAGCTAATAGAAACAAAATACCCTTCTTATTAGAACTTATACTCGACCCCTTTTAATACAACATGTCAACTCTTGCCAATTGAAAATACCAATGAAGGCTTTAATGCTACAGCCCTTGAAAATAACAAATAGGGGGGTTTGATACCACCAATCCCATTGAAATCAAGGGTAGTCAGATACCTAAATCAGGGTCATTACCATTAAGAATTAGTGTCAGGAAGGTCCTTGAACTAATAAGTTTTTTCCGTCCGGTGACATTGCGCAAGGCTGCGCGTGACCACCATGCATTATGCGCGGGAGCAGGACATTTCGGCGATATACTCGTACTATGGCTGTATAGTAGGCACGTTTCGTACTTGACCAATTGATATATAAGACGTCCCTATTGATTGGTTTATCATTGTGCATCGGATCTTGTGTCCTATCGTGTCTTATATCTTACGACAAGCCAACTAATCAACGCCAAGATGTTCAAATACGTAAGTTTTATTTATTTCCTGTTTCTTCACTGTTTTAATATTTTTGGACCCTATTTATCTTATTTAAACTAGTTGCTCTGATGCTCCCTGTTCACTGTTGCTCTTCCCTAAAGCTAATCAACTATCAATCTTTGAAGCCTCTTTTGATATTTTTGATCGCACCATAAAATAATATAACCAGGTGATATCAAGCTTGTTCCCAAAAACCTACCTAAACAAAAAAAAATCACATCAATGACTAGAATTTAAATTATAAGTATGTCAGTAATATTACTATAATACCTACACCACAACATATCATACATGTAAAAATTTTGTCTAACTAAATGCTTTAATCATATGTCTTTATTCACGCAAGTAAACTTATTTTCTTTATTTCTACCATCAGGTGCTGTTCGCTGCCCTCCTGGCTTTCGCCGCAGCCAAACCCCTAGTCCTGGAGTACGACTACCCAGTCGCCTACAGTGCCCCAGTGGCCGCCTACTCGGCTCCCGTCGCCTATTCCTCCTACAGTGCCTACGACTACGCTCTTCCCTACTCCGCCTATGCCTACTCTCCATACTCTTACTACGTTCGTTAATGCGGCAACTTACCGACGGATTCCGGCTGTGCAATGGGATATGAGTTTTATGTGCGCATCTAATTTATTATAGCAGTTCATTGGAATAAATATTCGATACGAAGTTTGTCTTTTCGTTCTCTTCCATAACTAACATTTTCATAGATTATTAGGAAGATGTTATGATTCGTAAACCTGGTCCATAAGATAAGCAACATTCCCACAACAGATTATCTGACATAACCATTACATAAGATTTCATAATAACAACCCTACTTAAACTTTAGCAAGAATTTACTATAAAAACTAAAACCAAACCTCCTAAAGCCTAGAAAGGATCAGGCATTCTTCGAAAGTAACCTTATCACTTTCTTATCAAACGATTAAGTTATGCAAAGGCGAATAATGGTTAATTAAAAACGTTATCTAGCTACTCCTTAAGCTAATCCTTCCGGATCGAACAAAGCATTATTTTGACATATTTTTTCCACAATGGGGGATTATTCATTGTGTGGTACACGCAAGTAATCGATGCCGGACGTTGTATGGATTATGGCCAGACGGTCAGTCACCTACTTTGACAGAACAAATTCCTGGAACGTCCAGTGCCCAGTATTGCAGTTTATACTTCCCTTTGTGAACACCAAACGAGATTCTTTGCATCCCAGAATGTGTACTGTCATCGTTCGGCGTATCATTTGTGTTCAGCACAAAAGCTCGTATGCTGGATGGCTAGTATTCAATAGTTAGGTTGTGAACCCTAGGCTAACACAGGTTTTGCAACTTTGGTCTTCAACAATAGGGTATTGTTATGGTAACTGCCATCATCATTAGTAATTTTCTAAAGCAATATTGAAGTTGCGTGGTTCAGTTATTACTTAATATCTAGGTACCTACATTATACATATATCTTCATATACATACTGTGATATTGTCAGCCAACTCCAGAAAGGTCTTCCTGTCCTGTTTTCCTTCAAATGAATTGTTCAGGGGATTATAAACTATTATCGTCTTCTTTCGTTGAAGGATTAGCTCTCTAATGATAAGATTTAGGGTAGCATTGTGGCGGCCATTGTTGGTAATACGCATGACTTTTGCATAGCTCTTTTGTTAATGTTGGTTTAGCTACTGTTTGGGCAACCTATTGTCTTGGACGAGATTTCTCTCACGATGGATGATTTCGATGCTAACGACTCTTGAATGACTTATATTTTACTTTTGGTTTATGACTGAAGGCGTAACTAACAAGCTGCGTGTATATGACACAAGACGTCAGTTTACATACATGTCTATATAACAAGGAAAATAAAAGATAAATTAGTAGATAGCATTTCGTTATTGATATGATCCTGCGAGGAGAATAAGACAGTTCAGACGACCAATTAAGGTTACTACAGCTTTAAAAAAGTTTATTAGCAACACTATCAAAATATCAGCCTCAAAATCACTCAGGCATGTTAAGCTGACATCACTCAAGGTTCCACTTACTCCAAAAAAAGTGTTACCACATGTTACACCTTATCGCCTGTCTCTGTTTCCAAAGTCTTAAACCTCAAAGTAGCCAAAATACCATACAAACTGCCACAAAGACTACAATAATCTTCTTAGAAGTGTTGAGTCGTTAAAACATTACGCTCCGTCAATTTTTACAAAGTTAACATACATAGATACATCACCCTAATTTCTAAAGCCGTAAGGTGTAAAATGCATATATTTTGGGGGCTAAGTTATCGTGGTAATGTGTAAATATCACACGTTTGGGTCCTTGCAATCAAAACATCGTGAAGTAATCCTTCTTTGTGTCTGCGTAGCGTACAAATGGCGATGTTTGGCACCTCTGATCGGCCCAGATCGATATCTTCCAGTAATCCGCACTTTCCAGTGACACGGCTTTGTGCCTTTATAGGACATCAACATACAAATGTTAAAAGAACTTTAATAATGTAACGCAGTGCTATAAGAAACACAATAATTAATTCATTGGCAGTTTAGCAAGTTTTTTTAAAGTGCTTTGTTGATTCTGAACGCGTTTGAATTCGTTTAACAGTAATTATGATTTATGCGATAAAGATAGCTATTAAAATGATTATTATTCATTATTAAATGCAAATTAAAATCCTCAAGATTAAATTGAATATTCAAAACATTTCAAACAACATGCATGAATAAAAATAAATAATCTTTTATCCTGTTAAAATGCCCATACATTTGGCGACACTAGCCCACGGTAGAGGCGTCAATTTTGACACCAACGGCTGCGTTCACGAATAAAAAAACACTATTTATTATCTGTATATTATTCAGTGTAAATAAATATAGTGCGAGAGTGTAGGGATGAATGGCTTTGTCCCCGCACCATTGTGTTATGGGGTTTGTGATAATGTTTTTATGGTGTCTGTCGCGTCGCTTCGGATTAGGAACAAATCGGCTGGATGGTGATGGAGGCAAATATTTGCGGGACACTTGGAGTCGCTATCATGTCTGGTCGCGATCGCACCTATTATGCCGTTGTGTCAATATGTGGATGAAGGGAGATCGGTGACTGCTTACTTGCAGGAGGACACTTTTAATGGCCCCTGTGATATTATCGACTAGTTTTACATTTTTCATGTTATAGAAAGACGTTTCATAATATTGTGATTATGTAGGTAATCAATTACTGTAATGTAAATAGCGTAACCCTAGGTCTCATAAAGATTTTAATTTTAAATCACAGAGCTAAAACTTGAACTTTAAAAATCACATGTCAGTTGAAGTTTTTATCTAAAGTATCCTAGTAAAAACTAAATAGTTTCGTTATCTTAATCGTCGAGGTGTTTATTGAGCTTCGACAGGTAAGACAAGATGGCAGCTATGTTATTAGCTCACGTCTCTTTCCGACGGAGAAAAGACTTGGAGAATATCGTTTCATTTTCCTTTACAAGAATAAGACATAGGTAAGTAAGTAATTCACTGTTGGGAATCTATACTATTCCCGGGTTATATAGGGTATATTTTATGCAAGTACGGGAAGTAGTTTCCAGGGGACGCGGGAAAACTGCGGAAAACAGCTATTAAAATTATGAAGATAGTATATTAATTACGATGATAAAATAATAGATACGCTTCATACTAGTCCATATGGAAGCCGACCCCAACATCGTTGAGAAAAGCCTAGGCCGATTTTAATAGATAGCTAGAAAGGTATATTTATGAGTCTTACTTCCAGAGAACATATAATTACTTAAATAAATACAAAATTTCTAACAAAATTTACAAGGAAAAAACTAACAAAAACTGCGCAAAAGCTCGACTGTTTTTCACGCAAGATATAAATCTTGTACAAAACTTATCTGATGGTTAAAACAATATGAAGTAGGTACTCTTAAAATATTCTATTATCGTTGATAGAGCAAGCACTCGACAGCTACATAATACTTATAGTTTTATCAGATGGTAAAGTTTTAATTAACAAATGTAAGTACAATGTATGTAGAGTAAAACGTTCGAAATGGGACCAGTCGTCTCGGTTCCCAGGGCGCAATTATATAAAATTATTTAACTGTTATACTTGTGTTGTGTTCTACGAAATGTATCTACTTATACACAGTTTTGTTATTAATTGTTTTGTAATGTAAATGACCGGAGTATATTATAATAGTAGGTAAGTATTAATCTTAAAATCGTGATTTTACCTCTACACTATTTGCGTAGGAATATTTAAACCATAGATTACCTACTTAATAGTGATAAAACTACAAAGTGTACCTTTCCCGATACACTCAACATTTTTTTTAATGATTATCTTTATACCTTTGCCAAAGATTGAAGCTTACATAATTATATTCAATACAAAAAAAATGGTGCCTACCACAGAACATTAAAATATTAATTTCCTTCCAAATGTAAATCGATTAACGTTCACAAAATATGCGCATATTTTCGTGGACAAGCTAAATCGTTTTAGGCTGCATCTGATTATTATATCTGTCACTACAATGGTCATTGTATGTATCACAAAATATTGCTGTGGCAGATATGATGTTGATTTTTTTATTTCCCTATTTACAATTCACTTAGGTACACTCCTCGTCACTATTTTGAAAATAGTCTTAGATACCTAGTTATTTCTTGTGCAAACTTCCAATATAGTTAAGTGCGTCTGACTGGCACAATATTTAGTTAGAAAACACATATTCATAAAGAAAGTTAGGACCTTTTATGACCTAGGCGTACCTATTTCTTAATTTTGCAGTAGTAGACGATATGAGAGTTGAAAAGGCCCCGAGTGTTTTTCAGGAAAACCCTTTTAAACACACAATGAAACTACTCACGAAATCCGCGTAGTATTAAAACCTTATCTTCCCATCAGAGGCTCCACAAACACCCATGATAGCAGTATATCCGGAAGCAATGATCACGCTTAGTCACGGCCAGCTGATCAGAGCATTTGTAATGATACATAATACATAATGCTGCGATGTAAATCGCTCGACAGCCATTGTCGGGCAATTGTTGTCTAAAATGCTCACCTGGGTAGGATGGGCTGATTATGACTTTGATGTGCAAAACGAACAATTAGGTGTGTGTAAAAAACTATGAATATTTATTGCAAACGCGAAAATAATATAACTTGTTTCGTTATCCAGGTTTTGAGTTGGCTTTAAGCTTCCATTTTACCCATGATGCAGGAATGCAGGCTTAGTTTGGGGTCTGTAATAAAATTCGTATTTCTTTTTTAGATTTTCAAAACTCTAGGAGAGAAGATGAGGTAGGCTAGTTTCCTAAAAAATAATAATTAGTCCGTCTTGTAGATTGTCCAAAATTAAGCGATACGTATTTTTTCTTTTTTAAATTGGATCAGAACTTGTTAAGATATAGCGTGTTAAAGTTGAGTGTGACGTCACAAGTTGCTACAATTTTCAGGACACTGTGACGTAAAAGGCCCCCACTCCTAATTTTTGAAGCGTATTATCTTTGTCATTTTATGTTTAATTAAAAAAAGAAAAAATACGTATCCAATATTTTTTGATTATCTAAAAAGCGGACTAAATATTATTTCACTATTTCGACCCTGGAAACTACCCTCTTCTTTTTATTCATATTTGTATGTAAATTAGGAGGTAATTAATGTAGCCTTCATGATTGTAAAGAGAGCTGAAAGCGTGTCGATCAAAAGGACACGACGACCTAGAAACATTTCAGTTTTCAGTGATTAATGATGAATTCGTAGATTAGCGTAATTATGCTGTCATCAAGTTATTAATTAGTAAATAGTCTTAGTTCATAGGTTAAACTTTGATCTATATGATAATCAGAAAATATCTAAACAACGATCTAACAAGAACTATTCACAAAATAATCACGCCTCTATGATTCCATTTAAGCATAATTTCAAAATCTTTTAAATCGTTTATCAGATTCCAAAAATTCTATAATTCCTGTAGACAGGGCCCATTGTGAACAAATCAAGGGCACCCGGAGGTGTCTGGTTACACCAAGTATGTAACACGATGCGTCTAAAATGAGGATCCGTACCAAAAAGTACAATTATCTGTGGCCATGCGCGGCCACATGGTGTATGGTTTCATTGCTTTGTGCAATTTAAAAAGTTTAATTTTGACGTTTAGTGGTTTTTTTTTTCTGGATATTATGTCAAATTTGAGTTTGGAATGTTTATTGTTTTTTTTTTTATTGTAGGTTTAGGAATTTTGGTGATTGTATTGAAGAGGCCTGTTCGATTTAATTCAAAAGTTCACTTATGTGATGGGCCGACAAAATCCTTGTAAATACTTCTTGCCTAAAAATTAACGGTTTTCCAGTATTATTTTGCGACAGTTTCTAGTTTATTTCCACAGTACTAAAATATGTAAAAATTGAAAAATCAAACGGCTTCTAAATATTTTTATGACAAACTTTTTTCCATCCACCTTTTTAATATTCACCAGTAACATTTGGCGGGAAACTGTTGAAAGTTGAACAACAATGGCATCTCAGCAGGCATAGAGCGACAGTGTTCGTCGCGAGGCCTCATGGGGACAATAATTGATTAATTAAATTATTATTATAGTAGTTAGAGTTAGTTGCGTCCACGCGTGGCAGATGTCTGTATGTAACTAGCGTACGTGGGGATGGTATTTAGGAAATTACATAATATGTGGCGCACATTGCAATCGAATGTAGATAGAGCATATTCCTAGGAGTAGACTTCGCTCCTTATTAGGTTGCAGAATTGGTTCTCTCTCTATTAAATAGTTTTACCATTAAGTCAAAGTATCTTATGACAAAATTTCCGACGATTGTGGACCTATAAGTATTTGTATTTTTACAGTAGGTGAACTTTTGTGAGTGTAAATAGACGGTATGCTTTTTCTAATTTGATAGAAAAATACTATTTTATCGTTCTGAAATGAATAGCAGGAAGCTCTCACCTACATCTAAAGCACAAAGATACATCGCCATATTTACTTTTATTCCCGGGACCCCAAGCTGGCGACATCCATTCCATTATGCCAGGCCATTGTGTAAACGCGTAATTATGTAGCCATGTACCACGAGCCCCTCCATAGGCCGCCATATTGCAACCGATGGGGTGTGAAACTTACTTGTTAAATATGATTTTTGTAATGCGATTCGAGGCCCTATTATTATTTTATGGAGTCGGTTTTGTAACTGGTGTTATGTTTTTTGAGAGGGATTCAATTTGTTGCGTTGGGCTTGATTTTTATGGAGAATTTTAAGCATAAAATAAAATAGTTCAAATGAGGTAAGAGTTTTCGATTGTTAACCGACTTCCCAAAGAAGGAGGACGTTCTCAATGTTTTGTTTTTTTATTGTTAGATACATTTGTGGCTCTGAAACTTATTGTGACAACCGAAGACCACTCACATTTTTTTTAAACGGTTTTATATTAATTTTAGATTTCAAATATTATTAGTTAATTAATCTTTTAGCTAAACCTTACCACGTCACAAAACAGCAATTTCCATCAATTACCATGTGGGTAGGGCTGCAGCTACCCACATGGTAATTGGTGATTGTAAATCGATGCCCGATAGTTAGCTAAACAAGGAGGTTTCGCGTTACCGTTTAATGCGGTTATTCCGCCAAATTACCGCCGATTAGCGGCTAATTCCGGATGGAACTGGTTCCTGTGGTCTTCTTGTCTATCTATTAACTTTGTTTAATTTGTATATATTAATCTTGGTTTTCAGTGGAAACAGAGAAGAAGATAGTCTAATGGCCGGAATTTGAACCACCATGAGTTGTCCCTCTAAAAAATAATAAAGCATTGGACATACTTAAGCAATCGAGCAATGGGAGCGTCAAAGTATTTTCAGATTTCTTTAAATTGATTTTCATGATCAAATAAAATAAAAATAGGACCGGCAGTACCTAGGGCTTAGACACATACGACTAAGTTAAGAAAATAAAAACAGAAATATATAGAGAGCAATATACGATTAGGTATTAGACAAGGCTTGCCTGAATATAATGTAGTTTAACCTCCACATAGGAAGAAAACCGAACAATATTCTTTTACTATAATACGTTATCTTCAAAAACATTATGAGAAGTATTGAGAAGCGAGTTATTTTATGTTATAGCACTTCTGTTATCCCACAATGGATCGGACGCGTGCCATATCCAATTGTATTCAGAATTTCTATACCTCGTACAAATTTTACGATGTGCTCAAGAAAATACCATTGTTTAGACTCACTTATGCGACAAAAACTTTGGAGCGTATAAGTAATTGCGATCAATAATGACTCGGAAGATTTTAATGGATTTCTATAACAATATTTAACAGTATTAAAATGATGGAACGGAATTCGTTTGGAAGTTCAAGACTAAAATGTTTTTAAAAGCATTAAGAAATATATGTATAAATAATTATTTTGTTTTATTGACTAGGTGTGTCTAGTAGTAGAAGAATGTCAACTATAGTTAAACAATAGAGGCTGTAGGCGTAAGAATATTAATGGAAGTAAATGAGGTAGGTTAATGCGAATGACGGCTGTCAATGATTACCTCTGTCGAATTAATGTTTAAAAAAAGGTGCCAGGAGAATTACCAACCCGTGAAACATCGCTACTTTTTATAAGTAGGATGGTTAACGAGAAAAGTCTTGATGATGATGTTTTTCTAGCGTCTTGAATTTTCACTTGGTTATCTACCGAAGTTTTTATTTATTGCTACTTTAATAACTTTCTTGATCCATAGGTACATTTACAACTAAGTATTAATATAAATTCCCTAATTCTGAAAAGATCCGACTTCCTTCTGACCTATGCAAAAATCATAAAAAGCAGCCTTCCAACGCAAAATCTGCAATTCTGAACATGTGACATCACGCCTCAACGCGTATTCTGACAAAGATGTCCGTAATCCTGCATGACACACAGACATTGTGTCCGACACAGATACCTGCGTTATTTGACACATTTTAGCAGATTATCCGCATTTCAGTTTATCTGCGTACGCATTGTGGATTGTGGTGTTTAGCATGAAAGGTGTTTGAAAAAGATGTTTTGTGATGAAAAGGACTCGTGTGTTTAAATCTCGTTATGATTGAAGATTATATCCATTTTATATACATATCTAAGTTTTTTTTTTTTTAAATCAAGCTATTTTGTTTGCTTAGTGTTCATGGGGAAAGAAGTATACTATCTCTAAAAAAGTACCTATCTAAGAGTCTTCCAGTCAAGAGTGAATAGGACACTTCTAGGCAAGACTGCTTACCATCAGGTGAGATAGTGGTCAAATGAGAGCCATTCATAAAAAATGTTTTTGTTTTTTTTCCTTCTACAAAGAGTTTCTATTCTTAATTTAACCTAGTCTATAACAAAGTTCACCAAAATGGATTTACGTCGATCTTTCATCAAGGGGACGTTATGGGGTCGTATGTGAATCGTATGGGTTTATGGTCTTAATGGCGACCCTATGGTAAATATAAGCTTAGTGTAAACATAAACATTATTTTAGTAACCCGATGAGCTTAGTAAAGTCCCACAACCGATTAGCCGGCACCCCGTGTTTTAATTCTGTGAATCATTTACTTTCCTTTTTGCGGTTGGTACTTCTATTTATCAATCCATTACAGCCCTTGACATCTTAGCAATAGGGGTGATACGTTTAGTTGTAAATGTGTAGAATTAAAATTGTTTGAATCGTTGTGGCAGTGTACCGAGTCTCATCGTTATTACAAAGGAGTAAGATCTAAATTGCTTTGGCATATAATATCAGCACATTTCTTGGTAATATGTGAAAACTTTTACGGGCATTGAATAATGCGTTCTATTGATATAGTCTCAAGGTGTTGTTTTGTGTGTTTGGTAAAGTTGGGAAGGAAAACCACCCTAGTTTTAATACAGTGCAATCTCTTTATTAATTTGTAAAAACTTGTGCAGATTAGTAAATCGATTGTTAACTATAGCTCGTGTGTTGTTTACTTACTGGACGACTGTGGGTGTATTCGTTTCAGTTTTTGAAATATTAATGAAATGTTATCCCACACAGTTTTTTTATCTTCATTACTAAATTTTTAAGATAGTATACCTATTTTTACACAGTGTCCCATATTTTTAGGAATTACTCTGAATAACCAGCATTGATAGCAGAAATTGCTAACACAACATCTTCAAGCTCTTCAAGGTTCTTACTAAAAATAACGTCACGCGTAAGAAATCAGCAAAAACTAAAAATGAAAAAACTATGTACAAGGAGGTTTCACTGTATTGTATTTAGGTGTTGCCATAATTACACAGTGACATCACGATAAAATTGTCAGTAGCACAGCAGTGAAAGTAATTGTGAGGCTACACAAAGAAAGTCTGCAAAACGTAACGACAGAATACAATTGTGATATATTTGAGGTGAGGGACAAGGCTTAGGCGGCAGCGGGAAGCGGAGACAGGAGCGATTTATTTACAGCTCTTTTCGATCTTTGATTATCTGAAGTTAGGCTACCGATTACTTCATTCCAGTGAAATATATTTGTCAAAATTATTTAATTACTGCGTATGTACAAATCATCAAAAGAATAACTTTACAGAAATTAAAAGTATCAACGAAGACTGCAACGATATTATTGACGAGGCTTATTATTTATCATTGATTTATTGGTAGAACTAGGAAAAAAGGTACCTACTAAGGTACTACTACAATATTTTTAAAATGCGCTTTAAGTTTTAAGGGGTAGTAGAGCAGAGAGAAAATCTCACAAAACTTAATGGGAAAGGAAGGATCCTACGACCAGACAGGTGTTCACAGCTACACCTAGAACTTAAATAAGTTCCAAAATCCAAACTCGCTGTCTCTCAAACCCTGTACCACCCAAAAAGGCGGAGTACAAATCCGCTTACTGGTATGACTGACAGCTGACAGCGGCGGGGACTGTCGGCCTACCATATTATATTGTTGGGTTATAGTTCGGCCGCTCAGAGAATGCGTTTCTGACACATCGCGATTGAACTGACGACGTAACTTTGTAATGGCGTTGCAGTACGATAAAAATATTTTTGCTGGTTATTTATCGTTTTAACAATTGTTGAGCATTAAAACAACATTATTATATCAATAATAATCAATGAATGTTGTAATTTTGTGCCAAATTGAGTGTCAAATAACTTGGTAAACAATATTTTTCTAAATCTATACTGCGCTATTACAAGGTTATGTCAGCGCTTTATATTTGTAGTGCTGTGCTAAAAATAACAGGCAAGTATCGTAATCTGTTCTGGTTGATGGTTCTTATACAGTTATACTTATAATATAAAATAATACGTTTTGTTTTTCTTTTTAAGAATTTGAAAATAATGGACTATAGGATAACTGTTATGAAATATAAAAATAAAACTATGATCAAACTGAACGCGCGATTTTGTGACGCTAAATAGTCATTTGTTGTCGTTTCGTGCGCTAAAACTAAGTGCCCTGCCTCATTAGGACGCCAATGGCGACGTCGCCGGCTACGTATCCAAGCAGTTAGTATTGAAATGTATGGAACCTAACTCACTTGGCGACGGTTTGGTAACGTCGCCAAATTGGAGGCGTGGCCACGAGCTACAGTTCCCTATGTGGCTTCTGGCTACCGTGGCAACTTGGCGACGTGGCCACAGTAGCCACTATAATGTACACGGTAAAGCGCACCTCCCTCACACAGTCGCCAATGTGGTCGCCAGTCAGCTTGCAATTTCTTGAGCGACGACGTAAACAATTGACTGTCGAGACGCCATGGCCACTCGACTTGGCGACATTTGGATGCCAGAAGTAGCCAGACCTGTGCCGCTGGCGACGTCGCCATGGCGTCCCAGTGAGGTAGAGCTCTAAAAACCTGATTTTGGAAGATTTTGACCGAGATATCAGGATTGATTCTGTTATTGATAATACCTAATATACACGTAATATACACGTAGGCGAAGATGATGATGAAGACACCACCTCCTCAAGCGAATCGGAGTCTGATTAACATTCTGTACGCACATTCAATTCAATGTACTTACTTTATTGCATAGAAATACAGATTGTAACTTTGTAACAAAGAATAAATAAAACGATTTTATTATATGAATATTACCTTTTTTTGGTTTCCACTTAAATAACTAAAATATAAATTTTAAATGATTCCGCCAATTTAAAACGAAAATAATCTTAAAATAATGCGGCGGTTTATTTTGGGGGAACGGTAACGAACTCAGTGTTATGTTGTGCCCATCACTAGTCCTGACTAACTGATAGGTGTCAGGAACGCATTCTCTGAACGGCCGAACTATAGTAGCTACCACTATAATATTGTACATATCGAGCATCGATGGTGAGAAGCTGCGAAGCTTAGGAATGGTCTATTGCTGCTGTGTTTCGCTATTTCATGAATAGTTTTGGACTTGGAAGTTAGGTGACTCGTGTAGCTCTGTTAGTGATATGTTAGCGTTATACCTAATTACTGTGCTCTACTTCATAGGGTTAAATAAGTAGGTCATATTTTATGAGGCTGTGTCGTTTCTCCTAAATAGAGCAAGGCTTTATTACTGATAACATAAACGGGATCTTTTATAAAAAATATAACGTCAAAATGTTTTAAGAAAATTCACATTTATATTGACAGTGAATTTGGGTCTAAGTAACGCTTAGTTATGTTTTTCGATGGGGAAGTTCTACTTTTGAAGAATAATTCATGTTCTTAAAGTCATCTTCTTCATCTAATCTCTGTGGGGCAGCTTCAATATCAATATGGGAAAACTTTTAACTTTCCTGGGACCGCTAACTTACAAAGATGATTAGGTACACTAACACCCTTCCTTGGGATCCACCAGCTGATTAAACATTTCTCAGCAATATATTCAAATACATCGCTGGATATTCTACCATAAGAGTTAATTCTGGTGTTGATGTTATGTTGGAATCCTTTGGCGGTGTTGTTACAAGGCATTATGGCTTATTGAATGTTAATGCCGCCGGGGTCGGATCTGCGCGGGAAAATTATTGCGGGGGTGCGTGCGCGTTGATTTAGACGGCACGAGATTTACCTGCAACTACATTTAATTATGAAAGAGTTAGATGTGACAAATTCATGCATGACCAAGACGGTAGTAAGGTAGGTGGCTCTCTGATGAACCCTTGAAAATGAACCCTTATCAAAATTCTACTTATAAGTAGGTACTTATCTATGTAGAGTTTTTGATTTCAATTAGTACAAGAGTTGTCAAATTCCTAGACTGTTAGGTTAACCAAACCAACCTTGTCAATTGGTTTGATAGGAGACAGGCCTCCTTTCCTCTAAAATACAATAAAACTGCTGAATGAAAATCAGTCATTCCCAAAGAATCCCGTAACGCATAAACTTAGACAGTAGACCCTCACCCCCGGATTATCCTCGCGCGTCAAGCAGCATGTGCGGCGGTTTGTTTTTCGCATGCTAATGCACTTAGCTAATGCGATCACCCGGAAGACTACGAGTAATCACTGCTAGGCTTCTATGCTCGTGGGATGACGGTATAGTTGTGGGGAATAGTGGGAGAGAAGGGCATTTTCCATCATCATTATTCAGGGAATTTCTTAGGTAAGTTGAAACACTGGGCGGTAATACTAAGGCCAAAATCTCACTAAAGACCCTCATCATGTCCTGTTAAAAATCTGGAGAGCTTTCTAGATGTTTAGTTTTGGAAGAATGTGAAATTAATGAAAATGTTGGGAAGGTAGGTAAGGAGCTTTTGGCTTTCATGACTTTCAACCTGCATACAGAGAGATATGAACATTCTTATGACGTCAGTGATTGTTATAAAAGCCACTTTTTGGAAAATTCAAGGCAGCAATAAAAAAATTGATACAAACCACAGATGCTGGATTTCTTTAGAAACATCCACAAACCTCTGTCACAGCACCCATCGCCAGAGACGGCAATAACCCGATGATGTGTCGCGAGGTTCACGCCAGAGTCAGATCCTCACCACAAAGTTAACTCGTGATTCACGATCATGACGCAGTCAATACCTTTGAAGACCTTATTACATATCATAGCAGATGGAAGATGTAACAAGTTCCTGTACATAAAGGCTGTTCACTCTGAAAGTAGTTTACTTATGAAGCTTGAATAACACTTATACTTTGGAGAAAAATAGCATACTTCTAATAGTTACATCAGTGGTCTTATTTAACTCGTCTTGTTAAAACAATTGCAAATAAATCGATTCTCATAAGCAGAAAGTAATACCCCAATCTTTCGAACACGTAAAAGAACAACAATTTACTCGCTATACGTAATAAGTACGCGAAGGTTCCAAAACCGCAACTCTTGCGCATCGGTGAGCGACGTCACATAAACTAATCATGTTCTGATATACGACGACGCTTCTCTAATAGGTCGGCGGCGCGGGCGCACCTAAATCACCCTTTGTTCGGGATATGTGATCGCATAAATACCGACAATATGGGTAACTGACGTGCAAATCAACGGCACTGATTAGTGAAGAAGTACTAAGTGGTTCGTTTTGTTAATTTTGAAAGTTCTAGGGAGGTGGAAGATGCAGATACCCTATGATAGTGGGTGCAGTGGTCTGTCTTCCAATATTTTATTTTGTAAGTAACAGCAACAATGAGTTATGGGATAGATATACGTATATCGACGCCCATGTTAGCCTGATACTATCTAAAACACGCTTAGGTAATAAAATCTAATGCCCTCCGCTTACAACAGTTTTTGCCAATAGCTGAAAACGAAGGCATACAAAGTGTATATGTGTGCTTAGCCACTAGCTACCATGTCATGATCGACATCATAAAGTACGTTATCATCTACATCTACAGTAACAATCATTAAACTAGCATCTTTTAAAGTTACACAAAATATGAACCTTCTTCACACGAGGATATACTCCAGCAATAAACAAAACAGTTCTAGGTTTCGTAGTTCAGTGTATCGACGAGTATTCACATCTCGTCTGTCGCGGTGTATCTGTTGGTTGCGCATAAAACACGAAATTGCTTTCGCTAAACTGCAGCTTGAACAAAGGACGCTTGCGGAATGTATGGGGTTGAGATGGGGATCAAGTGAAGAGAGGAAGCGATTTAAGACAGGATTTTAGATGGAGAAAAACTTTGTAACTACCGACAGCCTCGTCAGCTTGGGACCACTCAGGAATATGCAGTGATGCTTCATAGATTCTATTAAAGTCCCTCATTGTGAAATATGCCATTGCTTTCTCATTGAAAGACTTTCCATCATCTTTCAATGGCCACAATAACATTTAAGTCTTCAATAATTCCTCTCAGGATGGTTAAAAGTGTATAGAATAGCAGGCAGCTAGCTAAAAAGGCTTCTTCAATTGCTGTATGATCGATTGCTTTGTTAACAATCCCTTGTTCGAATCTTGAGGGTTTCAGGTATCTAATCATAGACATTAAAACATCAAACAATCACAAATATTGGACCTACAGTAAGGTATTCCTTTTCTTCGAACTGTTCACCGCTTTCTCCAGTACTTCAGGCCAAAGGCGAGCCGATAACAAAACAGTGCGTAACGACGGAGGCTGGTGGCTCTCGGCCGAATGTCCCTTTGTGGGTGTTCCGGTAACAGTCCCAGTATTTCTATTCGTGAGCCGTGCCTACATTGTCATGCTAATAAATATGCTGTGGACGTCTATCATGGTCTGGCAGGCGACTTCAAGTGTTTTGGATTCACTTGGTAAGATTGTAAGGGTTGTTGTTTGATGTGAAAAATCGATGACAATAATGAACTAAGCCATGAAATCATTTAGATAGATAGTGAATCTAAAAGATTTAGAAGCATCTGAGAAAGATCCTCTATAGTTGTAAGATCTATGATAGCATAAGTAACTGCTGTTAATTTAAATTACAAAAAGAAGCGATGACAATTCAAAACTTTAAAACATATCAAAGACAAACAATAAAATACCCCAACAAAAAACCCATCAGAACTCATCAAAAAGTCAATTACGATTCCCAAATAGATCTTTGATGTCAACATTGCATCGCATTTAACTGCACTCGGGTGATTTCATGTGCCATTACGCTTAACCCTGCGCCCGCCTAACTAACCGTGGCAAGGGTTACGGTCCCTGTGATCGCACTAGTTTCATTTTTGGTATTCTTGTAATGCGGTGGACCGGGGCAGCTATTTCGCGGATTATAGGGGCTCTCTGCGGAACGGGTTGGCCAGTTGACGCGGAAAATTTACGCAGACATTGATCTGAGTTGGTTAATGTAGCTCTTTATGATGATGTTATTGTTCTTTTTAAATCTATACTAATATATTTTTGTTTGGTATGTATAAACTCATAACCTGCTGTACTGATTTGAAAAATTCTTCCACCATTATAAAGCTATATTATCTGCCAGTAACATAGGCTATTTTTGAACGCTGGTGAAACCGCTTGAAAACGGCTAGTAGAATATAGTTAGAATGGTTCCTTTTTTACGGCGTAAAAAACAGATCGTTTTCGTTCCTGTGGAGGTTTTATATTCTAGTATTTCCAGTAAACTGGACATAACTCGGTACACCACACAGAGTGATCACTCACACCCAAGGATTTTAACCCTTCACAAATCATCTGCGCTAAGCGATGTGTCAAACCGCCAGCGATACCTCGCGACCGTAAACTGCACCTTCTGACGTATTATGTATTGTTCGACGTACAAAACTATACTTACGGGTCGATTAGACCTGCAAGAAGAATTTTAAGTGTTAGCTTGAAGACTTAAGGTTGGTTTTTCTTTGGAGTTTTGTTACCTAGCTGGCAATTGTCCCTACTATGTTGCAAGACAGTAGCTCAGAGAGATTTTACTTTCAAATTTACAAATGCAAAATAGCATATTGTATTCACGGAGGTAGGTGTTGTGTATTTTATTATTTCGTTGCAGCAGTTTTGTTAGACGATTGAACTTTGGACGTGGGATTTTTAGGCATTACTTTTGAAATAGGGTATTGTGACGCAAGATTTTGTCTCTGGTCTGTCGAATGGTGATTGCTTTGGGAAGCGTTTAAGGCTGGGTCCTCTTTGTCGCATGAATTTGGGATTGTGTGCAATTTATTTCGGTCTAGTTAAATCTTTGGAGAACTTTGCAAATACCCACTAGGGAGTTTTCTGTTTTATATAAGGACATTATTTGCATTCCATATACCTACCTACAGTTATGAAAATATGTAACCAACTATAATATTTTGTTCTGATTATGTGGAACAAAAGCATCCATGAGACTTAACTGAATGTGGATCCTAGGCAGTCAACTTATAAAAGACAACAATAAGTAGATACAATGTTACTTTAAAATTCCTCGGAGTTGTCTTAACCAAACTATGATTCTTTACTACATAAAAATGCTAAGGCATAAGCAACTTAGGATCTCTAGTAAAAGTATCACATCAATCGGTACCAATACCTACACGAATGTTCAATCACATGAACATAAACAATCAATACAGACATGAAATCCTCTAGAGCAGCTACTGAACGGATACCTCCACTAATTCCCATCCCAATATTCCATCAATCTATTTTGCTTACCTACCAGAGATAGTTAATCAACATTAGCTCCCATACAAGTACGTCATGTCACACTCCTATCTCCAGTAAGCAAATGAAGAGATAGATACAATATAGGGACAGGCCGTAAAGGTGCGCTAAGTACATCGTATCACCGTGGTATTGGTATCGAGGAGTGGGAGGAGGGGGGCGCGATCGATACGAGAGGCCCCTTTCAGCGTACTCTTTGTTTGGATCATATAAAATCTTCAGGGGTGTGGTCTGAAAGTAGGGGGTGCATGGTTTTGGATATTTGAGACTGTTTCTTTTTGAGGTTTTGTAAAAGTTTTTTTGGAATGATTGAAGAGATCGAGGGATTTATGCGTACCTAAGCTTTCTATTGACGAATTAATATTGGGACGTATGATTTCGTAGTGGTATCTTAATTTTGAAATTGTCCAAATAAATAATTATATGGGACAGGGATTAATTATTCTTGGTGCTACATGAATACCTAAGGAAGTTAAGCATTAACTGTTCAATAGTAGGTACATAATTATGTACGTATCAAAATTACAAATAGTGCATGTTCTTCGCAATCGTATGGTAATCCTACTGGACACAATCTTCTGATTGTACCGTCAACCATTACTATGATTTATCACCGGGTCCATACCTCTGCCCTCACGGTTTATACCTACCTCTACCTTCTATCTCTCTACCTCTACACTCTATGAGCACTCCGCCAATGAAAGCTTATGAAAAGATGAAATTCAATTATTGTACACGTTTGATATTACGATATTGAAGATGGATTTGTATTGTGTGGTTATATTTTTATGTAGTTATTGTGTTGCTGGGCTAACATCAATGGACCATATTTTATTTGAAAAAAAAAGATGGCTGCCGAAAATAACAGTCAATCTTTATAAAGTAGGTACGGTGCCTTTCTATTTAGGCACATTATTTTTGTGTTTTTCAGTGTCAGTGACTCAAATATCACTTCATTTATTTCTCCAAGAAGAATAAAATATTCAATATCAATTTATTTCACAGTTTTACTAACAAACCATGTGATTTTAATGCTTTGAAACATAACACCTCATCCAGCTTTTTCGAAAAATTTGAATGTGAAACTTTTCAATCAAGGGGTGGCTGAGTCCATTTGCAAGGATTACCCTCCCCTAGAGAGCTAAGTATTAAGATATACCTACAGTCTTATGCAAGGAGGTAACATACTTCTTGGTTTAAGGATTAGATGGTAAGCTTGGATGGTGATGACATGGGATAGTGAAAAGAGTAGGTCCTGTAAGTATTTCATTTCGTAATTTGTGATATTCGGTATTACTTACAGGAGAGATTCATTTTTTTTCTTATGTGCTCTTAGATTTAGTTTTCGTATCTATGTATGTTACTACAACTTTGTATGTAAAAAGATTCATTATTTATCTAAGTAAGTAGGTAAGTATCGCGTTTGTTCAGAGTAAAACCGTTGTTTTGGTAGCTGAAAGAAACGCTGGTGGGTTTGATTACCGACTCTCTTCCTCAACCTTTTAAGTACGAATAGGTAACTATTTTTCGTGCAAAAGGAAAAGATATATCCGGCCTAACTTATCACTTGGGATTTCCGGACAATTTCAGCACACAGTCATACTGTATGTCACAGCTTTAAAGGGTGACTTCTTGGCTTCCAGCCAGGGTTACTTTACCATGTACCTATTCCTGTACCGTTTAAATGTAACGATACATTTAGCGTGTAAAGTTACAAAAACACTGTAACACGACCGGGCATCGAACTGCGGACATCAGACGTCTGACAATATCGCTCCGGGCGTGATGCGATCACTCGTTAAAAATAAATGGTTCTGTTTTCAAACATGACATGCGTAGGAGTCGATTGAGCTGTTAATGATTTTTTAAATATAGTTTGAGTACTAATACCTATACATCTTGTATGTCTTCACACTCAAAAAATATAAAAAGATACCCATTGAATTTTATAGGTGTCAAGAAAAGATAAATCCACATAAATCATTATATTATTTCGTAATGCAAAAAGGTACGATCCGTACTTATTAATTTCTGTGTTATTGAAATTTGTTCAAAGTGCAGTATTAAAAACATTCATTAGGACACTTTAATCCCTGGTCAATTGCTTGATGTGACTCAACAAAATTATTTAATTGATGGGTGTATTACCTTGGAGGATAAAATTAATACAGGGTTTCTCGAATATTATTATTCAATATCACAAATTAGTAAATGGGGTCAGTCACCTTCAGCTTCAGGTAAGCCAGTTACTAAAATTGATACTCAAAGATCCCTTCTAATAGCAAATGATTTTCAATGATGATGATGGGTGATACTTACTTAATTTACATGAATATCTGATGATAAAGAAATAATTAAATATATAGCAAGTGTAGTTCAGTTCCACCATACATTGTCATTTGAGAGTACCTTGCAAACGTTTAGTCAGTCGATAGTCTGTTTGGGCTCATAAATCAGTATGAAGATGAATGATAAGTAGTAGGTAGGTACGCACATTCGATATCCATATCGGCCGACTATTTAGTCCGTATAGGTACTACGGGAGCGCTAAAGGTAAGCTGAAATGTTGACAACTCATAGGAAAATCTTCCCCTTTATTTATATTATATTATAAATTCACCAACTGTTTAAAAAACGCCAATTTCGCTCACAAGCCAAGATTTTTTATTACCACAAACAATAAATTAATAACAGATGCAATAAGCCTAAAATGGTCATTAGCAACTGCAGTACGAATGCAGAAGTCATTTCTCAAACCATATGTAGAAATATAAATTATATTTTATCAACACGAGGATATTATTTTACCGTCATGGTTGGCGCCTCCGTGGTCCGAGGGGCTTAGGGCTCCAATTGTGGGATGCCTTCGCTTTGCTAATGATGGTAAGTATTTGGGTTTTAGAGATATGGGGAATAATGTTACGAGGTTGTCTGTTTGGTATTGATATTTTATTGTAGGCTTACCAAATATATATCGGCGTGATAGCAAAATCTTTGGAAAATAAATGCTAAAGACTTATTTTACCAAGATTGTGTTACTTATAATAACTTTTGTAGAAATAATTATTCTAAAATATGATATAGGCACTAAAACCCCATCAAACTGCAAACTTTTAGGATAACTATTGGCGGATACTTAGTTGGCCGAAATTTCTTCGTCATTTTGATTAAGTGTTCCAAAATATAAAAATTGCAAACAATTTCAAGCCTCTCGTTATCACTGTCAACCACGAATCACGATTTACTTACCTACGTCAATCCAGATCAACGAAAGAGATCGTTAAAAAAATCCTCCGCGATAATGTACAAAATCGCCATCTGCGAGCCAAATACTTACTTCACTTTTATAGCTAAATACTTATATACTTATATAAATTTTCCTGGTAAGATAAGGTACCAATTTAAAGTACCTAGGTACTATAAAAATACCTGAGCTTTTAGGCAGGTATTTCAGAGGACGAAAATTCTAGTTAGGTAAATATAGAATTTTATTTCTATAAAATTACACAGAAAGCTTCCCAGTAAAATTTCAGCACATTATTAGGTATACTTAGGTACAGCGTATTCGGAGAAATACGGAGATTTATTTTGGAACTTGTTTTTCTAGTTTTAGCCAAGTTATTTTTATCGGACATAAGTAGTGGACATATAATTAGAATTTGGGTCTTTCTAAAAATAGTTTTACTCACCCACAGACTAAAGTAACCTAAGTATGTTTTTCGGAATAGTTTCCTCTTACCAGATTAAAAGGTTTAGTTGATTGTTTTAAACTTTTGTATTATTTTATCTACAAAAAAATAATATACCTAACTCCCTAGCTACCTTTCAATCTACCTATAACCACTAGGATATTACAATGGTAGGTAGGCAATAGTTACAATTCCGTCGCGACACGGTTGCGCCGACCGACGGTATTCACTCTACATAGCAATGTAACAATACGACTAGAAGTTGTAACGACGGCTTGCTACTAACATGTTTTTTGTTCATTTGAATAAAATAATGCTTTAGTTCAATTTAAATATTTATTGTCTGTCATTGTTTTTTTTTGGGAATATCGAATAATATTTGATGTCTTACCTACTTTAGTTACTACTATAGATTTGTAACTGTATTGTCATAATACCTACTATATTTATTAAAGCAAGATTTTCTTTTGATAGATACTCAAATCACAAGTTCAGCTGACGCCGCAAAAATAACAATCGCGAGAAAGATTCTTCAAAAAGAAAAAAAAACAGAAAAAAATGTGAATAATATTAATAGTGGTAGATAAAAAGGCGACACGATGACAATACGTAATGCGTGGGCTACCCCCCAGCAGGGTGGGGCGGGGTGGGGCGTGGGGTAGCTGTGTACCGTTACAGCGGGGTGTGGTTTGCCGTTCAATAACTTAATACACTCGGAAGGCTTTCACGCTGAAATCTCGCTCGGTTGTACAGCGGCCGACTGATCTTGATACTTGAGCTGCTGTTTTTGGGAAACGGTAATGTTGGCCGATTTTAGTCCGGTAATTGAAATATATTTTTATTTGAAATTGTAGATAGTGTTGTAGTGTTAAATGGTTTCTAAATAAGGAATGAAAAAAGTGTACTTTTGTTGCCACCGGAAGATAGGTTTCTTTATTCATTGCCAGAAATAATACCTATTGACATTATTGCTCTATTTAAATTGTAAACGATAGGACTGATGTATGTATCTCACAGGAATAAAGTACCTAATGAAAATCTCGACTCTGCCAACGGAACAAAACAACATCTGCCTAAGCGATGGTTACAAATACCTAATGTAAATGGGGTCGTGAAATGACTATCCAATGATATGCGTCATTGAAGTTTATGGGTAACAGCAGTGATTTATCATAGTTGTCAATTCCATGATTTATGGCCAGGTAAGTATGCAAATTACGTGCTAAATTATTATTTTATCGATCAGGCGCGACACACAGGACAAACACTAGCATGTAATCCACCCGGATTGTTGTATGGAGGCTATTAATTGCAGGTTTGCAGGTAATCGATAGAGGTGGCGGGCTCGCGTGGATCACGAGGCGCGGTCCTCGGCCGGCGGCGCGCCGGTGTGCGTGACGGATCATGGCGGCGCGGGGGGCGCGCGCCCCGCCGCCACAGTTAAACGCGCCCGCCGGATACGCGCCGCGCCGCGGTTGAAAGCTATCCGGCCCCCCGGGCGGGCAGGCGCGCGATTGGCTCGCCAGGCGCCCGAGCCGTAAGCGATAGCCAATCGCGGCACACGGCCGGCCCGCCCCCACCGGGCGCGAGTCGGGCCGCTCGGCCGCGGCGCGCACACTCGCTCCGATGCGCGGCTCGTGGGACGAGGCCGCGACGGCGGCGCTGCACGCGCGCATCCTGGAGGCGCACCGCGGGCCCGCCGCGCCCGAGCGCGCTGCCGAGCCCGCCGCCTGCGCCGAGCCGGCTCCGCAGCAGCTCAGCGTCGAGCTGGCGGCTCCTACTCCTCTGCTGCCGCTGCCCACGCTCTCCTTCAGCGCCGCGCAAGTAGCCACCGTGTGCGAGACGCTTGAAGAGAGTGGCGACGTGGAGCGGCTGGCGCGATTCCTCTGGTCTTTGCCGGTGGCTCACCCCAATGTTGCTGAACTGGAGCGCTGTGAAGCTGTTCTACGAGCGCGAGCCGTAGTCGCCTTCCACGCTGGAAGACATCGTGAACTGTATTCGATTTTGGAACGGCACCGGTTTCAACGTTCAAGCCACGCGAAGCTGCAGGCTCTGTGGCTGGAGGCCCACTACCAAGAGGCTGAGAGGCTACGCGGGCGACCACTAGGGCCCGTCGACAAATACCGTGTACGAAAGAAGTTTCCTCTGCCTCGCACCATCTGGGATGGTGAACAGAAGACGCACTGTTTTAAAGAGCGCACGCGCTCGTTACTTCGTGAGTGGTACCTTCAGGACCCGTACCCCAATCCGACTAAGAAGCGTGAGCTGGCGGCAGCGACGGGCCTCACGCCGACGCAGGTGGGCAACTGGTTCAAGAACCGGCGGCAGCGGGACCGAGCTGCTGCTGCTAAGAACCGCTCGGCGCTGCTCGGGCAGGGCTTCGCCTCCTCCTCCACGTACGACGAGGACTCAGTGGACTCGGAGATCAACGTGGACGAAGAGTAAAGTTACAGACTATAGTGTTAACCGGCGACGCCAACGGGCGTGGACGCTCAGTGACTGACGATGCAATATAGACCACAGTTATCTATTATCTTAGTTAGATCGCAGAGTCCGTGATGTATGTGATGTTAAGGCATTGTAAACCAGTTCGTTAGGGCATATTTGTATCGTTAAAGTGTATGCGAGTGCTCGAAGTATCAGCATTGGTGTATCTCAGGTATGTACCAGGGCCTAGGCCTCCGACTAGTAGCTGTAACTCGACTGCACTGATAAGTTACTCGTTGTTAAGGTTTAACAGGGTTAATTTTACGTATAATTTCGTGTTTATACTCCCACTCAGACGTTAGCTAATTTATTTGATACCTTCGCGCGGCTGCGGTAGATATGGATGCGTTTCCGTGAGAAGCATTTACTTACCTAAATATTTATACATCCTAACTATTTTTACCAGTAAATATAGATTTTATTTATCATATCAGCTTTTAGTTGTATGTTATAGTTATTATAAAGTGTAGATAATTACGTTCGTGGAGTAGTTGTAAAGTAACGCTATTATTGAAGGTTTGTACCTGAGCACGATCACTTCGCGACACACCGTTGTTTAGTGATGTTGTTTCATATTATTGTAATTAAATATATCAATTATAAATTATTTATTACGATATATCGGCGGAAAATAATCGTTTTTGAATAGAAATGCTGTAAGAGAGGTTCTTAGGCCTTTAGGATTGAATATCTGTGTCTAGAAATATAGGCCTAACAAATAAAAGAGCAACGGAAAGTGACCATGCATTTTAAAAATAAAATAAGAACCAATTGGCTTATAACATGAGTTAAAAGTATCAAAATCTTTTATCCATTAATAGTTTTTATGTGTTAGGCACCAAAATTTTTATTTCTGCATTTTTTTTAAATCTAATTATTCATTGCCGCATAAAATATCCCGAAATATTTTAATTAAACATTTTTAGGAATTAAAGATTTAGGTATTAAAAAAATAATCAAAAACGTCACAAAAATTTGATGCACATTTTTTATTAACTTTAGTTTAAAATAGCCAGAAAATAGCTTTTTTAAATATCTTTTTCTATCATTACAAAGGCTTCGTTTTTCTATAATAAAATTACCACTTTTCATAAAATTATTTAGGAATTTAGTAGTTTTTAGAATCGTAGAATCAAAACTTCTAGACAGGGCCTAAAAGTTTGCATACATTTTTCAATTATTTTTATAAAAGGCCACAAAAGGTTTTTGTTATTGTTAAGTTATAAAGGACTCATCATCATATTAGCGAGTACACGAAATATAATCTCATAAAAATCTATTCGGTTTCTTAGGCGAAAACAGAGGATAAGGGGATATTGTTCCAACTTTATTACCATTCTTTTGGCTTTACAACAAATGCGCGAGAAATAATTGTCTTTTACCACTTTAGATTCTTGTCAGAATTTTTGATATTTATCTAATAGCGATGAATCACTTATGAAGTTAAGTAATCTGAAACTAATTTCCTGTTTTTTTTTTCTGTTTTTAAGTGTGAAAGAAAAAAAAAATTAATAAAAACGTCCCTCACACATCAAATCAAAGTCACAAACAGTAATCAATGTGAATGTTATTGTTTTAACGATTTCAAATAATAATCAAGTATCGATTGAAGCTGTCTGTGGGCTCTAATCCATCATGTGTTACATTCAGATGTCAGGCCGCGTTATGTTATCGTCTATAAATCTTTTAATGTTTGATTGATACGTGTTAGGGGAGAGTGGGGGAATTGCGGACGCTGTAGGGAAATAATGCACAACATTCGTACTATTAGTAATTATCAGTCTGTCTTTATTAATTATCAATCTTTAGTTATTTGTCTACCAAAACAATTATACTTATTATACGAGATCAATCAATAAATATAATATTTTTAGCAAAAACAAAACCTTGTCAGTCCGTAATTACCCGTAGCGCTCGGGGTAAATTCGGACTGACCCTGGGTTAATTACGGACAGCATGGGGTATTTACGGACTAGGTCCACATCACTGACGAAAGCCTTTAGAAGAACTTCCTGCAGTGCAGTTCTCATGAGCACACTTGTTACCTACACTTTGAACTCATAATCCAGTCATCGGCGGGTGGATCACTGTGCTTTTCCTGTCAATAAATGTAAAAGTAATCAACATGTCAAACAAAGTAGTTCTGGGAATACCATATTTTTCTTTCGCCTGACGCAAAGTTATCTACTGGTCTTTTATTTCTTGCACAGCTTTTTGTAATGATACGATTTTTTCTTATATATTTCCGAGGCATCTAAAAATGAGTATTGAGTAGTTATTGATTAATTTCATAATAGTTTTTCGAATTAGGGGTAATTGCAGACGTACGTATTTACCCCGCTAGGCTTGTCCGCAATTAACCCAACTGGGTATTTTTAAATCAAAGAGAGAAATTGGTAGGTTAAGAAAACATTCCATAAAAACAAACAATTTCGATTCAAACTCCATTGACAAAGCTATCCATAGAAAATATCACTTTTTACCATCACTTCATATACAGACCTGTCCCTCGTATTGTAAAACACTAAAAATTAGACCAATATACACTTTTTTTTTAAAATTTTATCTACCTTTGAAACAGTGCGCAGCCGGCTGTCGTTAGTTTTTGCGTGGCACTAAAGTGGTGGAAAGAAACAGATGAAAGCACCGGGCTGCCGCGGGGGGGATTGAATGAGTAGATACTTGCTAGTCCGTATTTACCCCGCGTCCGTAATTCCCCCACTCTCCCCTACTTGTGAACTATGCTATAGGTTATGCTAGTTTTTTTTGGGTAAAAAAAGGAATGTGTCGTGTTTTTTGTTACTTAGGCCTTTTTTATGCATCGTAATGTATGAGGTGCTTATTTTTGGTAGGAAATTTAAAGGTAATAATGATATAGGACGCGTTTAAATGAAAAAAAAAAACAACTGCTTAGTGTCACCATAAAAATATTATTTATTTCATTCAAATTAGATCATGAAGACCTTAAAAAATACGAGACAAGCGTCAAATCAAAACCAATTTGTCATCTCTGGAGCAAGTAGACTTTCAGTAACTTGGATATTTCGATTAAAAAAAATAATATCTTTTCTCCTAAAGCTACAATAATTATGTCGTAATTCAAAATGGAGCCACAAAAATATATATTACAGACAGTTACAGCTGAAATAAATGTTGCAATAAAATGGCTTCACATTAGTGATTGCTCTTAACTCATAAGTATTGTTCGACTGTCATAACGTCAATCATTCATTGTTCTACATCGTATCTATGGTAACCTAAGGAATGTGATACACCCACGCGTTGTAATCGAATAGGCTGAACGGAAAATAAGATAGAACCTTTTTAAGGAGATTATTTTATGTTAAAAGAAATGAAGACTGTTAAATAATTTAATTCAAAGGTTGTTGTGACGCTTTGCATTAAATACACGGTCAATCGATGCTATTAAATGTTAGGAAAATAATTAAGTGTGTATCTCGCGGAATTCCTAAATTAAATTATTTTGCATCTATTTTTCCTAAAATTTTAAAAAATATCAACATAAAATACGTAAAAATTAAAAAAATAATACGTTTCAGAAAAAAAAAATTGCAGATACTTACATAAACGATTTTAATACTTTTATATTTAGGTTTTCCTGTTATTTATTGCCTTTAATTTTATTAAATCTAATCTTTCTAAATGGCTAAGAATAAAGAACTTTTAAAATTATCTTCGTCATATTACATTAATGATTGCAGGTCATATTGTTATTAACAAGTTCAATGCATTCGGTCACTCCAATAAATTGACGTTGATCTAAAGTTACGTCGATTGTCACTCGGACACATCTGTCTTCCAAGTAATAAGCATTTACATATTGTTTTGGTATCCTTATGAAACTTGTTTCAATATAATTTATAACTTATTGGTAAATAATTGTTAAAGATGGTCCTGCTTTAAGTTATTGCGCTATTCATCTGTAAATATTACTTATTATTTATTTCAAGTTTGTGTCACCGTTTTCTGTCAAGTTGCAATTATTTGAACGTGTATGCGTAACTAATACAAAATTGTAGGAAAAATATGAATGATGGAATTCTAATAAAATTAGGTTTTTGGATTTTTCATATTCTTTTTTACATAAGAAAATAAAAAATAATGTGTGCCTAAACTATGTTCAATTTTCATACCAAAGGGCTCTCCTACAGCATTTCTATTTTAAACATTAGCCCGCATAATGAAAAAGTACCGTTTTATACATTTTTCAAGTTGCAACATTTTACGGTTGTATTTTTTTTTGTAAATTTCCCGCGCGCGTGACGCGGGAAGATAGGCTAGTTAGCGGTAGACTCAACGAGAGAACTTTGTAAAAATGTATTATAAACAAAACGCAAATTGTAAATATGATATCGACTTACATTACAGTCATTAAATTAAAATTGTTAATAAAATTATATTCGTAAACAATTCATCTTTGTATTATTTTTTTACCAGAATGAGTAACCTTTTGACAGAATTGGCGTTCGAAAAACAAGGGCTAAAAAGGTTTTCTTTATTCTTAAAGATGATTGCCAGCAATAATAAATATTGTCTAAAGCCGACAAACTCCTTATTTATTTTTGTTTATTGGGTAGATAATTAGTAAATTGTGCATTGCCTGTCCTTTCCAATTCACCGCAGAATTGTATAAGTAAGTACTTAAGTGTGAAATGTGTTAATTTCTAGTAGATGACGTTGGCTTGTGCAGTTGATATTTTGCGAACAACTGCTAACGCTTACATGGAATACCAAATAATAGGGCGAAAGGTTCATCATTGTCATATGATGACAAAAACGTACACTTTTGTGAACATTTTTTTCTTTATTTCATAGAAACTAAAGTGTAATGTTCACTCAGAGTAAAAACCTCATTCGTTCAACCGTATAAAGTCGTTAATCGGCAAAGCTAAGCTTTCGCTCATATCAATTACCGTTGCCAACATTTATTCGAACAGATCATTCGAAAAAAGAATACCGAAGAACGCCGTTTTCGTAATTTAAATTGATTTGAATTTCAAACGTTTTTAGCGGAAAAAGGATCGTGGTTAGCAAAAAGTTTGCAGTTCGTACCATAGATTAATAATGTGTAATTTTTAGTAATTCGTTACGAGCGACTCAATTTATATTGTTGCTAATTAACTTTATATTATAGTGGGCTGCGTATTTCACTGTAATTGAATGTTCTGAAGGACAAAACGCAGGTGCAACCCACTATTTGTATCTACTCGCCCGCCATCGTCTTATTTTTATTTCTTTATTGTAATCCCTTGTATATTAGTCATTATTTATGAGAATAAAATGGCGCATTGGATGCTTGTTACAAAGTAAATTAGAAAAATATTAGAACGAGAGTTCGTAATAAAAAATATGTCGATAATAAAATTTAATTTACACAATTTTAGTTAGAATCAGAGTATTATTGTAGGTAAAATAATTTGTAAAGTAGGTACATTTATAAACAATTGGTGACGTACAGTCGCCCACAGCTCTAGATATCTTAACTCTAGATATGGTAAAGATATTTAACCTTTAAGCGACACATGTCTTATGACAAACTTCGTTAAGTCCACTCACTTAATGGAAATAACACGGTTATCACTGACAATCATATATTAAAGTAGGAAGGTACCTACAGCGTGTATTTTTGTAAATACTTAACATTATTGTATTTATATACGTAAACTTATTTTTAGTTCTCTAGGTGCTTACTGGGAAAATTGAATATCATGATATTTTTCGGAAGAAAACTTCGGCTTTAGGAGTGAAGATGGCTGTTAACAAATCGATCTAATAATGGGAATGATACGATCACAGTTTCTTTGATAAAGTATTGTAAATCCTAATGATCCTACGTTTAGAGTTAGAGAGGCCTACAAACTTGACCGAAGGTAGGTATACTAAGGAGGTTTTGTGCAACATTTGCTTGTTGTCCCGTATCCATTGACCATGGGAAACAAAACTCGCAACACAATTTTTTCCAAGCTTCCCTATCCGTCTAACGACATTTATGGCAACCCCTCTCAAGTAGCTTGCACACGCCGCGGGCATTCATTAACCTCGAATTCCTTCCACAATTCATAGACAACGGCTCAATAAATGGCAACACCGAGCGATCAATTATCGCATCAGAATGTTTTAATTACTTAATCAGTGATAACTTTTATGGCAATATAAAATTTCATGAATGACAACACTCGATAGAAATTTAATTAGGTGTATAAAAACTTCCGGGTTTTTTTCTTGAAATGACATTTTATTTATGGGATGGTTAAATGGTGAAATTGAATAAAAACGACGTTTGCAAGGATGGGATGTTTAGGCCGGCGAGCAAATTTTCGCGGCAAACAGTTAGCACTTAATTAGATGAAATGACGCTAATAACTACGTAAATAAGTGGGACGGCCATATTTTAAAGAGCAAAATGTATTTATTTGTCGTTAATTAAAGGCTGATATTAATTCAGTTACATTTAGAAGTATGCGGCGCCTTTTCTTGAATTCGCGGAGTTGTCAAAGGTTTGTAAGTGCGGCTTATTATTTATCGTTGTCTATGGTATCGAAGTGTGGCACTTGCAAACTGTGGGTTATTTACATTTAATAAATTATTAACGCTGCCGTTTTCTAGTGATCATTAGAATTTAGATAAAGCGTGAATTGCAAATGGTGACAAAATAAAACGCTAATGCTCAAAAGCATTTTTTGAAACGTGGGAGAAAAATTCAAATAATTGAGTGAAGCTCTTGTAAATGAAGCCAACTCCTTGAATTGGAGTTCAATAAGCTTGTCCCTAAGGCCCGTTAAAAATAATTTTTAAAGATGGACATATATTACCTACTATTTAACGATCGATCCCGACTTCATCGTAGGGGGCATGGAGCTTTGTGCTCCGCCAATTTTTAAATAGATTTACTTAGATCCTACAAAAACAACATATTCAGACTTTCAATTAAATTTTGCTTGTTATACAAAGCAGGCCAAAGAGTTGACAAAGCAAAATGTGTCAGTGATTATCACTAATCTACCTAAGTATCGTAGTTTATTTTAGGAAAGTAATTAAGATGATCTTTTGTTACTAGATTTTAAATAGAATAAGTGCACCTGAGGGACTGAATAGTAGAATTGGTGTACCTGCACTAAAGCTGTATAATACACGGCATATAATTTGCGGAAAGTATATAGACTTGGGCCCAGACAAGCACAAGTATCCAGTCTGTTTCTCTCTTATTCAGTGAGGCTTTTTTTTCTTCTGCTTCAATTTTTTTATTCGTCTGTAAGTTACCGAGATAGATGACAGGCCAAGTTAGTTACTTCAATCACTAAAAACCTTCCTACAAGTTTGCAAATACTATCTACCTTGGACGTAGTTATGCAGAAACGTTCCAACCCACAAGTCACCCGAAATCGAGTTATTGTGATTGAACAGCCTAAAATTTAGCATATGGTTATCTAAACTCAATATAATTCAACAATAAAACCTCTAGTGCCTTTACTAGTTAGAATAAAAAAGAATACAACTTGAATTTGAGATATAAGCATTTACGCGTACAGTGGGTTGGAACGTTTCTGCATAACTACGTCCCTTTAACGTTAAAAATAATCACAGCAAGCCTGTTACTTGATATTTTTCGACATTATCTACGTATTTTAATGTCCAATCGAACTAACGCTAGTTAAATGATATATTAAGCAACAGGCTTCATTTCACAACCAGTCATCAGTCGTGATACATAAACAACAACGATAAACAGCTCACAACTGATTAATTGTAACATTATCGTAACAATGGATTAAACAGTTTGTATTGACGTTGCCCAACCGATTATTGCTCACCGACAAATTTAAATCATGCGCCATTTTAAAATTCCTAATTCAAAATTCAACCTTATGTCATGGTGATAAAGAAAAAGAGGTTTTAATCATTGTTTATGGCTTGTAGTGGTATTGAATCGGTAAGCGGTGGAGCTGTCAAATATGAACGCAGCCGTTAAGTTTTTTTTAATTGTTTTTTTTCTAAGGCTTAGTCAACAAAATGTAAAGCCGGGCGTCGACCTGCTGTCGAACGTTAATTGCAACTCAAACAAATTAACGGACATATCGCTGGCTAATGAAACTGACGAGTAATGTTTAAATAGTCGATGCTCTAGGACAAGGTAATGTACGTGTCTCGTGTCTGCTTGTTCATGCAAATAGTTCGCCACTTGATTTTTTAAGTGTAGCTTGTAAGCTGTCTATTGCAAATAATGAGACAACTGGATTATTTTAGAACACTTATTGCACACAATATTGCTGACGAAATGATTTTACGTAATAAGTCATGATATGTACGATACATGACTGAACTTAATTGAGCTCTTAGAACATATTAAAAAGAAACACTCGGCCATAGAAAATCAAATGATTTTATGCTTTATTATAAAAATGAAGAAGCGTATAAAATTTTGCATTATTTCACAAAGTGAAGCGTTTGATGCGTTAGAAAAAAAACTCGTATCGCACGCACTGTAACGTTTTTCAGCCACTATCAATATCTAGCAGTCAAACAAATCGTTAGAACATAAATCATCAAGCAATTAGTAACAAAAAGATGTTTCCCTTCAAATTAAACAGCGTTTAGATGAATTGATTTATTTATTTACTGGCTAGGCCTACCGACGTGTCGGCCGCATCAGATTCCCGGCGCCGCCGGTGTCAAACTGACAGCTCGTAACTTTTTTACTTTTAGTTTTAGACAAGCAGACACAACTCTATTGAGCCAAGTTTTTATTTTTATTTGGTGACAAAACATTTTAGAGATTTCATATGTTGATTTGGGATTTGTTCAGATGTGTGGTGTTAAGTTCTTTCTTATGCTTTGTTGTGGCGTCATTAGGATTTTAACGGGTAAACGATGGGTGATTAGAAGTCTGTGTTTACGAAGTTGTGAGTACTTACTTACTTGAAATTGAATAGAATAATTAGTAGTACATGGCTTAATAGTTGTGTGTATGGGCGGGTTTAATTACAAACGTTGTTTATTTATAGAAGATGTGTAGGTAGGTACTAACTACTAATTTGCGCCTACGTAATACATAGGTACGTTGAGTAAGATGAAAATGCACACTGGCTGCGTTTTGCAGATTATCGCTGTATTAATGCTGAAAGACAAAAAACTCTTTATCTCTCTAAGTACTCTATTTCCTCGGATGTGATAATTTGCCTCTAAATAATGAATCAGTCTTCATTAGTCGTCGGATTTGTACCTAATTGTTTTGAATTAGATGAGCTACTATGAGGAAAATTTTCTTTATAAAGTAACGAATAACATCTCTGTAACATTAATCTGTGGAAATACCTCCGTGGTACTGATAGATTGCAACAGTCACAAGATTTTAAAACTTCCTAGATACCTTAACTTCCATTGAAATCCACAGATCGATTGTAAAGATTCAACTCAAGTTGTAAAACCCAGCCGACGGAAATGACTGATTGTGGTGCCCGTAGACAATAGATCGGCGACTGTCAGTTTATGCATAATGGCGCGCATTAGAAGCAAGATGGCCGACAGATGAGACTAGGAATGGTGTCTTAAAAATATCTACGTTTATTCGAATTTGAAGAGAAAAGGAATATTTCTTTATTAAGATTATTTCAGTTGTTATAACTGTGAATCTGATTGGCTTCAAAATATATTTTGTAACGGAATAGAACAGATCAATTGCCATACTTACCAACCTAAATTAAAGCTCTCTTTTTTGCGAAAGTTATTGAAATACTGTTTTTCAGTTTAACGTTACATTGGATTTATATATTAAAGAGCCGATAACGACGACACGATTGAACTAATTTCGACACCAATATATTAAGACAAAAATATTGAGTGGTAGCCATCATCAGCAATAATATAAAAAATACGTTTCTACCCTGTACAATTACCCCGGGGCGGTATAAGATTAATATGTTCGTTCGTAACACGCGAATAACTTGTAAGACTCGTGATGGGCATGGAAACTGAGCATAATGAGTTTTGCGGTTTTTAATAATTGTGTATTTAATTAACGGGAAATGTTGTTGGTTTTTTAGTCCGGTCGGTATCACGGGAGTTTTTGTGCAAAACTTTGGGAGCTGAATATAGTAATGGAGAATGAATAGGACTATCTCGGCATTCCAATTAGCTAGGTGCTACTATTTTTGTTAACTATGATCAATTAAAAAATAAAAAGATTATATGAAGTATGTTTCCACAGGTATATATAATTATTCACTTTTTAAAAACAATTCAATACTCATTCAATACACAACAATTCAATATTTTGAAGAAACCTGGACTTTTAAGTCTGGAATCTCCAATCCGCCTAGAGTAAATAAGGTGATTGACATTCATTCCTTCTCTACAAGAAAAGAAATATGTGCCCTGCAGTGCGACAATATAAAGGCTGATGATGCTTCCACAAAGAACGAGATTATCACTCAACCTTTCTTTTCCAAACCTTTTCCACGAAACATTACGATTTTCACAATACATATTGTTGAAAAGATAAAATATAACCCTTCACTGACCACTGACCACAGGCCGGTGGTCACGTCTACATAAATCGCTGTGACCCGTCACGTTGTACTAAATAGCGAGTTATAAACATGTCGGATTTTTGTCATAACGCCATGTTTATGATAGACCAGCTTTCGCCTGCGGTTTTACCCGTGTCCTGCTGTAACTGCTTCCCGAACATGGATAAAAAGAGCAAATTAAAGGACTTTTCAAATTGGGCCGGTAGTTCCTAAGATCAGCGCGTCCAATCAAACAAACTCTTCAGCTTTATGATGTTAGTCTACATAGGTAGAAGAAGATGGATTGGTATTGGTTTATAATGAGAACTTGTTTTATATCATATGTATAACAGTGGTCAGAGCAGAAGGTCTTAAAGTTGCAGCTTTTGAAGTTGCGTATTTTTTTTACCTTCCTTCCTTAGGCAGAGGCAGGAGTTTATTTAGTAACAAACTTACCAGTATGTTAATAGACACCTTTGGCATGGCAAATTCAAAAGTCATTTTGTTAATTTATTTTAATGGCTGCATAAGAAAAATACACGGTATCACTCCCCAGAAACAAGCAAAACTTTGACACCAATTACTGCATTTATAATCGCCTAAAACCCAGTTAAATCTAACCACTACATACTTTGAAGTACGCCGCCGGTATCCGATATGGCCTATACCAGGAGTTTAGATTACCCTTATAGGGTAACACCGTGAGGCCTGTGTAGCCAGTCTGGGTATGCCAAGTATGTCTGTTAGTTGTGCACTGCTAAACTGCTTGACCGAATTTGATGGTAGGTGTGTTTTGGTAAGTAATGTTAGAGAAATTGTTATGGTGTTTTAATTAGATAGAATTATTTTAGCGCTTAGTGCCCTCTTTCATAGACTTTAGTTATGTCATAGAACTACTCACCTATGAATTTAAAACCAATTGGATGGCACTGCGTTACTCACTTATGTGTTCTAATGCTTTACAAAGACAAAGTCTTAGTTACTAAAGAGTTGATAATATAAACTGTTTGTACGCTTGTTAGAGTGGCAGGCAGGTATCTACCAGTTAATTCTACGGAATAAGTGGAACTTCCTATATACTTCTTAGGCTAGGATTATGTACTGGGAGATACTCATAAGCTTCTCATTAGAGCTAAACAGTCATTCTCATTACCATCTACCTACTTACTGAATAAACGTCTTCACCTTAAATATGTAACCCCAACCCTTAGCTACACCACTTTAGATTTAATTCACCCAACCGCACCGCCATTAAGGGAGCTATAACATTAAAATGTCCAAATACTCGTCATTTGTTTTCGCAAGCTTAAGCTCCGCGAACAACAACATTTGTAGACAGAGGGCTATTTAGCAGTCATGGGGCTATTTTGCAGTCACGGGGCTATTTAGCAGTCACGGGGCTATTTGGAAGTCACGGGGCTATTTAGCCATGGAAGTAAAAGGCTAAGGTTGAGGGGTTGTGGCTGTCGTCGTGTTGTTACTGGCAACACTCGTGAACTGGGTGAGTAGAATTATGGTGTGTGGAGTAAGGAGTAAGTGGAAGCGGTTGTAATGAGTCCTGAAAGGCTGTGAACGGTAAAGTTAACTATCTTTATTTATGAATCAAAACGTTAGGGATATTACTGAGGGACCGTACGAGTCGATCAATATTTTTTTTACTAAGGTTGGGTTATAGTTATAAAGCAGAAGCAAAAATTTATGACAAGATCCTGACTTACTTATAGGCCATGTAGGCCTAAGTATGCAGACGCATAATAACAGTTGATTGATGACGACGTGGTAGTTATATCTGCGAGATATACTGTAAAACAATCCTCATTTAGAACGGATAAAACTAAACACCTCTTGGTAAGGAAAAACAGTAGGTAATCAGACTACAGCTTACAACTTGCACCAACACCAAGGGTCCGTTTTCAATTACCTTCTATTTGTCAAGCGACGGAGTGTCAGACAGCGACGTTTAGTGTCGACACTTCGCTCCTCAGGGATTTGTCCCTTCTATTGGTTTCTTGTTCTGTGGCATATTTGTGGTGGAACAAATTATTGGGGCTGATCGAGCCGGTCAATATTGGACGGTTGCTGTCAAGATGTGACGCTTTTGTGTTGTGTGAGCGAAGTACTTCGCTATTGTGAAGTGACCGCTAAATTAGTGGATTATTGTAGACAGTGTTAGGTGGGGAAGTACTTTATTTTTTGATCGTTTGACTTTCAAAACCTGTGGTAATAGCCCGCCAATTTTTATAGCAATGTAAATGTACAATTTCAGAAATATTTAACTAAGTATAAACATTAGTTCACAGTTGATTCAGAGTTTGAGTTTTTCGTTTTATTAGGGAATCACATTATTTCAAACTACATTTTAGCTCACTGTCGACAGGAAATCAGCTGCTGTACTCATTAAGTTCATTTTCGAAATTCCATCATAAACGTTTAGGGCACAACGAGAAACTATAGATACTGTAAAAAATCTCCATTTCTTATACTCTTAAAACTTACAATAACCTACAATACTAAAACAAAAGAACATCCAAAAATCAACTTTCAAAAAGCTCAACCTTTAAAAAAACAATTTGTGTCCCACAGTGTTGCCTCCCCAAGCTCCCCTGTATCGCGTTATGGTAAAATGATTTGCAGGGCTGGTCTCCAAACTCAATAATGTTGATTGCTGTCCACCCCACTGGCTTCGAGATTTGGCCTTTATTTTAATGACAATTCTGATTTCTTTGTTTGGGTAAAAGAGGTTTTATGCGTTTGTGAATGCTTAGTTTTTGGTATAGTTTTTCTATGTCTGTTTTATAAAGAGTAATGTATATTTTTTTTGGAAACGATTGATTTAGCACTTAAACAGTGGTCATAAAATTCACAATTATGTTCATTATAAGCTTGTTTATTTTTAGTAATTTAGGCCTAGGTTTATAGCGAGAAGACGGTTGATAGATTCCAATTTTGGATCACTGAACTCATTGTAACAACCGTTGTTTTTACAGCACCTACTTACTTCTGATAACTTCTAAAACAACTCCGTAACTTTCCCATCACCATAGAACATTTCAATTAGTATTTAAATTACTGTTTTTACTACCAAACTACATAACAACATCATCATAAAAACCAGAGCCTTATTAATTTCAAAAAAGTATCTAATCATGCTACCTATACGCTTATGAGACCTTTTTGGTACCACTTAATTGATCTGTTCTTCTATTGGATTTTGAACTCTATTTGTGATGTTCCAAGGTTGGTTTTCCAATGGGGGGTGGTTCCCCCAGTGGCCTAGTGCCAGCGGCTGGGTTCAGGATATTACGCGAGGCGACAACTTCTCGTCGATCATAATGTATTAATTCGTCATTCTCATTACTGTGCGGATATTTGAGTCTGATAGTGCCGATAGCTTCGTCAATAGTTCTGTTTTTGGTTTGTTTTGATATTGTATTGCTGTTTTGTTACTTTTGTGGGAATTAACTCTCTCTGTCTTTAACAATGTAATAAACTGGCTTGATCCTTTGTATGTTATTTTAGGTTTATGTTCCTTATCAAATTCCATCTAGGTCCATTATCCTTTGTCTACTGTTAGTTTTACAGCTTTGATCAATGTTATACTTCTAGCCGATACTTAGAAACGTTACTACAACAAAAAGGCTGAACTTTTTATATCAAAGATTACTCAAGTTCCTTTACAATGTAGTTCTTTATGTAACAAACATAACAGAACAGATATTATCAAAGCCATCAATATTTCAGTGGATACATAATTCAGGGCTCACGGGTGGTATGTCAACTTCAATGGCGTTTCAGCATTCATAACCATTCCATAATCTATGGTTTTACAAGAAATATTAACTGACCATTACATTGTAGTACACGTTAATCATTGAGACAATGTTGGTGTCTGTGTGACGTTGACGAAATGTGGCAAGACAGGTTGGAGAAAGAAGGTTTAGATTGGACAGCTGTTGGATTGGAATTAGAGCTTAAATCCTTGCCATTTCACCAGGCCAGCTGTGGAAAAGATTTAGCACCAATGACGATCAGAAGCATATCTATTGATTTTCGGTACTGAGTAAGTTATCTTGCTTGCTAGCAAGATTATCTTGTGTAAGCTGTTGTATGATGTTATGATAGGATGTGATAAATTGTAATTCTTGTTGCTTTATTAAAACTGCAGTTTACATTTCATCACTTAGTAGTCACAAAAAATGGGGGAGAATTGGGTTGTAAGTCCGATTTTAGCTATCAAATGTTGATGTAGCTTTGATTCACAAGGACTCTTTTAACTGAAAACTTCCCAAAAAGGAGGAAGTTACATATGTTTCCATCATTGTGAAATCTAGAAAAACATCGACATTATTATTAGCAACATATTAAGCCATTTAAACGTAAATATTCTGACTTATCCACACAGTAACTTCAACCATAACAGGAGTCCTACACCCACTAAATTGTTCTGAATAAAAACAAAGCTGATATATCGAGTGGTTCAAATTTTATTGGACCAATAATTCAGTGAATTGATGGCATGTCTTTGTTAATGCAATTATATTCCTTTATTGAGGAGCGACGCAAAAAGATCATTGGTAAGGGCCGGCGCAAACCACGCGATTATATGTTGACGAGTGACGCGACAAACTGTTGATGGTTATCAGAGAGAATTAAAATTTTATGTAAATGGGCTAGCGGTTTGCATAATAACTATAAATGTTGCAAGTTGTAGTCTTTACATATTACGACTCCCTTAGGAAGAGATACCTACCATGAAAATGGTTCACCCATGAGAATAAATAGCAAAAAGTGAAAGCTAATTAATTACCTAAGCTAATGTTTCAATTGTTAGTGTTTGATTTTAAGATCGATATTCTTTTTACTATAAACAATGAAAAAAATCTTCATCCTCAGGTACATAGTAGGCAGGTACTTATGTTTAGCGTTATACCATAATAAATACTTTTATTAAATGACAAGTGAGGTAGTTCAAGTTCACTTATTAATTATTTTTTCGCGATAAGGCTTTAATTAGGTGTTTTGTCACGCAACCTTTTTACCATGCCACCGATTAGAAGTTGCAATGTTTGAACCGAGCCTTAGAAATTAATACTTTCTTTGACAAATACTTTAAATTGTTTCTTTTATCTATTAATGTATAAAATAATATATGGTTTCTATAAAGAACTTTAAAATAGCTTTATATTTATAACGTGTACTAGCCAAGGAATATTTCTTGTTTAGATATTTATCACAGATATAATAGATCGGTTACTAATTTGACATTTTAAAACGTGCAAAGTAGAAAGTAGGTTCTATTACCTACCTGTGTGTTGTGGCATGATACCTTCAATTAGCGAAGACCTTTAGTAAATTGATGACCGTGTTATGTAAACTAATAAAGAAAGCTGATTACTTATTTTTTCATGTCATAAGAACTTTAATAAAAACCGAACACATCTAGTCTATTAAGATGATTTCTTACTGTCATTTGATGTGATAAAGATTTCGAAAATTGACAAAATGTAACTGTTAGTTACCTACAGTTTGTAATAATCAAGGATTGTTTAACAGACAGATTAAGACCCAGTTGCACTCTTTAACTATAACGATAACCAAACCATAACCAGCCGTATACTTGCCGCCTATTGATCAAATCGGCGATTTGGCACCTGCAATTGGTTCGGTTATTCGGTAACTCTCACTATACCAGTCGAGTTTAATTCTTAAGTACTTTGTTTACTAACAATATTACGAACGTATTAAAGTGAAGATGAAGCAATAAACCATGCCATAACCCATCAAACAACCATCAGTTTATTTACCCGACATTTATGATAATAACAAAAATTATTGTTCACTTAATAAATAAACGCTTTTCCTTCTTACATCAAAAAAAGTATATTAAATTGAATGGATAACCCTGCATTGGTATGCCGGACCTATTTCAGACCTTTTCTCGTATAATTTTCTCATAAAACATCATTATGGGGTTGACAAAAACTGTTACCATTAATGTGACAATGTATTCTATGGTTTTTTAAGGATTGTATTTGTTTTTACATGTTATGGGGTTGAGGAGAAAGGCTACGTATATGGTGTTTGGTTTGTATTCAATGGCATAATTTTGAAATCGTTTTTTGAGGTTTAAAATATGAGCGCATTGTGGGCTTTTGTTATGGTGGGAATTAAAATAACGTTTTGCTTAAAGATGTTGTAGTGTTTTGTCTATTTACTTTAACTTAATTTGTTTTTTGAAGTGGCTTTTATGTGAAGACTAAGTAGCTACCGCCAGCGGTTTTATTCTCCTTTTGAGGAAACTACTTCCCGCAGCCATGCTACTACTGCCATATTTCACAAGAGTTAATTTAGACGTTTACGCGTGCAGAAAGTAGTAAAGCACCAAATCTTTCGCAATTTCCACAACGAACTATCTCCCTAGGAAATAAGCATATCAAAAAAATGGCAGAAAAATCTAGAATATCGTTAGCACGACGCCATGTACCAATCAGGTCGCGTTATTCGATAACCGAGGCAGCGTTGGCAATTTTTGTCCAATCTCATGGATTTCCGGACGGCGTCGGCTCGGGAAACGAGCCGAAGCGTCGGATATGTGTTACAAAATGATGGCGCGACAATGTTCGTGGTAGCTGCCATTTCCGAACAAATGAGGTGGTTTGGTAGTTTGTTTGTTTTGTTAATTTGTTTAAGATATAAGGTCACCTCAGAGAGCTACGTCATGTTTTTAGATACTGAAGGGTGCTTTAGCGAGTAGGAACAACTTGAGCACTAGTAAGTGTCTTCTCTTTTTCCTTAGTCGGGTAGCAGGGTAGCTGCCAAGAGGAAAAAGAGTTAAATAATTACCAGAAGACAAAAAAGGCGATCAGTCAACATGACTATTGAACTTTGGACAAGCAAAGATTCTCGACAGTATCAATGCATTAAACTGTGCAAGGAGTCAAATGGCTAACATAATTACAAAATTATTTGTCGCATAACGTAAGTAATTGTCTTAGCATGCGAGTGAAACCGCCTGAAACAGTTACATTAAACCAGTACCTAACTTACATTAGTACAAAAGTTTTTGCAGTTCTCAAGGTTTTGGATAATGAGTATAGGGAGTATTAGCAGAAACATTACGACGACTATAATATTTTTAGATATTAGCACGAACGTAAGTGTATGGCGTTTAGCTTAATGCGCGACTTCGGACTGTAATGTGTCAAGGTTGGAAGTAAGGAAAATTATGGGTTGTTGCTGAAACTAAGTTTTAGAATGATTTGTTGTGCAATCATTTACTATCGGAAACGGGTTAGCGGGAACTTCGTCGTGCACGCAGTTAAAAAGCACGCAGTTGTAGCTTTCCTCGATAAATGGGTCATCTAACGCTGAAAGGTCAAATTGCTTCAGTAGTTCCTGAGTATTCGCGTTCAAGCAAAGAAATAAACTCTCATATTAGTTAAGTACCATAGATATGAGAAAGGTATTTCCTTATTCAGCCAAATCCACACGTAAGAATGTTGTATGTAGGTGTATGTTAAACTGTTCTGAACTTCACCAACAAAAGACAACTTTTGAAATCCTCAAAATCACCAAATTCATATTATCCACAATCTCTCAAGTTTCTTTATTGAAATATAAACAAAAGAACAGCCAAAAAATCAAAGAAAGAAAACCACACATGATTTTGCTCGCTCCCGAAATCTTACCGATCACAAGTTATCTATAATGTAGTCTATAATGTCTATCAACTTTGTTCTCGGTTTGACGGTTGTAAGTTTTTCATTTCACTTGGAGCGGGAGATTGAAACAACGGGGGCTGATGTCTCTGGGGAGGCTGAGTTCGTTCCCTAGGTAGGTCCGAGAGTGAGCGGTTAGCGGGAAGTGAAATTACCTGTGGTAAGTTTGAGATATTTTTGGATTGATATCTAATAGTATGTTTGAGGATTTTCCTTATATGAACTTATCTGAACAGTTACAGTTCTGAGCAATCATTGTCAGGATCCCAAATATTGTTGATGTTTTGTAACAGACCACTTTACCTAGGTAAATATCGTTAGAAATCAAAGCAAGTATATCTAATGCAAAGGATTATCTTTATTCAAACATTTCTCTTAAATATTAAAATCTTAGGGAACAGTTTATTACCTACAGCTTCAAAATAAAACGTTTGATACTTACTGTTTTGGAGACTGTACCTGAAATGTCGATTTTATAAATGATGTGACCCCGGTCTCAGTCGGGCGTACCCCTAACCCGAGTATTGATTAGATTTAGCGAATTCAATATAAGAGACGTTATATTGTATCACAATGGATGGTTATTTGTTTATCAAGTTCTTTCCTTTGTCACTGTTTTGCACAAGATGATAACCCACTCAAAGATTGAATAAAGCGCTAAGCTTGTAATTTTCACGAGATTTATCATTTTGATGAGTTTTAATTTATGTTGAATCGGTTTGTATGTTTTAGGTAAAGTTTCTAAAGTATTTAGGTATCTTTGGAAACTTTATTGGTTTGTGGAAGATTATCTTTAGGCCTACATGATAAAGCTAAGGGATTATTTCAGCTGATTTAAAAACCAGAACAAAAACTTAGGTTACTCTTGAAATGAATGCAAGCATGGTTGTCTACTTATGTAGCTAAAAATATAATTCGACAATTTAATGACAGTAAAAGAAATTAATTAAAGGTTTTTTTATTTTTATTTTATTTATTTAATGACAGTATCATCTAGCAAAATAATTAACCAAATGACTGCCACATATACATATCAACATCAAAAATACACAAACGATGCAGGATTTACCTTCACACGACCCAAGGTCAGAAATTCAGCAGACATAATAAGAGGTTGTGGTTAGTATCACAAAAACTAAACCATTATACGGAAGCAAAGACTATTATGTAGTTGAGAAGCATAGTATCCTCCCATTTACTTATGTCTTTTTACAAAGGATCAACTTTAATTAAGTGACGGGTAAATTGAAGGATTTTAAGGTTTTTACAAGTTGGCATGAAGATGTGACTCAGTTGAATGCATCGTTGTAGAGAAAAAAGGTTGCATTGCAAGATAGATACCTATTAATTGATTATGGTAACATATTATATTGTAAATACGTAATGGATGTATAGATTGTTTGATTTCTGTTTTTATTGAAATCTTTTACACATTAAAGTGTCAGATTTTGTTAATCCGCTGTGGTGTATCCAATTAGTGTCATGCGTCAACTATTTAAAGTCGTCATGATATTATCAACATCACTAATGAATACGATCCGTTGATTTCTCTAGAATACCTATACCCAGGGAAAAAAATAAGATTGAAAGAAAATGTGAGTAAAATAATCCTACAGGCACTATAAAGGCTATTATTCCAACTCGTAGCTAAATAATCGTAAATCCTCAAACAAAGCTCTTTCAAACTGCAATAAAACAACTGAGCATCAAATTTGCTAAAAAAAAAAGCTGAAAAACTACCTTATACATTAAACAAGCTCACGACTAAGCGAGAGCTAGTAACTCCAGCAATTTAGGTTATACGAACAACTATACATATGTACATACTTTTTATGTATTGGAAACAGTGAAATACATATTTATTGGTGTAGTTACATCAGAAACCGACGCTAGGAGTCTTGGAGAATTGAATGAACCGGAAAAGCCTTTGCCGTGCTTACCTTTTTTTAGGTACAGACGCCAACACAGCAAGCTTATTACAATCTGTCAAATTATTTTAATAGATTTTCAACTTTATTTTGAAAGTATGAAGTTCAATGTTGATTGGGAAGTTTTACAGGTTGAAGTAGATCAGTTAGTTGTACTAAAGGTAGGAGAACTCCGTTTATAATATTCATTAATACATCACATGAGTAAGTAAAGTTTATGTTTGAAAATTTTGTTCTGAATGATGCGTGCCTCGCTGAAATAAGTACACTTTACAGCATAGACATTTGTGTTCTTGGCAGATCCAGTAGCTTCAACGCTCTAAGCAAATAATACATGTAGTGTGCATTCGTGGTCACCGTATGACTGACTGTCGCGTGACACACTGACGATGAAGTCGGGTAATAAATGTGATAATTATTCCGCTTTGTTCAGCGATGATAGGTTTAATTTATGTTTTGTGTTCTAGTGCTTTTATGACTGTCTTCTGAGGTTGTTAATGTCGTCAATGTATGAGTTACTGGCTGGTTTATAAAAGTTTTATGATGTGGTTAGAATTAAAGTGGTAGGTTAAGGTTGGGTTAGAAAGTTTAAGAAAATATTTTTAGTATGTCAGGTAGAAATGGATCTATTGTGGTATTCTTTTTACATTTAAAAATACTTATTAGAAAGAAAAAAAAGGACTTACTGAGAAAGAACAAAGAGCTAGAAAACTAATAACTTTCACATGAGAATGTATAGCTTCATTAAAGTTGACAGTTGTGTGTATTAACTAAGAATCGTGCAAGTTGCAATAACAAACAAATACGTGATTTCTTTATTGTTTAATCTACGATAGCAATCTAAATGGCCTCATGTTCACTGGCATGCGAATCCGTCATGCTTTCCAACAACTATTTATTATGAATTAAATCAGTTAGCCAATATTTTGGCCATTGTCTTAACGGAACATTTAACTGGATAAATATGAAAGCAATTTCGTGCCAATAAAACTGTCGACAATAATTCACAAATAAAAATTCCTATCGAAATTCAAATGGTTTATTGAAATTTGTAAATTATGAGACGATCTTCAGTGAATTATGTAAATATGTAACACGCACCAATTCATCATTGTGGAACATATTTTTTAGGCAATAACAATGTTGAATACGTTTCGCGTGTCGGCCGTGACGGCCGTGTATCACGTCAAGTCGGGCGTATATTATAGTAAACTTACTGATGTCATTAATCAATTCGTTTTTTTTTGTGTGTAAATGCGATTTTTATTGTCCGCGAACGAGTCGTGAATCCATTTGTGTTAATGAATGCCGCAAGGTGGCCTCCGATTAATCCAATGTCATTTTGTATTAAAGTTTGTAATCAGGCTCCCTCAGTTTTTGCGAGGTCCCCCTTCGCGCTTTGTAAAAACTGTGTGAAGTTGACAGTTGGTCTTGGCGTTCTGTTTTGTTTTAATATCGGATTTTTTTAGAGTTTAGGGGATCAACTTTGTTTGTGTTGGAGAAATCTTTAAACAGTATCGGACTTCTGTGAGATGAGTTTCTGTTTAAATTGGATTTCTTTACTAAAATCACTGCATTTCGCTGAGAAGATGTCAGATTTTCACGTTTATTTTTTGTTGTTTTCTTCTATTCTCCCAATTTTTTTTTGTTTGTTAGTACCTATTACTTTTACCTACTTACGAAAACCTTGGAATGGCCTGTTCTAAATTATTATTATTTTATTTATAAAATGAATGGACAAGATGACAAGTATTCATTGCGTTATTTCCACGCTACTAAAATTAATTTATTAGATAGAAATATATTTTTAATAGACACAATTTATCAACGCCAATGTTGTATTTCTTCACCGTTTACTACAAAATTATAACGACGTAAATAAAATTGAATTAAAATTAAGTCGCCCATCTAAAGGTAAGTAGGCAAATCATTTTAGCAATAAAAATAAACCTTGTTGTTTATACATATGTAAGTTAACCAGCCTATTTGTCTGCCATTCGGATAAAGCTTTTTTATCTTTGCTATTTACATAATCTATGGTAATCTAGGAGATAATGGAAGAAAAACAATGTTTGTATCAGCTGCCTGTCATCCCTTTGAATGGTAAGTGGATTTTATACAAGTAGTTTTTAAGTACTTAGTTCTTTGGTAGTTCTACAACATATAATAGGTGCTGGCTATTTTCCGCGGTTTCACCCGCGCCCCGCGGGAACTTCTTCACGTAGGCATCCGGACAAAATATAGGCTATGTTATTTAAATTAGGTATCTATATGTTAATCTAGCCCTATAACAGTGAAAGATTTTTCAAATCAGTTCAGTAGTTTCTGAGCCTTTAGGGTAGGTACCTACACTTTAGCGCAAACAAACTATGAAATGAATTATTTTTGAGTAAGCAGTATTTCTTGTTTAAAAATTGCTTAAAGAACCGTCTTGAAAGAAAATCTACTATTTTCGTCTACCTAGACATAAAAAATATTCTCATCACCAAACCCCAAACTTACTGTTTTTTCTTTCTTCAAAATTCTAACAAGGTTCTTGATGGCTCTCAGAACTATTGATGGCTCAACAATCAAACAATCAGATTACTTATATTATATCTGTTACCTCGTGAGGGCATTTCCTCCGTGGCAAGATGGCGCCTGATGACGTCATATTTGGGAGCTGTCACACCGCGCCATGTGGGAAACTATGGTCGTGTTAGTGATCGGGGATTGGGGTTTAGTGAAGTAGAATGCAGAGATACAAGTCCGGTTGAGTTTTGGGAAGTTGTCGAAAGTTTTTTTGGATATTTACTGATAAGTGTGAAATTTAATAAAAAACTAAAGATAATTTCTAAATATAAGTAGGTGCGTAGCCAAGTTACAATGAATGTTCTTGAAGTTTTTGAGTTTACATTGGTGGTTAATGTAAACTACATAAAAATGTAATTGAATATCTTTACAATTTGTGTACAAGCTATACTATTCGTAGGTTTTGAATATTTTTTAAAGTACTTTTATTCCGTTAGTGTTTAAAAAAAAATATATACCTGTAACTAAGCACTACTGGTACCTACATAGTTGTTTCTAACTTCTTTTTCTTCTTCAAAAATCTCCACCGGTCCTACTGCTACCTTCCCACAGTACGAGACAGTGACGCTGCAGTATGCGCCGGCGCCGACGCGATCTACGTCATTACGAGCGCAACCAGACGACAGTAATAGCCAGCAGGAATTCAACTTATTCCCAACACTAAGTAGGATACAAATTGGGTGCGTAAGTGTGCTGATATGGTCGTGTTTTGGGGATAGATCATGGGATGGTAGGGAGGTATATACTGGTAAGTATATCCTATCATGACTAATAGGTCTAAGGCCTTATACAGAAAGAAAGCTGGAAGAAGCTGGAACTTATAAGCGCTTATCGGAGTTTGACAGAGCTGGTAACCCGCGCAGGAAAATATATGAACAAGCGCCGATAAGCGCTTATAAGTTTCCAGCATCTTCCAGCTTTCTTTCTGCATATGGCCTTAGGCAGAGGATACCCAGTTTTAGGGTTATTGACGATCCGTCGTACTCCAATTTGTTATAGAAAAGGCATAATGCAAAATAAAATATTTAAATAATGTATTTTGCTTGTTGAAGAACTTTAACGCGTTTTTTTTGGTTGAACTATCGGAACAATGATGGATTGTGATTACAATGGATGGATTGTTCCGATATCAGGGAGATAATCATCTCCCATTTTGCCAGTCCATGTGGCAAAATTACCACTGTCAACGTGGTAAAGTTCTCCTGTCATGATTGATTCCTGTCATGGTTAAAATTAATATGTGGATTGAGGATGTTGTGGAAATAGGTATATGAAGAAGATATTGACAAGCCTTTTTCTGTAGGTAAGTATATATTTTTTTTTTATGATCTACAGTTACATAGGTAGGTAATATCACATTGAAATCAAGCAGATATCTGGTTCCCGGTAAAACCCAGTCTCACGCTGTGCTGCAGCAGATATATCGACAAGCACGATCTTATCCCGCGCTAACTGACAGCCTTTTAATTAGTACCCGGTACAGATTTCAACGATTCGCTTCAGAAAGTTTAGCAAAATATATGGGGGAAAGGAAGTTAGTTTCATTTAATATATTAATTTAGAGTTAAAATCTTCGAAGTCTTTCATAGGCAGTTGCAACGTGGAGTCAGAGGACGGAAAGTCTAATAACAGAAATGAGTCGACATACCCGCTACTGATGCAGAGTGAACTGTGGAGATGTTAGATTAGATGGATTGTATTTCCACCCCATGAAAATTATGAAAAGCTTTGGCATAAATATACCCATATTGACTTTCTATAGCATTTATTCAGCTACTTCTCTTTGAGCATCCCTTACCATCACTTGTACTGCAAAATATCAGATGAAGAACTTTCGCCACTGTCCGTATACTTTTCTTTACACACCAGCTCAATTTCTCTCCATTTTTTTCCTGACAATGTAAAAACAAGTTCATATTTATCATATTCCGTTATCCTCAATTCGATTAAGTTCTCATAAAAAATCGCCGTATCGAAAAAATCACAAAAGTATGTAACAATACCTCTATCATGTAATAAGTATCAAATTCCCCATTACAACATTACGCCCATAGACCCGTTAAAAACCTTACGGACTGTCAACTCTTATTTGAACTTCGAATGTATTTTAAAAAGCTACGCACAAAATGCCAACATCATAAAACAATTTCGACATAAAAAAAGAACAAGAAACTTTCTGTCGATACATCACTGATCTCAATATGGAAATCGATATAAAACTCGATAGAAAGGGACGGACGTACAAAAATCACGATTCATTGCATCGTGATCTGTTTTTTTCGACGTCTCAATAATAAATTTGGACACAAAATAAATAGTTATATCTCAGCGTGCCGTAATTACGTTGTTAATAAGTACAATGCAGCGATCTGAATCAATCGGCTCGTCATTTGCTTGACGTTTCAATCAGCATCGCATTGTTTGTATTGTATGTTTAATATGTATAGATTGTGTTACCGATATACTGTTTTTTTTGTTGTCCATTGTGAGATGACGGCTTGTTTTTGTTTAAGAGTCGGACGCGGCGGGCGCCCGACGAATCCGTGTCATGGATTGAGACGTCTTTGTAATTTGTTATGAAATATTAGGCCGATAGATTCGACCTCTTTGATCTGATATTAAAAATTGACGCACGAAATTTGAATTTGAGAATCGAACGCGAAATTTTGGCGCGAGTTCCATTGAACGTAGTCAGCTGATAACGATGGATAGAGTTTTATAAGGCTACATTTTTTAAAGGTGAAATGTATTAGGTAAAACTTTTTATTAGATAAAGAAAGCTTTAACCATTGGAGCAAGTAATAATTATTATGTGTTGTTCATAAGTTTATAAAATAATTACGTTAAGTAATTTCTATTCCTTTTTCTAATAAAACCACCTTTAGTTTTAATTTAATGAAATGGAACGAACTGTTTATTTAAAATATTAAATATGCAAAGTACCGATTTGAATCTATAATTCATGTTGTAAGGTTGCCATCACTGGACAGTTCTAGACAATAATATATCAACGTTAATGTAGCCTTTTTCGTGCAAACGATTAAACTAAAAGACAGACAGTTGCAGTCCTTAATGTCCCTTAGTTTTTGCACCAAATAAGTTACTTTAAAATATTAAAAAGGCACCTGACAAGTCTTTGGGTCAGACGGTAAAAAAACGCTGACCGTTATGAGTTACAATCTAATGACTCCTTCGATTAATAAAAAAAAAGAATTAAAAAGTAAATACGCGCGCTCGCGAGCTGCGTTCCAATTTTAAAGTCGCCACATGTCGGCCGTGACTTGCAGGATTCCGAACGAAAGCTTTCGACCGTCCGTCGGGACGATTATTTTAAAACTAAATAGAATAAAATGGTTTCCTTTCGACAGGTTGAGATGTTGTTTGTATTTTATAAGTAATATGATAACTACCTAATGATTTAATAATTCAAATTTTAAAATAGGTGCCTGTATTTTTATAATTATGGGTTCGCTGTGAGACAGACCTATTCCTAATGAGCGCTACTTACTAGACTGACTGACTGACTGAACCAAAAAGTTTCATAAAAAAAATGGGCTTACTAATAAATAAAGATTGGTTGTTGATTATAATTTTCAAAACTGAAATCAAGTCAAAATAATTAAATTGAAAATTTTCTCAACGATTCTACGTAACGTCTAAAATCTTAAAGAAATTAAAATAGAAATAAAACCATAGCTATTAATTATTTATAGATTTGCTCGCTATCGGCACACACATCAGTAGGGTGGGCAGAGAGCAAAAACTTTACATCGGACCAAAACAGCAATAATTCCGCCATTTGTTTACACTTGTCGTTCAAAAGACAAACTGCATGTTTTGTATTATTTATTCAATGTTTGTTTAATTTATTACGGTTGTTTTCCTATTTAGTGTAGCGTGAAAGTTTTTCATATTCGACTTTGTTGGTTATTTGTGGGTCCTACATGGAAAGCTTAAGTTTCGCATAAAATCATGTTTTTGTTTATGGTACCTAGATACATCTTTTGATATGGGACCTCTTTTTAGTTGGTTTTACTGTGGCTTTATAAAATTTTGTTGATGAGAAAGAAAAGTTTTCAGGATCTGAGCAGAGAATGCTTTAAGAAACAAGTTTCACTTTTCTCTAAAACATTAGGTAAAGTTAATTTTATTCATTCATTGAATTACATACACACATAAATTATTTTTAATTATTACATTTATAAAATATTATTTTATTAGAATATTTTAAAATAATTAGATAAATATAAAAGTAGCATGTTAATGCAAATTCCTTAATACCTGCCCATCTCATTTGTCAAAGTGTAATACGCAAATAGACCATAGAGCAGTGAGAATGTGAGATAGTTATCGCACTCTACATAATCTATGATCGGTGGAGGCCATGTTAATGTTTTTAATTTATGCATGGCGTTTGAATATTCACTGTTAGCGCAGTTAACTAGGTGCTGCAAATGCAGGTTTAAAGTCAATATTTTCGTTTGTGCTGTTTTATTTGGAAGCAGTATTCAAGTTTTGAAATCATGATGGTTTTTATAAAGCTACTGTTAGACTTTTAATTAATTATGCAGTTTATAAAAACATTTTTCACATCGAATTTCTTGAAAACTGTAGTTTCTTGCAAATAATTACTAGAAACACCTTTTGATGCATAGTAACCAATGAATGTTTTACTTAGGTAATAGCCTATGCCTACAACTGTAATGATTATTATTTCCTATTTACTAAGAACTGTTCAGGTGTCTATCTTAATTACCATAGGATATCTGCCAATGTGACATCTCCTATTGACATTGGACACAACGTGTTGTCTGTTATACGTATTTAAATAAATAACGAGTTAAACATAATTCAATTACATGTAAATGTGTGTTACATGGGAAGAAATGGATTAAGTAATAAACATGTCGTAAGTTGATAAGTATATCAAGTTATTCTAATTGGGTGACTGAAGGATTGTAATAAGGGAATAAAAGAAACTATATTTTTTTTTAAATGTACTCATTTTTTAAAATGATTATTGAAAAAATGTGTTAGATAAAAACTAACTTCTAAAAAGCGCCAAATAAATATAATGCTGAATTCTGAAAGAATGGAGGAGAGAAATCGAGAAAATATGAAAAATAACATTAGGTAGTATATTAAAAATATTGTAGTAAGATTTCGAACAAACATCGATTTAGGTATTTGTTTGATTCTGCTAACATATTTTTCAACATAAATGTAGATAAATGATTGGTGTGCGTAAGATTTATGCTATCATCTTAGTCCGTTGGTAGCAATGACCACTAGCCATAAAGTTCATCAAGTTTTTGCGATAAAGAAAGAAAAAAACACTGAATTGAGGATTATCGACAAAGCCTTGAGAGACCAGACTCATTGAAACCACCTCAACAACATCATTATTTTCTTCTCAATCATTATCAAGTGAACTGTAAGCCTTTGCTTTCAAAACTACTCCATTTAATATCTTTAAAAAATCACATGAATAGGATACGCTACTTCACGTTACAAAAATACCGAGGACCGCAAAAAATGTTAAAAAAATACATAATATTGATATAAAACATTATTATATTTGTAACAAAATACTGAATGACGCGTCACATCAATATGTTTTGGTTCATTGTGAACGCAGTCATTAAGCACTCGAGCCCTTTGAAATGCTCTTGAAACTCCACAAGCCACAAAGGCACAAAAGACGGTGGCTTTTTATGCCAACTGAGTCATATTCCGTGCTTTTCATTGATTTATGATGCTCAGAGAATTACTAAACATAGTGCATTCAACGTCTTACAATCATGCGAGATTGATAATAAACTCATGTTATAGAACGCAGCGGTTCAAAGAGTTTTTAATCTGTTCCTTTTTTAAATTCATTCAGTACAGCAGGAAAATTCAGTGAAATTTAAATTAGGTTTTCTATGTTGGTAACAATTGCTACTTCTGTTTACGTTAGTTTTTGTCTTTTCGTTGTGTCTGTCTAGATTTTCAAAATAATTATATGCCTTTAGTTTGTATTAGGATGAGGTTACGCTGGAAAATACTACAGAACATATTACAATCGGAAATCATGTTTCCGGAAATATATTTTAAGTAAATTTAAAAAAAACACAATGAATAGGTTTTGTACTTCATATAAGTTACATTCTACTACAATTACATCAATCTCCTCTTTTGCAAGAAAACAATACTCCAAAACCATCTCCAACAGCTAAATCAGATACCAAGTCAAAAAAGCTCATGGAATTAAAACCGTTACCATAAACAAACACCATGGAGCCCTCACTCGGTTACCCATCCGTCAGTAAGTCGTAACGACGGGTACTTACCCCATTGGTACGGGGTAAGGCTTTTATCAGTTCTGACCCCGATGGTATTGAGTTCCATAGAACTGAGGAGTACCTTTTGTGGAAGCTACGCTTGATAACGTCTTGCAGTGTGGATGATTGGGCTGTGTTGCAATTTTTTTGTGAAAGGGATATTTTTTTTGGGGTGCATCATTATTCCCAAAAATATAATGATGCACCATAATTATTAACCACTCATAATTATTATGAGTGTGATGGGAATTTTGTGATAGGCCTATTTAATTAGAAGCTGACCTATATGAGACTATTTTTCTAATTAGACATTTGTCAGCAATCAAGTGCTAAGTTCTTCTTTGAGGAACGTGTCTTATATTGAACTCGTTTTTCTATCCAATGTACTTGCCTATTGAAGTTGTCAAATGTTTATATGAAAACGATGTTTATCTTCGTGTTTATATAAAATAGATGCTTACCATAATATGTCTCGTGCTACCAAAATAAACAAAAACATCACTACATAAACATTGACATTTCCTAACTGTTGCTACTGCCTCCAATCACTGCTAACCAGCAGCAATTGGTCATCGCCCCTAACGTAATCTCCAACTTCAATTAACGTCAAGTTGACATCTGTCAAATCAAATGACAAATTAAAATAAATGACGCGCGCTTCCCGCGGACCAATGAGGGCGCGCTAAATGTTGCCAGTTTAAAATATTAACAGCGGGGATGTCTCGATCTGTCGGCAAACACGCTTGTTTGTGTTTCGGCTCCCGATGCTTGACGTTTAATTAGTTTGTCCGAGGCGACAGTGGTACTGTTTGAAAGTTTAGATGCAGTAGTTTAGGTTTGAAATGTAGATTTAAGATCTTTTTATGAGAGAGCAGAACTATGCCAACCCTATATTTATTTAGAACAATAGTACGTACAGACTTAGGTAACACCATATTCACGCCCTTGCTAAAAGACTCAAAATAACCATCTCCAAAATTAAAGATAATGCTGATTAAGCAATAATATCATGTATTTGGAATACCTACTTCCTTGCGATTAACACAATAGAATGTACCAGCTTCCTGGTCTTTCAGAAACATCTGAGAACTATGATTCATACCGTTAATAATGATCTCTCTGACTGAATAGTTAACCACAAATTACTGTGCAAATTAAAGTATGATCATTAACACTAAATGTTCCGAAAAATTTAACCACATATATTATCATTAGAGCTTAGACTACCTAGCCATCTTAACCAGATCAACTACGATAAAAAAATAGATGAAATCGATTGCAAATTGGGGTCATGAATTGGATCTTGCCTTGGGTTTTGAAAGAAGCCTCATTTTGTTACCTCATTCCTGCAAAAGTCTATTTACTATCATTACCAAATTACCTATAACAAGCCTCCTTATAATAAGAATTGATTAGTTACTAATGTGCTTGATCTTTAAAAGAAACGTTTTACAACTAGCATCTTGAAGTTTTATTCAGAGCGCTCATGGCTTTGGCCTCTTTCGACTTAAAAGTTTATTCCATAGAGGATTCAAGTGTTGCAACCTCCTTGTCCTTCTGCATTCCCTGTGGCTGTTAGTCGCGTGTGCCCGCGCCTGCAGTTCAATTGACAAGTAATTGCGCGCGGCGTCGCCCACTCCAGATCTCATCAGTACAAACACTGTCTGTTTACATACGCCACACGATTCACTAATCACATAGATGATCGCTTGCTTTGTCACTTTACCATTGATTTCGTAGGAGCAACTTTGGTATGTTTGTTTTGAGAGACAAAAAAGAGCAAGCACGAATAAATGTCTTAATAAGTCTCGAAAAAAATTAAGATTTATAGGTATGCTGAAAGGAAGAAATTAATATAATTAATGAACCATTTCACTTTCCAATACTTACGTGTAAAGGAAACTCATGAATATTTTGAGTGCTTACAAAAACGTGTTACGCATATGGCCAACAACTTACTATAGCTATTTATGTGTTTTCAGATCACCTACCAAGCGTATCTGCTTACTTCAGGTTTTTTAATTTCCAAAAAACATCATCGATACTTGAGCTAGGTGCACAAGGGAGGTATGGCGTGGCCGTGTATGCTCCATTAGCATGTAACGCGATCCTGGGCCGCGCGTATCCGCGGGGATTTGCACACTTTTTGATCTGTATTATCTGTGCTTTTGTATAGTCTGTGGTAAAATGGCGGGAGTGGAAATTTTTATTGAATTCTTGATTTTGAGTTTCAGATTTATATCAACTGCTTTTTGGATTAGTATACAGCGCTTACACGTTTTTCCTTCGGGTTTTCGGTGCGGATCCTATCAATTCATCAATACAGGGTGAGAGGTAAAAATGGAATCCCTCAGCCCTGTTTCTATGCTCATATGGACCTACTAATCCGTAAAGAGCCAGAATTAATAAAACGAGACTTAAGATATGGCCTGGTCACAGTTATTCTGTCTTTTCTAGCTTAACAAACTTCAGAGATATAACCTGATAGATATAAATAGTTAATGTAATAGAACAAACTGGATATTAACGTTAACAATCAGGGCAATTCTAACGCGGCGCCTGCGCAAGTCGCAATTTTAACGAGCTGACCCGACACGAGCCGATGACGAACGATTAGAGCCGGTGAGAATTCTCAGGCCGATCGGATTGATTAGCTCGTGTGCTTTAAGTTGTTTAAAGTTGTATTGTTAATTTGCAATTAATTGGCTTTATTGTATAGTCTTGTGACTAAACCTACGACTGTTAGTTTTAGCAATATTAGAATCTTGTGACCTACGAGTTTTAGATTGAGAACAAGAGAAGTAGGTATCTCAATAAAAAAGTATTTTTTTAGCCAATAGAATTTACTGGTCATCACCTATGGCTTTATTAGACAATCTAACTTTGTGTCATATTAAAGAACGAGCTTTCGTAAAAGCTTAGGTAATCTAGGTGTGTCAAAAATATGGGAAATGAACGTGCAATCTGCCTACCAGATGATTAAGGTAACTGTTTTATCCGTTAATTCTAAAATTGAAGCTAGGGACTGCAAAATAGCAAAACTTATCAAAACTGATTAAAATATAACTTCATCTCAACAAAAAAATGGTTGCAATTGCAGTAACAAAATACACACGCAAACTACAACCAAGCAAACAATACGCAACGAAAAGACGCGCAAATCTTCCGCTCAAATACAACACAAGAGATTAATTCACTAATTTTCTGACATCCAATACTCAAATAATAGCTCGCTTAATATATATAATAGGTCGGTTAAACAACTGAATGCTTTCATAATTATTCGTAACCGATACCAAGGTTCTACGGTGGTTGAGACATAAAGGGACTGCCACACGAAAAATCGCCGACGCTCCACGACGCATCGGCTTTGCAAAAAAGGATGAGCAAAAGTGCTAATGAGCCGTAAAATTAGGGTCGGGATGTAAAGCCGCGGGAACTAGTATCGGGTTACTCATGTCCGAGGGATAAGCGGTAGCGGGTAAATGGTGAATGGTGGGTATTGGGATAGAAAGGTGAGCACTGTTTTCTAAGGTAAAGGATGTGGGTATTATAAATCCTAGTCATGTTAGGTAGTATTGTTGAAATATCTTTAAAGATTTACCGTGTTATTTACGATTGTATAAAGTTCGCAGTTACCTTACTGGTTTTGGAGTAGTATTCAGAAGTAGCATTAATTCTAACTTCAACAAGATTAGATCAATTCTGTGGTAGTAACGATTAATATTCATAGGGCACAGAACGATTTAGTTACAAGGCTACATTTAAGAAGACAAATATGCATTTTGGCGTGGGCTTCTGTGTAGCTGGATCGTGCCTGGCTACTAGATCTAGCTACTAGCTAGGCACCAAGTTTAGTTTACCTTCGCTATCCCAAAAGCTCTTACTCAAGCCTTCACTCGCTAATCGCTCCTCACTTATAACCGCACCACATTTTATTAACACGTTTTACCGCGAAACGGCATGCTCATTGTGGTCGCATACAGATTCGGTAACGCGACACCGCTCGCTCCCTCGCTGTTTTATAATCCGATCAATTGGATGAATGCCGATAGCCACCTCCAAGTACGAGGAATTATCCATGAAACCGGATAGTGAATATCAAGAACTTTTAGTGAATGGACGAAAAGGCACTGAATTACTTGGCCATGGTATGGCCTTTGTGGTACCTATTCATGTAATTAAGAAATTAGCAGTCATCATCATCATTGATTTACTTTTAGTCCCAAAGCGGTCTGGTCCGAAAACCATCCTCTATCATACAGAACTATATTGACCATTGAAGAGGTCTATTTCAAAATCAATGCACAATCAGAGAAATTGTTTTTCTGGACTGTCAAAAGTTTTACTTGCAAGTCGAACTGCCGAAACTATGATTCTAAAAGTGTAACGCAAGTCAGTCACATCAAAGAAGTTATTGAGCCGTTGTCACAGGCTAGCCCTAAATCATTTAGACAGGCTAAGACATCTTATCACCTGGTTCCTACGACCAGCTACTGGTCTAAACCTGATACATAACAATATAGGTTTATGGGCCGTGGCAGGCGCAGGTAAAGTAACCTAATATTTTGCGCGCACGCATGGTAGGTTCTCCGACCACCTGGCTATGAAATCCTACCGTTTTTGCCAACGTATATTTGCGCTATCTTTTACGGGGGACGGTAGGGTAGTGTAATGTTACTTTAAGGAAGATAAGTTACCATTTTGCTGTAATTATTTTTGGCTTTAAATCGACGCGTGAGGTGATGCTTAAATGAGTGAGGTTTTGGAAAGTTAACCCTTATTCTATGTTGTTGTTCAGCGTTGTTTCTCTTTGCACAAATAATAGAACCAAGGAGATTTTTATTTTGTAGCCTAAAGCTTCCAGAACTACTGAATTGATTTGGAAAATTCAAAAAAGTTACTGACGGGAAGCTACTTACACTTTCCCAGGTTGATATACCTAATCCATATATGTATACTGGGCTTGAAACGGGGTGGTGGATGAAATCACGAGAAACATTTAGTTTACAATATGAGGCATTTGTAATTTCAGGTAAAATTAATTATACTTATTAAAATCTGCCATAAACAGTTTTGCTTTATAAAGACAAGATAATTAACAAGGAAGCAATAAGTTCTAGGTTTAGCATATTTACAATGAAATACATACCACCTATGCTAGATAATTATTAAACGTCTATCAATATCCTATGAATATTCAAAAGAAATTACAATAGTAAGCTCTTATTTACGATTTTATGCGTCATTGTTTTTAAATAGTTTTTTTTTTCATATATAATAGTAGTAACATTTCTAGCCGCGATATATTTATGAGTTAAGTATGGAAATAACACCTTGCATGTAATAATAAAATGTCACATTACAATGTTAACATACAATGGTGGTTTTGTGTTGCCGACATTTTAATACGGCGATTGTAATAATTAAACGCTAAGATAATGTTTTGATCTGTTTAGGAGCTTTCATGTTAGTGACGTTAAAGGATAAAAGGCACCTTAGTTATCGTGCCAAATCATCAACGGTATGTATGTACTTATATTCAAGTAGTTCAACTCAACCGTGTTCCAAGAGAACTACAGCCTACAACCGGTAAAAAAGTACGTTTTGTCCTTTTTCAGGCTGTACAGACTTGATTATTTGTGTACGAAATTTCTATAAGTCGATTCAGTAGTTATGGCGTGATAGAGTGACAGACTTACAGAGTAACGTTCGCATTTATGATATTCATAGTAATAATTAGAGGCAGGTATTTAGCTTTAATTTTACTCTCTTAGCAAGTACAAATAACTACCACAATATAAACCTACAAAGGAGGTTTTTAATCAGAATACTTTGCATTTTTTTCTTGACATCTTCCAAGTTTCGCGTGGCGGTTCCCTATAACCGCACAATAGTTGCAAAGCACGTCGTTATGATATTTCATAGAACAGGTGGAAGCTGTAATTGCTAAGGATAATAATTAATAATTAACAATTAAGTAAAATTACGCGAACACTCGGAATTATAGGGCTGGATAGATTAGAAGTGTCAAAGTGTTGTGGTTCTCAAAGTTTTTGGAGATGATTAACTTTAGACCTACAATTTTGATTAAAAAAAATAAGTACGATTTTGGATTTAAAATTTTAAATATTGTCACCTATTTCTTAATTTATATTGTGATTTTTATCATTTAAGAAAAGATACACATCTTAAGATTTGTTTGTAATTTTCCTCACAATGTGAGAATGTAAAATCGTATGTCATTTGAGAGATTAAGCTCTTTTAGAAATAGATTTGCAGTTCACTGGATAGAGTATTGGAGGTACCAATTTAAAAGATCTAAGTTCTTAATAGGAATACATAATAGCTTGCTCTAGATACTATTGTAATTTATCAACCAATTGTATACATACGACCCTAATTTTGAGATCCATTGGTCTAATATACACTGACCGCCGACAGTTCAGTCTAAAGCGTAGGACAGAATGATTGACAATTGACGACCCAGTGTGCATGCCGCTTTAATTAAAACTTGTTCAGCAAATTAAATTAATAATTACATTAAAACTTTGCAATTTAATTTCGTAGACTAGAATTATTTTAATTTCATGCCCCATCCATACTAATATAGTAAAGAAGAAACATTTTTTTGTTTGTTTGTTTGTACCCTAAAGACTCCAAAAGTACTGAACCGATTTGAAAAATTCTTTCACTGTTCGGAAGCTAGAATATCTCCGAGTAACATAAGCTATATTTTATCCCGGAACGGCCAGTAGTTCTCACGAGACGCGGGTAAAACCGTGGGACAACAGCTAGTTATCAATAAAGAATTGTTACGTTGTTATAGTAAAATAGCTATAAAGTTCAGGATTATGTTATTATTGAGTTATTTTAACGATAATACGGTTTAAGCACGACAGAAGTTAGAACATAACCGTAACTGTGTCATCAGTTAATTATTAAATTTCTAGTGAATTAAGCAGGTGGTGTTCGCGTAATTAAATTATATCATAAACATACTTGTGTAATTTAATATAGAGTATACCTTGTTAATGTTTATAATTTTTATGATACATTTAAATGGGTAGTGTGAATCTCAATGCATATTAAGTACCTACTTACACTGGTATAGATAGATTTTATCAAGATCTTTCAAATACTCGTATAGAATTAGCTCTCAGATAAGACTTTTAAGCCCCATATTTTTCTTAAACTAAACCATTTGTCAAATTACATATTAGAACCTTGTGAAATATAGTAAGTAGGTTTATTTAAGTGGCCAAAGCCTGAAGCATTTCAGGAACATGTCATTCGGATATTGAACAAGTTCCCTACATATTATGTCACCATGAAGGTTTGCCATCTTCTTACACATAATTATTCATCTTATTATTTAACGCGGAAACACACACAAACATTTGGCAAACTTCACTAACCAACTTCAAAAGCCTTTTACCTAAAAGTAGTAAAAATAAATACATATACAAGAACCAACATTGTACACTACATCTTACGTCCCGTAACCCGATAGCATTGTTAAGACCTGCGCCCGCGCTGAATGAAGACATCTCTTAATTAATGAACGCAGCGCCCGCGCCTTCTGAGACACAGAAGGTAATTAACTTTAATTATCTGTATGATTGTTTGATTATAAACTAATATTGTTATTTATTAGTTGTGGTTGTGTTGTGGTTTTTATTGTAAGAACAATACTTCAAACAGCATCCATCCATTATAAGAGCATAAAATGTAGAGATAGTTTTTAGTGACTTAACTGTATCTTTCCGTAATTACCTATATTGAAGAAAGGAATTATACTTTAGAAAAACTTTGTAATGTAAGACAATCAGACACAGCAAATATCAGATTTAAAAGAAAAACTCGTTCCTTCATTCAGGCAGCTCTGCCTAAGATTTTTCTGATATCAGTAAAATTAAAATAATTAGGTAGGTAGAAGAGTTTGTAGATCGGTCTATGAATTTTCCACCAAATCACTAGCAAATTATAAAAAGCATAGGCCTTTTCTGAATGCAGTCGGGTAAATACATAATTGACTTTCTACCAACAGTCAAGATATCATTCCCAAACGAGATGTTATTTTATTTGAGCACATTACTAGTGAAAGATTCCCATGTCTCCCACAGATGTAGAAACTTAATAAATGTATGGTAATTAATAAAGTTAACGTTTAGCTGCGTTTGGTGAGTAATTGACCTGAAGTTAACCCTTAGTCAAATGTGATGGTTCAGTGGTAACTAGAAATTAGTTGCTTATTGAGTGATTAAGAGGTCATGTGAAAGGAGGCGAAGTAAGTTGTAAGTTAAGTTTAAAGTTAGTTCTAAGTAATTCTTTGCTTAAATAGTTTTTTGCTTCAAATAGATTTGGAATAGTCTGTTGTACTTAAGTACAGTTTACAACAAATATCCCACGTCGCTAAACTAAATTCGCCAACTGAAAAAAAATAAGATCCCGACGAATTGAAAACCTCCTCCTTTTTGGGAAGTCGGTACACATTTGTTGGGTTTAATTGAAATTGAATTTACACGCAAAGTTTTTCCAAACTAAAACGTTAATGCTAAAATCAAAACCTTCCCCAACATTCACTGTCATCACAATAAAAAACGAACAATGAAATATTCAAATCTTCAAAACTATGAATTTCAAAAGTATTCATACAAAATGTGACCTTTGTCCCCATTGGTCATACCGTCCAGATAATAGGAGATATTTAACCACTAATAGCGAGGCCGTGAGATCGAGTGCATCCGTCATCTCGCGCGCATTTAGAACTCATTAGCCTATGTGTCATGTTATTCTTTGTGATCGCGTGTTTCAACTATCTCAATGTACCCAGAAGTAAATGAATATTTTATTCTAACTAGCAACACGGTTGCTCTGGCGATTCTAAAATTGTAAATTGAATTGACAGATCTCCAAGATATGGAAACTTAACAATAAAAGTTGTCGCTCTACATTTATTGTAAAACCGCATTGTCTAGGCTTATTAATATACACATCGTAGGATAACATCTCCGCAGAGATTTTCCTTTTACTTTATTAGTGGTTCTGTTAACGACTTATTCAATCTATCACAAAACCTTATTTCAATCATCGGCTTATAAGTATCGTTTAATAAAACTGTTAGTAAAAATAAATAAAATGTCATTTTTCAAGCAAACCATGATTTTCTTGAGACCACTAGATCCATCTGTCGGCAATCTTCAGAAACTAAAAAATAATCATCAAAAAGTATCAAAAGCTAGACTCAACAAAACACAGTATGTGGTGTTAGATGATTATACCGAGTGTCGCCGCGCCGTAACGAATGACTCCTGCGCAATCTCAGCCTTAAACGTTTTTCCCAAACTCGTCATTAGTGGGGTGGTGTGGGCCAAGTTAAAAGCGGTTTGAATTGGTTTTTAATGGAGGTAACCTTGACAGTTAAACTTACAGGAGTTGGTAGAATATTACTCTTAGCCTAGACTAGCACTAGCCTAGACTAGGCAAATCAGAAGTGTAAAAGAAACAGAAAAAATAAGAAATGATGAAATTACATACATTAGTAAAAAAGGGGATCAAAAGTAGTCATAAATACGAGTGCTGCAAAAGTTAATTATTTTGTATATCAAAGTGTATCTACTTTTATAGTTCGAATTACCCTTACTGCTTCAAAAGCTCTTGAATGCAAGACAAGTCAAAGGTGACTTGTCACTGTCACGGGATAGTAATTGCAATTGAACCAGCAATGTCAACTCGCCTATCGTCTATACTTCGTGCCAATCGCCAAAAATCCGTCAAGTCCCACAGTTTTTACCTCAGCGTATAACGAGGGCGTGTAACAAATTCAACGCATGCGCGGTGGACATTCCTCCCATACCGCGGCGCAGGCGCAGCTAAATGTACCACGGATAATTTTTATAGATGATATCTTATGTTTTTTACCTACTGATTGATGTTGCCAACGGGAATGTTAAATTATTACTTTTCATTTGGGAAAAGTTGTTTATTACTTTTGTATTTTTGAGTTTTTGTCATTGTGTTGTAAGAAAGAGCTTGCAAATGCGGTTTGTCTGCAAAAAGGTTGGGAAGAGCCTTAGGGGTACGGTTACATAATAATTTGATTTTGTTATTAGCTTCGGTGTACGTGTAATCGTGATGTTCCAGGGTTTGATTAAGAAGACATTCGATCTGTGGGTGAGCAGATATAATAGAAATACTCCTGCTGGTAATTGTCTAAAATAAAAGAAGTCTGTCAGATCAAGACATGGCATATCTGAGAAAAGTAGGTGTTGCAAAAAGGTATCTACTATGTAAATGTTATATGCCTTTTGCTCTAATGAAAACATCCACAAGCTTGCTACTTCTCATAGCAAAGTGAACTGATGTAAATAATCGTCAATCAATCAAGCTTTACTTTTTAATATCCGTTACAACTTCAAGAACTTTTGAACACAAATCTTGTTACTTGCGTTAGGTATCTATAGAGGTAATCCAAGAGTTACTCATTTCCTCTCCTAACAGAGATTTTACACCTGCTTTCAAAAACTGCAGTTTGTTTAGTAAAGTAGGTGGTACTTACAAGTGGCAGGTGTTACGTTTAATTACTGCTGTGACACATTTTCAGGGTGCATTCAGATTAATGATCGAGATATGTACGATATTATCAGCACTAAGGGGACTTCTTGTGATAATCTTAATATTAAGAGGTTATTGTAAAAGTGCTGTTTGTATTTGTGCTGTGGTTATTTGCCAAAGTTATCAGTGACAAAAACCTTGATGGGCAATATAGTCGGTGTGAGGAGAACTTAATCAATAATTAATTTAGAATTAACAATATTTATCTTTAAAAAGTGAAAGTTATTGGAAGGTACCTACAGTTCTTAAATTGCTGAATAAATAGGATCCCATTACGTAGAAAATAGTAATCTGTATGTATATGAATACATATTATAATGTATCCGCGATGCTGCAAATAAAAAATCACGAACTTTTGAGTTAAAAAGTAAAAAGGAACTCGCTTCTAAATTCAACTGATCCGCCAGCTCAACATCAACAAAACCGTTATAATCTCCTTTACATTCAAACCCTCAAAATGAAACCATCAAAAATATAATAAAATACCTATACAATCCACGCCTCATATCCCATCTTTCTGCTAACGTGTCAATTTTAACCCCTAATTACGCACGGCCGGTCGAGGAGACCGCCGCGTTGCTAATAGTTATTAATGTTTTTCACATTAACCGACCCGGGGCAAATTAAAGTAGCTATAACGCAGGTGTCAAAAGCTTTGCCGAAGTGGGGCAAAAAAGGTCATCAGCTATAAAACGCGGAGACGGATTGTGGCCAAAGAGTTGTGGAGATACGACTGTTGCTTGCAGATTTTTGTCGTGGTGCACGTAATGGGTGTCATTATTGTTGAAAAACAACGATATTTGATTTTATTACAGAATTAGAATAAAAGAGTGAGTGTTACTCTACCTCTTGCTTTGTTCGTTAATTACCTTTAAACACTGGATTTAATATGAAACTCTGGAAACGTCGACCAGATAAAAATTGATCGTAATCAAAGAAACGATTCTACTAATTGTTATGCTTTATCTGGAGTATCGTTCATTACTATCATGCTATTAAAAACACAGTTCTTTCTCAGCATACATTCACAAATCTCTATTATTCTGCCTACTTATTCAACATCGCATCTACACCACACATCAGCTGAACGGTCTCTCAGTGCGTTAACGCGCGTTTTTATTATTATGACAATATTAAATCAAGGGGCGGCCGCCGGATGATTAATTGGCGGCTTGTTGGTAACTCGCACTGTTAGAAAAAGTGTTGCATTTCGTTACGTCGCCGTGGGTACCTCGCGTGTGGTACGCAGCCTCAGGGTTAAGATGGCCGCTGATTTTTTGTGCAAATAGAGTTTTTGAGATTTTAGATATAATAAAAAATATTGTTGAAATCGCTTTAGATATTGGAAGAACATTAATTTCATTTTTTTTTCTCAATGAATGTGGTACTAAATAAGATGTACCTCATCATTGTAAAATAGGACTTCATGCTACATACGGGGGAGTCCCTAACATAGTCTATCTTACGGCATGTAAAAGTAAAAAATAACAAAAGCAAAAACAACATTTTTATTATTACAATACCATGATATGATGTAGGCAAACTGAAAAATCTTAACCTAAATAATTACTTTTGCACCTATTTTCGTACAACCCCAGTCATGCAATAACGATCCAATCTGTACAGCAACAAAACTATCAGATACACAAACTATACCGCTAAAAAAAGGACTTACTAAAACGAATTATAGTTAATCTGTACTCACATGCAATAGTAATATCAAACTCAGATACATCTTATTTGAAGACACCGCGATGCGCGAAACGGCGGCATCGTTTGATGTCGACACAGGCCATAGGGCTGGTTTTACACTACAGATGTGTTATGCAGCTATGCTATGAAAATGTTATAACTTACCTGTGTACGTTTTCACGCATGGTAAGTTAAGAGCTCGTGGCCAAATTTAAGCCGCGAGGATCAATTGATCATAATTTTAAGCGCTTGGTACGGTCAGTCCGTGAATGGGTGACTATTTTGTCATTAGGACGTGTTTTGGGAGGCACGATAAACTGTAGGTCCTGGATGTCATTTGAATACCTTTGGCAGTCTTTACGGGTAGACAGAAGCCAGTAAGTCTGTTAACCGGTCTTACCTAGCGATATTGGGTAGCCCGGGTAACTGGGTTGAGTTGGGAAGGTCAGATTTTATTTTATTTATTTTATCACAAAATACAACTATCATTACAGGAGAACCTAATGCAATAGTGTATTGACAATTTTACAGATACTTAATCTAAACTACTCTACACACTTAAAAATTAAACATTAATTATATTAGAGCAGGTACAGTACACTACTCTTGTGAATTCATTCAGAGTACAATTAAATATATCAATTTGTCCCGATTCCGACATCGCATTGAGCGTGCGCAGTGCACGCGTCAGGGGCGCGCGCTGTAGGAGGTTGGTGCGCGCGCGCGGCACCGCCAGCAGCGCCGGCCGCCGCCGCCGCGCCGTGTATGCGTCCGGGACACATAACTGAATAATTTCTAAAATCCTCGGATTATGTATTTTGCCACGAAGTACTTTAAATAAATAAGTGGTGACAGCTACATCCCAGGCAGTCGATCTTCGTAAAACACACACACAAGCGCATTTATAGCAACGTAGCATAGCATCTGCGGTGGAAAAGCAGCCTTAGTGCGCCTGCGCTCGTTTATAGCGAACTTAGTAGGACATAGATGCGACTAAAGCCACATTACGTAGTAGTATAAAGCCAGTACACGGCTCTTCACTATTCACAAAATGGCGGAATGCCTTTTAGAAGGAAAATTCCTTGTAGAAGTATTTAAAGAGTTTTGTCCTTCGCTATGAAAGTTATTTTTGTAGGCATTATTTAATGCTGAAAGTTAGAAGTGTCGGATTTATTGGGGACTGTCTTTGCGGCTTTTTTTATCTAGCCTGAGGCAACGTGGCATTGTTTTCCGAAACTAATGTTCTATGTTGCTTTGAGCCTCGGTAAAAATAGTTTGACGATCTTGCATATGAAACTTGCACATAAAATGTTCACTAGAGGTCATTCCTATGCAACGCTAGATTCATAGATAAGTTTCATCACCTATTAAGGGTCTATCCATCGCCAGCAATATGTTTTACATTTCGGAAAAATCTGCCCGTAAGAGAATTTTTTATTAGAAATCCTTAAATGAATGAAACCATGAGACTATCATCATCTGGCACTATTATCGTTATTACCCTTGCCAAAACAGCCACTAACACAATCACTATTGTCATTTACAAATGGACTCAAAGAAAAACATTTCTTTGACACTTCGCTCCCATTCCTTTTGATTTCTTGTCCAATTACGTAGAAAAACAGCGGGCGATTACCACTGAGGCCGGACAATGATGTATTAATACTATTTCGATAGAGGGACGTTTATTATAAGCGATAATGTTTGGAAGTTCTGCTAATTTGATGTTGTTTTGTTTTCGATGTGGTGGGTGATTAAAGAAAATTGGTCCTTTTAGGACGTCAAATGGAGTTCTAAGGCATAGAAGGCTCCAAATATTAGGTCTCTTGCAGAAACTGAACGCTTTCAATTTATGGTTCTAAAGGCTATAAACTGCTTGACAGTCTACAGATAACTTAATTTACCTATCACTACAAAACTACAATAATTTATTAATTAGATAAACTTTTCACACTCCTCACTAATTCAAACAAACATACTTCTGCACCTTATCCAATCCAAAATCAACCCTACTATTCCTGTAACAAGTCTTAAATTCCCCTACAGGGGTAAATTCATAGGAGTTTTCTTAACCAAACAGTAGGAGGCTTATTACTGACCATGTCATGGAGAACGAAATAACGTGCGGAGGAGCCGTAACGGAAGATCTCGTAAGAAAGTAGCGCGCCAAAATGCGGGTGTACGGAGGACGAAAAACGTTACTGTATCCGCCTTTAAACGCCGTCTTTGGACCCGAGATTTTTTTTGGGATATCAAAAATCTCAAAGAACCCGAACGAATGGTTAGTTCACTAGTAACTGAACATTTTGGCCATGCCCGCCTTACGTGCTTGACCTAGAAGAAAGCGCTTGACCTACCTACATTAAGGCATTTCCGCTCATCTTTCCTTGCTTCATGGTCCATGTGAACTACCGCCTGTGCCCGACTGCCGGACAAACGGTAGTATTGTGTTTGACCGATGGAGGTGACAACCCGTGATGAATAGGCCCTTATTAATTGGTTCGTTTTCGTGTTGCTTATTAAAGGTATTTTTCTATGACAGCCTTGGGTAAATGTATTGTTTGTGAATCGTTCTTTATGAGAGTCGTCACGCGTGTTTTTGGTCCGAAAAGGATAAGTTTTGTTTTGGCTAGGAAAATCTGTTGTTATATTTTGTGGGTACCTTATGTTTTGCGCTATTGAAAGTTGAGAGTTTTCAAAAAAAAGACAGTTGATTTTACTGACAGAATCTATCAACTGCACCAAAAAACGGTCAGACTGTAAAGACAGTAGGTATTCAAATTCTTCTTCCCTGTTTTTGTTATATTATTTTTTAGATAATTATGTGCCTAACAGCTGATATGAAAACTAAAAGAAAGGCAATTAAAAGAGCACCATTATTTATGCATATTTCTCATTACGAAATCAATGCGTATTTTTATTAAAGCGTTCTTAAAACCAAACCAGATATTATAATGAATAAAAGATTGGCACACTATAGTGGGTTCTCACATTACACTGTAAGTACGAATATCTGACCCACGGAGGAAGGAAAAATAACAGAGATATTATATGCCATAAGAGAGGTAGGTCAGGCGTCTTTTTGTAGGTCACGCAACGTACGGAAGGTGATCAGTTACTAGAAGTAACGAGACGTTTGGGTTCCCTGCCAAAACAACAGATGTCATAGATAGGTCTTGATTCATTGGTGATTTTATTTTGGAAATAATGGGCCTATTAAATAATCTTTATAAGTTGTGTAAGAGCGGAGCTAGTAACATTCCTCGTCCCCCGAACACCCGAATGTTGGCGTCGTGTCCTTTCTTAGGAGATTTTGCGTTATGACATCTCCGCTAGTGATTTTGTTCTCCATGATCTGACCACATTAGCTTTATGTTGGTCCTTTTCAAGCCATTGAGGTTTGAACAAAGAGGTACAAACAAAATAATTAGTACGAGTGTTGAAGCGTTTAGTGTTACCCGCAATAAAATTTATATTTGAATAGGGTTTATTTGCGTATGGTTTAAATTGGTGGGATACAGCGGGTGATGTAAGTATTTCATGCTTTAGATATAACAAAACGTTTATGATCTGATCTTATGGTTATCAAATGTGGTATTATGCCATGTTTTAGGTATATAAATAAGTTAATATAATTATAGATATTATAGTCCCAGATTAAACTTACCTAACTGTATTTTATAATTTGGCCACAATTGCATCTAAGACACTTTGCAAGAATATGATGGTAGAGTATTATAATTTATCTTGTCCCATACTTATACGGTAGAATCAAACTATGGTCCTTCGATACTTTTTGTTTTCTAGTTAGGTGTAAGATAAACCCTTCAAATCCAAGTACCTAATCTGTTTTATTTTCATTTTGTTTGGAAATATGTGTAGCTCATAGCCTTTCTAAGACCCTTCTTTTAATTTTTGGGACCAAACACCAAGGAACAAATAAATTGATATTTGAATAGGCTGTATTTATCGCTCACAGCCTCTAGCGCTATCAAATAACATTCAACACACAGAATAAAACGTCCACTTATTATAATGATATTTTAGAATTGAATGAGTATTATGCAGGTGTACTAATTCTAATTTGGGCGTTTTTGTTGTCATGTTTCTTTTTGATTAGTAGCAGCTTCCTGCTAAAGATGCAGGTTTCTTCTAAATAGGATGACTTTTTAATGTAAGGACCAAAGATTATTCTGACCACGACAATCTATCTCATGACCAGGAGACAGCTTTTAGAAGAATGTGATAGAGAAGAACCGGTAAACTCCATAACACACACTTCCATTGAGTTTAACATGATGAAAGATACCAAAACAGTATGGTCGTCTTTTTTACGGATAGCAATTTAGGGTTCAATTCGACATCGAAAATTATGTTTTCATCAAAGAATGCCTTTTTGAAAGTCGCTTCTTTAGCTCACAGGCCAATTAACCTTCCACAATGTTCTTGATCAAATTACAAATTAACAACGATAAACAAACTTTCGGCCACATTCTTTACGTTACTATCTCTTTTAGTGCTGATGCAGCTACCACTAATTGCGACCATCCATCGATTTATCTACAGCTTGACCTAGAAGGTTGATCGATGGAGGCAGCTGTACCCGACTACAACACAAAAAAGTGTCAAGTTAAAGTTTCTCAGTGTTATGTCCTCAAATGTCCTTGGATAACCTTGCCAATAAAAAACTTCTTGAAAAACGTAGGTACCGAAACGTAAAACCTTGTCCTAACTCCGACAAATACTATCCTATCACACACATAGGCCAAAGTCAGAACCTCCTTTTACCGAAGTTGGTTAAACCCTCCCACACAAGTCGTAATCAAGCCGACAATAAGCTTGACATACCATCTCAATATACTCCAATTCCTGCAATGACAGCTCGGATCTGATTTTGACAAATGAAACTGTAGCAACGGAATGATTTCAGTGAATGTAATCTTGGTACAAAAGGTATTGAACAAAAGAGGTCGGTGTTTGCAATTAGTTTGGAAATGAGCTCACCTGTGCGTCTGTCTGTCTGTCGTTGCGATTAATCAAACGAGCGATTCTTGCAGTGACAGTTAATATCGGTGGTGAGGTTGCGTGTTGTAAGCGGCAGCGAGATAAGTTTTCTTGTGGATTTCATACAATAATTTAACTATTTAGGCCCAAGCGCACTGACAACATAAACGTCAGTTTTCTTATACCCACGTTTCTTATATTCACGTTATATTCCTACTTTTGGGTATAATCAGTATTTTGGAATCTGTTTTCATTAATAAGAAAATTTGCATCATTAACAAACACTTTATGTGTACATAGGTATATCTTCAACCAACCCTACACACCTGATATGATGAAATTGTCATTAATAACCTTATTTTTATATTTTTACGCGTATACATGACCTCCAAATTAACGAATTTCAGGACACTTGATCTTAAATACTGAACTCCAGAATAGTGCGCTAACTTTCATCTTCCGCTTCAGCGTACACTTTGTGCCACTGTCACGAGATGAATGCTCATCACAGCGACACTCGGCGACTGGATCTGTGCTGAGAAATCGCACAACTACGGGAGCAAGTATTGTGAACTCCAGGTTGTAGTTAGAAAAGATACAGATAAGCTTCTAAGAATGAATTTTGAAGGTAATGTTTTCTGGATGAAAAATCTGACTCAAATATTCAACAACAAAATCTAAGTGAACTTAATCGTTTATCTCATTACTCATCTTCCTTTCTATTTTCTAAGGTTTACAATTTTTTTCACACTTCTTTCCCTTTAGACGTTCAAGATAAACAAGTAACAATCGAAGTCAACTGGGGTGACACCCTCTATTTGGCCGTCAGGAAGCACCATCGAGGATTAAGCAATCGATAAACAATTTTCTTCCTTCAGTCTTATTTCACCTTATATTCAAATAAAAAATAGAACGAGTAAGATAAATAAGTATCTATTTTTTTTAACTAAAAACAGTCATCGCATCGGTAGCTAGTCGTACGTAAGGTCTTGGTCATTGGCCTTTTTCTACATAATGTCTTACAATTGGTGCATCTATTTACTAGTTGTATATTATCCTAAAATTACATCTATACTAATATTATAAAGCTGAAGAGTTTGTTTGTTTGAACGCGCTAATCTCAGGAACTACTGGTCCGATTTGAACAATTCTTTCGGTGTTAGATAGCCCATTTATCGAGGAAGGCTATAGGCAACTTTTTATCCGGGTTCGTGCAGAGGTTCCAACGGGATGCGGGTGAAACCTCTGGCAGAAGCTAGTCTACTATAGATACACTATACTATGGAATATGGATATATTATTCACCTACAAAAGTCAAGTCCAAGACAAAAGAGCAATATCGGTTCCTGTCTCTTAATAATTTATTAATTTATGTTAGCCGCAGGACAAGGTCTAATATGATTTGTTACTAATAATTATATATTCTGGAATGCAAATATGGTAATGTTGTCTAAGCTTAGCACATTTACATTAAAATTATTAATTTATATTATTTAATCGACTTACAATTGCCACAGATTCAGGAACCTATTTCAATCCAGGTAGAATTTTTTTGGTAGGAGCCGTTATAGGTAGGTCTCCGAACATCACCACATACAAGTATTTAAAAGCAGTATTCCTCAATAGTTTTCCATAAAGGCCTGCTTGAAATGACCTCTTCAGGCATTGGATCAGAAGAGAGTGTACTAAGATGCATACTGAGAAATACTCACCTATATTCATTCAGGAGCTTTTTATCTTCCAGAACCGCTGATACTACTCCAAACTTCCGAGCACCTGTAGAATTTTACATATTATGACTTTTTTATTTAGCCTTTGCTGTCCCACTGCTGGGCAAAGGCCTCCCCCATAGCCTTCCATCTTTCTCTATCAGTCGCTATTCGTGGCCAGTTACATTATGACTACTCATTTCAAAAGGTTCCTTTAAATTTTTTAAGTATATCTCAATGAACAGTATATTTGAACCTCAGTGCAGTCCATCAGGTTAGGGTGGCTCCCTCTATTTAGCCACGAGACACGGGATTAGGGATTAGCGCCGGCACAATTTGTACGAGTGATTGAATCCGTGTTTGTTGACTCTTTACACTATATTGAGTTTAGTTCCGACGTGGGAGATTGACGTTTTAAGTTTAATGAGACTGTGTTGAAGATTGCTATAGTATCTGACACGTAGGTGAAAAAAAAAAAAAAAAATATTTTGGATTACTATTCTTGTATGAGATTATTATGTCGTTATGTTTTGCTTAATCTTACCTGAGATTGATATGTGTGACTGTAACTTAGCCACAAGCTCCTATGAATTTTTGATACGTAGATAATATAAATATTAAGCCGTCATCTTTGTTTTTCAAGATCTTACTCACAAGCCTTCAAAATTCAGCTTTTACTTAGCAACACTTCAAACTTTACGGTTTATCTGTATGATTTGTTGAAGGTGAAGATATTTTGATACATAATTTTGCTTTTATAAAAATATGGTAAGCTCTCCGTTTATCATTACTTGCATATATTAACCCCTTGTAATCCTGGGTCTTGAGATAATACTCCAATATGAACAGCTAAATACCTAGGGTACCTCAGTGTAACTGTTTTTCTAAACTATTCCCCTGATATTTAATTTCTAACTTACTCTCCATTTAAACTTAAGGTATCAATAATTAATTTATCCCTAATATGTATTGTCATAACACTCACTGGCACTAAAACGTCAAATTCCCAAAGGCGGTAAAGTGCACAGCGGTGCATTAAAAAGTACACACTCCATTTAGTGAAGTGTTCGCGTTAAGACAATGGCACCCCTGCCTGTGTTCCCCTGTTTGTGCAACCGAGTGGACGGTGTTTTACGTGAGCATTCGTTTTGTGTTACATGGAGTGCAAGCTTATGAGCTTTAGTCAATATAATTTTTAGATCAATTTGCTTGTTTTCTGTTGAAATATGAAGGTAGGTAAGTATTGAAACACTTTATTTAACAAAGAAAAGAATTGATTAAAACTGATCTTTCATAAGAAATACAACACAAATATATCTAGAGCAGCTTTGCTTAGCGCCAAAATGACCAATAACGGCATTTAAGTCAATTGATTCATTACATCTGTAATATTCTACCATTTAGCCAGTCCAGGCCTTGAAAGCTATCTTTATTACCTGGGATTAAGCCCTGTCCCATGACCTTAGGTTTCAACCAAAAAACTGTACCCTGAATTTAATTTAATTCCTCAACTTATATCCTGCTCTACGTTCGCGTAACTAAACTGTCACCCTAACCCGCCCTCTTGTTGACATTCTGTAACTGTCTTGTCTTTTTACACAACACTAGTGTTTGTCGACGTCACTAGTTGTTAAACAATGGCGCATTAGTTCGCCACACAACGTCACTCGTACGTTTAAATTGTTACCAGTTATGTATGGCTGTTACTTTAGTTAAACGTGTTTAGTTTGAGGGCAGGATTTTAGTAAGGAGTTTAAGTGATATGGGTGAACTTATTTGAATAGAAGATAATTTAGACTCAAAATCATTTGTTGAAACGTGGCTGCAAATAAGAACTTTTTGAACGTCATTTACGAAAGTCAGCCACCAAAAACCACTTCCTACCTACATGTTTTTGCTGGGAATAAGAAGCAATATCTATAAAGCAAAAATATCATGATTTACGTTAAAAGTCCAAACAATGAAATGAAATTCTTTGTGAAAAATTACCTACCTAAAATCAAAACAAGTAGAATGTCAAACAAAATTACTTCATAACCACTAATGAAATATCGACAAAACGTCACCACTCTATTTTTTACTCGTGCTGCCAACATAACGTGTCTAAAACTGTCACGTTGAAATATCGCGTTCACATCAATATGATAAGACACAATACTCTATTACTCACGCTTGTCTCTCGCTAGACTCTGATAAACTTGGGTTTACCTAATTCTCACGATGCTAATACTAGGAGGTTTATTCTAACTTAACGAAATCGAAAAATAATGAAAATCAAACGAACTAAAGCTGAATTAAAGCTAACTAAAGCTGTCAAAAATACCTTTTCAGGTGCGAAATTGGCCACTAGTAACTGCAAGATAGTCATATGTATAGGTAAACAAAATACTACTGCTCATGCTCGAGGCGTCAAAAAGCTAACTTCAGAGTGATTCAATTATTTGAGGAGAACTTTGCAAAAAATCCTAGGATTGATTTTTAAACCATCCAGTCTAAAATTGAAACTTACGAAATGTGTTCTAATCTCTGTTTTTCCTTGATGGAGGATTTAATTACGTCTTCTTGAAAATTTGATAGCAATTAGCTCTCTCACAGTCCATTCAAAATTCAGAGAGCTTAAATCCCGCAATATCAACGAATTAAGAGTTCCCCGTGCCGTCCACTCTACTGCCCTCTGAACCCGGATAACACCCGGATTTCTTTGACGCATCATCCTCTTTCCATCCCTTTCACACTTAGCTTAAATCTTACAGGTGTAACCGAGAGGTGAGATGTATAAAGAGGCTTCCCATGAAAATTGTATGTATGTCAGTTTGTTATACACGGGCTCTTTGTAAACAAAATTGAATATTCAGTGAGGTGTTGCGAAAATCACTGTTATACTCCCTCTGATGGACTTATAGTGGCCCGTTCTTATTACGTGTCTACTTTCTATTGGCTATGATAGACATTTTCATTGTCAAGACTAAAAATATTGCTATTGCTTTCATGCACTTGTAAAATGCGAGTACTCTATCATAGACATTTTAATTGTCAATTGTAAAAATACCGTTATAATTACAGGTTTCATGCACTTGTAAAATACAGGATAAGCCGCAATATACAATCAAATCAATAAATATTAGCTATCACCTCTAACAAGGCGGTTTATCGTAATGAATCGTAATTGCGAACATCAATTAAGGCAGATGCATTTACAAAAGAAAAGAACATGTTCTAGATATAATAGCACATTGTATTGTGAACATAATTAATTAGTTCATGTGCTTGTATTACACTTCTTTGTAAGTGATTAACGGGTATTTAATGCACTTTTGCTTGTCCTTTGTGTGTAAAATTGAGTTGTAACCTAGAAGTAATTTAGAAACGTTTAGAATTTGTGTTTATGTAATAATCTGTTCACTTAGAAGAATTAATTGATAAATGCCTAATATTCGAATCGGCGCGATAGGTTTGCCCCTTCCATTCCTCTCTGTCACTCCTCAAACTCCCATATAACTCTTGTCATCTCTTAAGACTTAAACAATCCATCCAATTTCTTTTCTTCGGTCGTCCTTTTGCTTTCGTTGCTACTGATTAATTGGAGCATTTTAATACTTTTGCATATTATAGTAAAGTATGTACATCTTTTCATACAATAGAATTTGACCAATATACATTGTCATGATAGGAATATGTACACGTAATAAGGCAACCGGACTTACCCGGGAAGCCCTCTTGAGTTGTCGTAAATTAAATTTCATTCTCGCGCGGCTGACAGACATTCACTTTTCATATCCTCTTTTATTCTGGTTTTGGATTTTATAGTGTTTGCACCTCTTTGTTGTTTATGGTTATTTAGGGTCGGACAATAAGGGTAGGTGGTGGTCAGTTTCTCACTCAAATGGCCGAATGCTAATTTTTATGTTGTTACAGTATCTATGGAAAAATTTATTTTCTTTCTTGATACTTTTGTGATGATTTCATAAGCAAGCTTACAAGGGTTCACACCACTTCTCAGAGTTTAAGCTTTCTGTAGTTTTAAAATCCATTGAAAACGATCAGTAGCTTTATTAACAATAGTTACTATCAGATAGGATGATGAACAAACGGAATTATTTGAATCTGATAAGTATAACCAAGTTCATATGCCTAGCGATGGTAAGAATTCAGGAACTTTATAAAGAGCTCATAATTTATCCACCTAATCAATTTCACATTGTCATCTCGTTTGATTGTTAGAAGATGACAATCATAGGAAATTAACTAGCGTTTATGTTGCCAAGTTTTTGTACGTAAGTATAGGAAAGATTAGAAAATACTCATAAAGGCGAATATATTAAAGAAAATTTAAAGCCCCTCGAGAAAAATAAATAACCTCAAGAATGTGGTCATGACTTTGAATAGAAGTACAATTGTTTTCCAATATTGTTCACCTTACCACTATTTAATATGGGGAGTTTAATATTATACATATTTAACTGCCCCATAATACTTAATAGTGTTTCATTAAGGCTCTTTTCAACAAATGCTTCAAAAACAGCAGAAATGTTTTTTATCCACATCTTTAAAATTATACTTACAACATTTACTGCAATTGAATTTCTTCGTCCATATCTTGGCATCAATAAACAATTATCTAATTATCATTGAATTCCTTTGCCAACAAAACTAGTAGAAATTGATTGTTGTTTCTCGCTACGCCATCATTCCCAGATCAGCATAGGAAATTGAGCAGTAAATCAGGGGTGCCATAAGAAATACCATTGTCGACTCCATGTCACAGATACTCTGTAACGGGGGAAATATGAAGCACTAGTTAGTGGCCCTGGCTTCTCTTGGTTTGTTAGTTACTACTTTTTCACTTAGAAAATATTTATGGGTAGTATTTTCTATGGAACTTAGAAGCCTGGTACCTAAATACCTGATACAAATATAAAAGAAAATTAGCATATTTTCCTTTTTTCAAGATTCGCGTTTTTTTTTGTGATTTAAATTTATTTTAATCCAGTTTAAGCATATACCAAAAACCGCCCAGAATAGCGGTAAAAGAGCGACCTAATTAATCACACAAGACAGAAGTGTTAGAAAAAAATACAATGTGATATAACCGTGACAAACAGACAAACACCACCTCATTTTCTCTCAGCACACCATAAACAACATTAGTAATCGCGTACCGTCAACAACAACGCGCTAATCTTGACAATTAGTACACAATAAGCGTTCCCACGGTACCGACAGCAACAATGGCGAATTGGAAACATTGATATAACTGTTGGCGGTAATTACCCACATTTTGTAAGAAAGCCAGCTGGGGAAATTGTTTACATGTTTTTCTTTTAAGTAAACTGATTTATTTTTCTGTAGACGTTATTAAAATTTTACTTTTCCCATTGCAACTTTTGTCTGCATGATTTCATAATAAATCCACAAATTAAAAGTATGATGTAGATCCAATTATACATAAATGCCTGAGATATACCTATTTTGCTTGATCTAACTCTCTCAAGCTCTGTTGATACTGCGAAGACCCAAGTACCAATATTTTAATTTAGATATATAAATCCCTCAAAACTATAGAGTTCTCCATAATCATGCTTAGAACTCTTAGAAGGAGGAATCAAATCATAAACCACTAAAACTATGACATAAAATTACCCTACATCAGAAAATTACACTTGTTCATGTTTTATTATGCGTCCCAAAATTCAAATGACACATTCTGATTTTCCTATCCCCTTCAAAAAGGACTAACACAACACCCATAATAAATCCTAAAATAAATTCAAATATTTTCAGCACGACTTTCACCCCCTAACGTCCAGCCACCCTATAAACGTCTCAATCAATTTCCACCCTAAGTTTAAAGCGATTGAATATTTTTGCAAATATCCTTCACGGTCAATCCGATATATGTCAGACGCAGGGTCTGACCGGACTGGGCGAGATTAATGTAAGAACCACGGGGGGTTATTCAAGATTTTTTTGATAGCTATAGGTGTGATGGTCAATATTTTTATAGGATTTGGTCTGGAATAAAGTCAATCACATAATTTTTGTTCTCAAAATATGAGGATACCTATGGTTTTCCATCTCTTGCATGGTTAATCACTGCATTTTATGTCATCTACAAGGAAAACAGGCCCCAAATTAAACTACATAATTAGTTACCCCTAATTATTGTAAACTTGTCTGGTCGTTTGAGTTCTATACGAAACTTTTGCAATTTTTTCTGCCATCTCAAACGGGAAACTGTATTCTAAAGCACTAACTACTGTGTGAAAGCACTAACCACTATCAGCCATCCTCTAAACACCTAAAAATCATATGATGTCTCAATCAGCCCTTACAAAACACACACACTCACACAAATTCATACATACAACCATCTAAATCATGTAGCACACCAAAAGCGATGCACGCAACGCTAACGCCTTGCAAGGCGCCGTCGTAATTAAGACCGAACCCATATTAGCGCATCTCTGCCGGCATCGCGCAGCTCGAAATGTTAATTGTTAGCCGCGTACGTGACTAGGCGATAGCCTTTAGAAGAGAATACATACTGGGTTTTAGGATGTAAGGCAGTAAGTCTGACACCAGCCTAACCAAGGGATATTGGGTTGCCCGGTAACTGGGTTGAGGGAGTCAGATAGGGCAGTCGCTCCTTGTAAAGCACTTGTACTCAGCTACATCCGGTTAAACTGGAACCCGACCCCAACATAGATGGGAATTAAAGGCTCGGAGGATGATGAGGATGTAAGGCTTATGTTTGACGATGATTATTATATTATTGACGATGTATGAGGTTATTTAATTAGGAATTAAGATTTGGAATGGTTGTAACGGTTATAAGGTAAGACCTTATAACCGTGGTTGAAAGACACAGAAAGCTGAAGATGAAGTCTGGAATGAGAAAAGATATGCTGCATTATGGGTCCAATTTTGTAGATAGGAGGATGATAGTAGGCCAGGATATAGCGTTGAGAACATGTCGATAGGAGAAGAACGGGATAGGAGAAAGAATAGTCATTAACGTGAGGTAACAGTAAATAATTCTAAAGAGAAATATACATACTGAAAAGGGAAAATGATTTTCACGTGGCAACACTAAAATCAAATATCGTTTAACTGACATTTATATACCTATAATTTTCCAAGTATGTTGCCACTTCTCCAAAGCCGTATGTCGCTTCGAGGAGTACAAACCGTTCAGTTTACAAGGAAGTCTGTCGCATCAGATAGGTTTGCTTTGTAGCACCTTCCAGCGAGACCAGCCAACTGATCCCGCACCGCGTGTGCTGATAACCTGAGATGTGGAGATCTGAGCTACATACTAGCGGTGTTCTAGCATTGATTGTTTTTTGTTTGTCGGTTTGCTCAGTTGACAATTCATAATGACTAATAGTTTTTACTATTTTGTTTCATTCTTTAATTTCTTCTAAAAACGTCATGCTAAAGAAGAACTTTGACAAAGGTGCTATACTCATTGAAGTTTCTCCCAGCAGAACTTCAACATTCTCATCATTTGATGACGAGGATGTCACAAGTAGAATCAAGATGTCACAAGGAGGCGTATCATGATAATGCAACGAAATACTAAGAGTCAAAGACTGATATAGACATAGATCCTCACCTTTCTTTAAAGCATTACACACCCCAGACATAACTGGTAAGACAATACGGTATATTACAGTTACACACCAAACATATCACAACACAAACAAATTAATTACAGAACTATTTAGTCATATAGAGAGTACAATAAGTCCGCATCAGTATTCAGCCGTACATTCATTTCGTCGGAGAGTAATGCCGCATGTTTTTACGCTTTCCGTAATGAATCGCGTACCGCCTCCAGGCTCCGCTTCAAGCGCTTTTTGTCACTTAATTACAGGCCGAAGACTCAATCGCTGTCGATCGATGGAAGCGACAAAAAGTAACGTAGTATCGACAATTTGTTCGGTGATGAGCACGGAATAATAAGTGGGCAATACGAAATGTTGGATGGTGATCCAATTGTTGATGAGGTGTGTTTTATTTGCGTGTGAATGTTCTACCAGCAGATGTTTCAATGTCAATTCTATCAAGGAACTAAATAAGAATTTATATGATCAAATTAGATGTTGTCTAAGTATTTTCTATTTTTAAAGTAAGTTAAGTTTTCCAATCGAGTTCAATAGAAATTAAAATTCTTAACAATAATTGCGCCAAGAAAAAATACATGATTTGCCTGTTGCCGACAATTATAATTCAGAAAAAAATCCCGTATGTAAACGTAAACATAACAAGCAATTGAAGCGATCCTGCTGCAGATGAGGCTAGCATGTGTAACAGGTTCGCTTTTCAATCTCAAATGTATTATACGAAGAATACACTTCTATAAAACGCTACAGAAAACATACATCCACACACTTGTCACCCAACAACCCTTTCAATAAACTATAATTGTAAAACCTAGCAACAACACGAACATTTCCTAACATTGTAATAGCGATTGCGAACATAATTGACTAACAAGAGTTAACAAAAACCAAGAGAACAGTGTTAGCGGTGTTACTTTCATAGCATCTGCATATAATGTGGATGAACAAAAACTGCCAGCGATACGCTGCAGATCTGGTCTGGAGAGGCAGGGGGCTTAGTGACAGCGGACAGCGGGATACGTTGAGAGTAATGCAATGGAGTTACCTACAAGATGATTACAAAAAGTTTGGCCTAGTACAAATCTAAAGGTAGCCTTGGCGAGAAGGGCTCGCTGTAGTCAGTAATGGTGGGAGAACCAGAAGGTCAAAATAGCTAAGTCACATCGAGTACAATTCTTACTAATTCTGTCTGTTTTTCACGGTTTCACGGCAAAACTACGTCGCTGATTAAAATGAGGTTTATAGAGATAGTCTCTAGAGAGTGAAAAAGAAGGTAAACTTTTTATCCGGGTATGCAAAGTAAGTAGTACCCTCGGGATGATGCCACTGGTAGAAGCTAGTAATTTCTAACCATACCATGTTAGTGTAATTGCAGACCTTATTCAGATTCCACTTATCAGTTACTTCTATTTTACATATTACAAAGTCACAAATGTATGTTGATAATAGAATGTAATGCATAAGTTTGAAATACTCATGAACTAAAATAAAAAGCTACAAAGCAATCAACGCTCACCAATTTGAAATTAAAATCAAATCAACCAAGTGATTCAGATGATACTGATACGAGGCTAAAACAAAACTTTTTACAATTAACACCAAGATTTAATTCAAGTTTATACCAAACAAGGTTACTTTGAAACACATTGGAGTACACAAAAACATTGATGATAAATGAGTGAACAAAACACTGGTTTGCAAAAAATATCCGCCATTGACTGTTGTCGATAGATATCGAAGCGGACCCCACGATATGCTTCTATGAACAGATTGTACGCGGTGCAAGTAACAGCGTGTTCAGATAAAACCGTACTAATATAATAAATTCGAAAGTAAATCTGACCGGCTTCCATGTCAAAACTATTGAACCAATCGGGCACAGACATGGTCAAAGGCCTGAGAAAGGACATAGGCTACTTTTTATCCGGGTGCTGTAAGTGATTCCTGACCTAGGAGCAGCTAATATCCCAAACCAAAATTTCGGCTACTTAGCAATTAATGGAATTGCAAGGTGATTGTATTTATTACAAAGTGCAAACACACTTTTAAAATCTCACATTGAAAAGGCAAGTTCATAATCTAGTTTCATATATTATTTCCCCATTTACATATCCCGCTATGAGCTCACACTACGCCCCATACTCCACTTATAAACAGCAGACTGGAGAAAATATTCAATACATAATTTAATTAATATTAACTTTTTTATTCAGTCGCTCGTAGTTTTTGCAGCAAAAGTATAGGTGGCTCATGAGAACTTGTACCATGCGGTGTTTTAGAACTGCGCTTTGGTGTTCTTCAGGGAAGTATACTCGGACCAATCCGCTATTTCGTAAACCTATGTAGTTATGAATAAGGATCAGAAAAATTGCAAAGATTCATATTTCAACTTATTATTTCATACATTGATAATATTCACTAAATAAATATTCAATTCTATATAGGACTGTACCTTAATTTACCTCCAAATGGGAATGTAGAAATTGAGAAATACTTTGTTTAAAAAAAATGTATGACTCCAATGATACCCTACGACATTTGAAGACACATTGCATCATTTCAACTACTTTCTACAACCTTTCCTCAGATAATTGTCTGATCGTTGGACTTAATTGAAAGAGTAAAGCCTGCTTATAAACGATTCATTAGTAAACTGTACTCACTATTACGTATGTTAAATCCAACATTATCTAGTAATACATAGTAATGCTATAGTATAATACAGTCATTGATCAGTTTAATAAGTATCTATTAAGGTATCCGACCTTTTGTTATAAGCTGTCTTATGGTTTTTGGCTCTAATTTTATTGGTCTTATCAGTCTTTTGTTTAAGTTCATCGTGTTTCTTTGTGTCATCATTAATTTATCTATTTAGATAGAATTACACTCTATGATGATTTTATGCTACAACGATGCCAGAATTTTGCAAAGAATACTCATTGATAAATGGCAAAAATTAAGATCAATATGTGTAGCGCGTATTTCAATAAGACTAAGGATATAATAATAATTTTGTGCTTTTCAAAACTCCCATGAATGTAAATGAGATTTTTAGATACAGAGACTCGATAATTTATTAGTTAATAATGATGATAAACTTCCATTTTTGATGAAGCAAACGCGATTGACATCCATACGAATTTGCATAAGTAGAGATGGGTGAACCTTATAATTTCTCCATACCCTCATTTGAACCATCACAAACAATTAAAAGCCTCAAACAAAAAAGCTTTGCAATCCTCATACGAGATACAAAACAAAACGCCGCAAAGCGTATCGTGGATCTGTTTCAACATGGCGATAGTCCATCCAATATGATCGGAGCTGTTTATTGATTCTTGGAAATAAAACAAACACGGCTAAATGGAAGCCGCGGTGCGCAGATTAAGTTGTATTCTCATTGGTGATGTGGTGTAAGGGATGAGGTTATAGCGATTGGGAAAAGGCAGGATAACTTGGATGAGAAGAGTGGTAATGCTTTGGAAAGTGTTATAGAGGCTAGAGCAAGAATTCGACTTTTTCAAAACATCAAAGTTATGACATGAACAGGTATTCATACAAGGTTTTGATATCGAAGGAAATTCTTGAAACGAATAAGTGTGAAGTGTGGTAAATAATAGTAAGAAATAGTTATATGTTGAAAAGCTCAAACACGTCTTCAAAGCTGGTAATGTCTTCTAGTGAAAGACGCTTTAATTATGACCTAATTAGAAATAATGGAAATCTTGAACTAACTGCAATAACTTTAGATGGACAGACCTAAAACTTCTGTACACCTATTTATATTCTGCTTGCACTTAGAAAAAGATTACAGCGCAATAATATTTTTGATCCTGCAAGCCTTATAAAGTTTGCACCACACATCGGTCCGGCCAGTATCGCATAGGTGTGTCGGGCGATACATCACGAGGCGCGTAACGGCGGCGCCTGCGCCGATCCGATTTATTGCGCCGTTACCTTTAATTCGTACATAATTTCATTTGAACACGGACCCTAAGACTTAATTATGATATCTCCGGATGTGCCGTGTAAGGCTTTAATGTCCGATCATAAGCGGTGCGATGGCTTTGCTTCAAATATAAGGTTTGACAGTTACTTGTTGTGTTGGTACTGGTAATTAATTCTGAATGCGAAATTCTTCTCTTTTTACTTCGGCCTCTTAAACAGCCTTTGAACAATGTCTAGGATGAAGGGATCAGGTATGCGCTGTTTCCATAGATGTAGATGGATTGTCATTGATGATTTCTTCAAAGCATTTTTCTGGATCTTCTATCTGGTCAAGTTTTTCTGTTAATATATTTTTGATATCAGAAAAGTTTCCATTGATATCCGGAAAGTTTCCATTAGCATCAGTCAATATCTCAATATTAAGTTCGTTATGTTAAAATGAAGGCATTTCAACATGCCATTCTAGGATTTCGTAAAAAACAAACAGGTGTTTATGCCTGCAGTAGCCAAGAGTATAACGTAGGCAATAGCAATTTTGATGATATCACTCGAACCAGTCGACCAGCGAACCATCTTCATTTCCATACAGAATTTAATAACTATTATTGCGTATCAATAAATTATTTTCACACTAAAAGACACATTTTGTACCCCACGGTAAAAAATAACCATTTATCATTCACTATCTTTGATAAAACAGTCAATTACAAAAATGTATCGTGGAAATATTATGAAGTAAATGTTTTTTAACTACTGCTGTTAATACTGTTCTCGTTTCATTGCTGTTTATCGTCAATACACTGATAGCTTCCGTTTTAGATAAGGAGCAATGGATTGCGACATTTATTTCAGTGTCTCGTATATAGATTTGTGTTTGCTTTTTAATGTGTAGGGTTGTCAAATCACACTAGTTTGGCTAATGAGATTTTAGGAATGTTCAATTCTTTTAATAGCCACATTTTGTTGCAATTAATATGAGGATGCACCTACAATTGTGATGTCAAAGCAAAACTCAAAACTAGATAGACCTAAGAAAGCGGCCACAAAACCAACTTAAAAGTCAATAGAATTGAAAATTGCAATCTAAGCGCAACGCATTTAAGCTCATTTCTAACACAGTTAACTTTATCTGGCAATATTCTAAAACTTACAGTCATCCTTACTAAAAACAAGATCCAGTTCTTCAGCCAGCCCTACCAAAAACCTGCGGATCAGATAGCATTAAAACAAATTAGCGCAAAGAGTGAAACAAACACGGCGAGTCTGACTTATGTCTCGTAATTAAGGGCTGCAGCAGGACCCGTTCAGTAATGACTCCATTCCACTAATCGGCTGGATATCGATAAAATAATTATAAACGAAGCCAGTGATACTGTGCTGATGAATGTTAGTGTTTGAATTGTGGGTGTAAAAAGTGCCCTGGATATGTATAGGTGTGTATGTAGTGACACATGAAATGAAGAAAGAAAAGTAGAAATAGCATCTAGTAATAGTGGTATAGAGATAAAGAATTCTGGGTGTATGGAGTGCTTTGAATGTGTATAGGTGTGTATTTGCTGGTACATCAAATAAAGAAATAAAAGTAGAAATAGCATCTAGTAATAGTGGTATAGAGATAAAGAATTGTGGGTGTAAAGAGTGCTTTGAATGTGTATAGGTTTGTATGCGCTGATACATCTCACGAAGGGAGAAAAGTTGAAAGAGCATCTAGTAATAGTAGTATTAATAGATATAGTAGTCTAGTTCAAATTATAATGAAATTGATGTTCATTCGGTTCTAAATTAAGATGTGCTATATGACCTTGCTTTGACCATCCTGATTTCCATTATAACTCTGGTCACTAACGTAACACGCTTAATCAGAACATATATTTTGAATCTGTAAGTTCGGACACGCCTATATCATTCCATTCACCTAGCCTCAACTTGACGAATGCAATTTTAATTCTTTCAATCAGACAATCAAGACTTCAAACTAAACAGTTTCATTAGGTAGGTAAATTACTGAATTCAGTTAACCAACAATAGTTAGCAACTTCCAAGTCATGTGGAAACGACTCAATTGACTTATAATTCTAGGAACTATAAGACGTCGGTTATAAACGATCTTCATTAATCAATACTAGATTTATAGCTGCGTTGCAACTTAGTATGCACGTTGCATCACACATCTGCATACCCACTTTCTAATTAGCATTCGTTCTTGAAACTTTATCGTGTTGCTGTTTATTTATTGTTGTATCGATTAGTCCCTTTATTATTTTAACCTTACCTAGCCAACCATGCTAGGTAATCACCATTATTATAACTACCATTACAGAAATGCCATTTAACAGAATAACGCTCACACTCTTACAGCCTATGACTACTTCACCGTCTTGGTCCAATTTGATGATATCTTAGTTTAGTCGTACACGGTATACTCTCTGTTCAAGAGCAATCTGCTCATTAGATCAGTCCTGTTTTACCATATGCTGATCAAACTTTAAGATGATTCTAAACCACTCTAAAAGATGATCTTGATACTGACACTTTGGTATAGGTTTCCTCCAGCTGAAGTTATTTTGAATTTCTTTTGCGAACAGCTACCGCCGCTTCAGTCTCGTTATCTTCCCGCCAGCACTCCGGGCGTTAAAATCTCCGTATTCTAATAATAACTTAATGTAGCGCAAAACATTAATTAATTAACGTGAACATTATCACATTTCTCGTTATCTCGTTTCGTTCTTGCCGGTCATTGTTATCATTGGACATCGCAAAAAGTCGCATCGTGCCGACAAAAGCCGATATACCAACATTGCTGACCAGGAATCCGAAGGTACCAGCGCTCATTAACGCTTCTCCTGCGCATCGCTCTATCTCGTAGTTCAATCAGCCTATATCTATAACCCCATCGCATTCAAATCTCAACCGTAAACTTCGGTTCAGAGAACACAAAATCCGATTAAAACTGATTCCCAGATTTGAATTAGGAAAACGGTGTAACTCTCTTTGGTGTGCAAGAAGTTGGAGATGGGACTTTATTGCCACATGTTAAAGGTCAATTTGGAGCGGGTTCTGCAAATTCATATAAGGCTTTACGACCGCGATTTACATGTAGATGTGCACTTGAAAAACATCTTAACGGTGCTAATCTTCGTTTGTAATTGGAATCTGATCCGCTAACTATAAAGTTGATATTGGCTTGTACGTGCAACGTTGTAAATCGTTTTTAAGGGTGCGTCCGTATGTGTACGATGCGCGATTAGCGTTTTTGCGTCGGCGGCGTAATTAGGGCCTATCGGCGGCGCGTATGAAGACATAAATAAAATGGGTACGCTTGAATTAGCGGCCGGTACTACAGCACGGGTTCACTTCAATTTCAATCGATGGATGTTCAGATTTCTTTTGTATTTATAAATCGTGGTAATGTGTAGAAGTGATACCGTTGCACCTGTCCTCTTAAATGCTGATCTGAATATTGATATCTGATGTTATAATGTGATATGGCGTCCGATTTGGCAGCTTCCTGGATTTAATTGACCAGGCCTCCAACCAGAAAAAGGGTGTCCAATGTGTCAATTTGTAACAATAAAATACGACTTGGAAAGACCGTGAATAATTCTAAAAGTGTCAATGCAAACTTCGAATAAGGCCTGCAAAAACCTAGGAAGAAGTCTTCACAAAAACTGATTCCATTAGGTACTCAGGGTGTAATACCATTCATGTTCATTATTATATCCTTGAAGTTTTCCATTAACGTGTAATGTCAACCTAGCATTTGGCAGTAACAAGATTTCTTCTGTCATCAAGCATAATTCCCAATGTTTTGCAGTCTGTTATAGACCTAGCAACCAATAACGAGTTTCCTTCAATTTCCTAATAGTGATTATCACAATAGTATGCAAATGTCTATTAACACCTGACATTCCGGCGAGCGTGTTGCTACACTATCAATAATTAACTTTATAATGTTGCGTACGCGATGCCGACGCGAGGGTGACCACGCTGTGACATTTTGTAATTGTTTACTGTTTTTGTTGTTTTAGAAAATATAGTAACTACTTACCTAATCGTAAGAAAGACTTGTCCGCTAGACTAATTTTATTATTGATCCTGGATTGTGAAAAATTACAGATCTGGGAAAAAATATTGGGAGATGAGGACACATATTAGGAGTGTGAACAAATAAAATTGAGATAATATCAACGATGTATGGATGTAGATGTCTAAAAATAATAGTCAAGTCATGTAAATGAAACTGATTAGACGATAGAGGAGTAGGTACCTTATATGCTTTACAAGAAAAAACTATCATATAAAAATAAAATCATCATACTTGGCTCCACAATATAGATGCATCATTTGCATTAGCATTTAAAATCTGATGAAAAACCAAAAATTAGGGAAAGACTTTCCAAACCATCCTCTATTGCTACTATAATTATGACAATCTATTCCCTAAACCTCACAAACCAAAACAACAAAACACCTAGTTCTAAGAACATCCAAAACCAGTGGTACCACATGCATGACCAAATCGCTTGCTTAGTATTAAAGTGACCGAATTCAAAATCAATCAATCATGAGTTAGATACACTGTCATCTTTAAAACAACGCCATCTGTGACAAACTCCAAGAAACTCTTAAAAAGTTAGAGTTATACTGCTCTTACAATGTTTCGGTCTCTTTCACACTTATGAATTTGAAGACGCCATTTTGACATTACACTGACACATTCAGTAATCGTTTAACCGGCTCAAAACGAACATCTGGTCGTTTGTCATAAAAGTGACCTATTAATATTTAGGATTGTGTAACAGTGAAATCGAAGGTAAGTTTTACTGATTATTTTTGTTGTATTTTGACCCAATACGTAATGAGTCTATTTTATATTAAATTTGTTAATTTATTGTACGATATATTACGTTTTAGGACTGTTTAAAACTAAAACTTCTAGATGATTCTACAGCACATTAATGATTAGGTCTCTTTTTGAATAAAAAACTTAGTAAATTTATTCGTACACTCTGTAGAATTCATTGTTAAGTCTGTTTATTACAAATAATGATAATGTATTTTTAGTAACATTCAGTATTTGGTCTGTACTATACTAAAAAAAAAACGGAATTTTGCTATGAATGTGCTAGGTGATTTAAGTTCAGGATTGAGTCACTTTAAAACGAAATATGGAACAAAAAAAGAAGTTTCACTTGTTGACCTATAATTATAATTAAGTATTTTTTTATTAGGATGACGTCGTCTACTTCGCGATCAAGAAAAATTCTAGATTTAATTCAAATTGAAGATAACATTATTCCAACTCAAAATGTTGATGTTCAGGTGTGTAAAAATCGTTGAATTGTCTTTATGGTGTCTTTCTTTATTTACGTCTACCTGCAATTTACTGACTAATACTTCTTTTATTGTTAACAGACGATTTGTTGTGATGCAACTAAAGAGCCCGAAAATGTTACGAATATTATTCCAACTCAAAGTGCTGATGTCCAGGTTTGTAATAAATAATTGTATTGTCAAGGTATTTTATTTATGGCTAGCTGCAATTTACTGACTTACTCACCTTTAATTGTTAACAGACGATGATATGTGACGCATCTAAAGAGCCCGAAAATGATACTGATATTGTTTCAACTCAAAGTGGTGATGTCCAGGTATGTAAAATTACTACTTAGCACTTACTTATTTATTGATACTTTATGTAGGTATGTTTAGTTAAATTTGTTTATTCACCTTTTATGTTTACTTGCAGATGTTATGTGATGTTTATAATAAACCCGAAAATCAACGACATTTGAATGCCTCTGAGTATTTCAAACATACTGAAGGCCGTAACAAGGCAGTTATAGATTATCGTGTGTCACCTGTTAATTCTGGAGAAAGCGACGCAGATTTAAGTGATGGCGATCCTACTTTCGAAACCGTACAAAAGGGCCAACAGGGTAGTCATTTGCTATTTCCCCGTACCCGTAGTTCAAGTTCGAGTAGTAGTTCTTCTTCAACTTCAGACTCAAGTTCATCATCTGATAGCTCTAACGAAGAGACTTTGGAAGAACAGTTAAATGCCAATAACACAGAAAATAGAACACCTGAGCCAACAAGAGAGTTAGACGGAGGAACAATGGAGAATCAAGATAATTTAACAGAAGACACAACTTCCGGAACACCTACAGTTTCTACTAAGCCAAAAGGTAAAAAACGCACTAGACAACCGGAAAACTGGAAGCAAACTAGAGCAAAAATTGAGAAATTGTGGTAAGTCATATATTAATAGTAAAATATTATAACTAAAGCTCGTGAACTTAAACCACCATGTAATGACCAGTGCAGGCTGCAATGTTCTAGCAAGATTGATTCTGTTCAAAGGCAAAGTATTTTCGACGCATACTGGGAACTTGGAGATATTCATAATCAGCGATCTTTCATTTTGTCGTGTTTATCTGATATCACACCCAGATATAAATATACCAATGCATTGACCCCACGGCATTGTAACAAAGCTTTCCATTTTGTTGTTGCTGGTAATTCGATCAGAGTTTGTAAAACCTTTTTTACTAATACTTTGAACATATCCGATCGTATGATTCGTACTGTTAAACATAAGACTGATAAACATGGAATTTTGAAGACGGATTGTAGAGGAATAACCGGTAATCATAAATCAGATGAAGTATTAATTTCTGACATCAAAGAATTTATCAATTCTATTCCAAGAACTGATTCTCATTACACACGACAATCATCGACCCGTGAATACATAGACGGTGGAAAAACGATAGTAGATCTCTTTAAAGACTTTGAAGAAGTCCAAAAACAAAAAAATAAGCCAGCAGGAAAGTATTGCACATTTTATAAGGTTTTTAATACACAATTCAATATATCATTTTTTCGCCCAAGAAAGGATCAATGCGACACATGTTTGCAATACCAGAATTCATCGCCTGAACAAAAACTTATTATTCAAGAAAAATATGATTCCCATTTAGAAGAAAAAACCCTCAGCCGACAGGAAAAATATAATGACCGACTTAAAATTGATGACAGTAATAAAGTAATTTTGTTCGACCTCCAAGCTGTTCTTCAATCACCTAAAGGGACACTTCAGCTTTCTATTACAAAAGTAAGCTCAATAGCTATAATTTCACTGTTGCCTCCTTAAACAAAAAGTAGAAGGCAAAGTACAGGAATCGTACAGTAACGTGCATTGTTATTTTGGAATGAAACTGATGCAAAAGAGGTGCCAATGAAATAGGCTCTTGTCTACTCCATTATTTCGAACAACTTTGTATCGAATCCAGGGCTACTAATGAGGAAGGCATCAATCTTATACTGTATTCGGACAATTGCGGAGGACAAAATAAAAATAAATATATCGTTACACTTTATCTTTACGCAGTTACACATCTTAATATTAATTCCATCACACATAAATACTTAATCAAAGGGCATACGCAGAATGAAGCCGATAACATACATAGCCTTATAGAAAAAGGTAAAAAAATTTAAGATCTGGACCTATATATTCACCACACCAATATGTATCAATAATTAAAATGCACGAAAATCAGGAAACAAATTTATAGTAAATGAGCGTACATTTCATGACTTTTATGACTTGAAAAAGTTACAAGAAGCTTGGGGATACAATTTTAATAAAACAAAGAATGGAGATAATATTGTATGGAATGACGTAAAAATGATTAAGGTGACAAAGAAAAACCCCTTTTCATTTTTTATAAAAAAATCTTATAAACAGGATTTTTTGGAAGTATGTGTAAGAAACAGGCGAACCAAAATGTTGCCTTTAAACGAGTTAACGCTAGTCAAAGCGTACACTGGAAAACAAGAGCTAAGTGAAAATAAAAAAAAAGATTTACGCGAATTATTGTCTAAGAATTTGATCCCTAACTTTTATTCTGACTTTTATAATTCCATTCTTTAATCAGTAAAGGTAAAGATGACTCCTCCGTTTTCATCTTATATTTTTAAATAATTTATGTTTTGTTAACTGATTTATACCTAGACTGCGGACCTACTAAGAATACCATAACGCTGATTAGATTCGCTAAGATCTCTTTTAATTTTGCTACGATGTTATAATTATAGTTTATAATAGTTATCATAGTTTTTTACAATACTATATACTACTTTGTATAAAAAAACTATATTTGCTTTTTGTTAATTTTGAAGGTATATGAAAATGTATACTATTTTTTTTATTATATTTCTCGTAATCATTTAAATAAAGACTTGTAATTTAAAAAGCGATAGTTAGGATAGAAGAGTGATTTTTGTGAACTGATGTAAACCTACTTAGAATACCATGAGACTGATTGATTTATTGCTTAGAAGTTAAGATCTCTTTTAATTATATTAATAAGTTCGGTATAAAAACATCTAACATCTTCTATTAATAAGTGTTAAAATGAAAATAACAGTTTTTTTATAATTTTAGTTCCTTAATGTTGATCTCTTTTTTTTAATTAAAAACCGTAACTACAAAAATGTATTTTCATTTTTATGTATTTTCGTTTAGTATTATTATGACTTAAACCTTACATATACAACCAAGTAGTATTTGAATTTAATAATAAATCAACTCAAAATTAATTAGGTCTTTATCTTTTTGGCAGACTAACTGTTACTTAGTATTATATAGACCTAAAACTACAAAAGTAATTTTGACAGCCTACAATAAACAAAATAAATAGTATTCAATTGAAATTTAAGTTTCAACCAACTATGTGGTTCATATTCTATCATTAAAAAATAAAAATAACTATGCGAGTAACATCTTGTAACATTTATGTCTAAATAAACAGCCAAAGTCCTAATTGCAAAACGTTTTTTGCGATTTGCCAAAAAACTAGTTTTTTCAATTCGGTCACTTTAATAATAAGCGTGCGAAATAAAAACCCCAGTTGCATGATAGCCCGATGCAAATGTATGCGCTATCCGCAACGACGCCCACTCGTTAATATTCTTAGCTATCTTTATTAGAATTATTACTACCAGAAGTGGCTATAGTTGTTGTGTTTTGTTTAGAATTATTGATACCAGAAGTTGGATTTGTTGTTCTTTTGTTTTTGTTGTTGATTGAGTTATTGTACACAGAAGAGTGTCGATGTTTGATGTAGTATTATTGAATTGGCAATTAAGATTTTGCCATGAACTTATGTATGACACTTCTAAGATAGAGAAACAGCCTTCTTCTGGTCTTCTTTAATTCATGCAGAGTTTTTGCAGATTAACAGTTTTACAATCCCCCCAGAGGATGGATTGCAACGTAAGTTTGGCATAAAAAAGGAGGCTTATAGCAGACGTCAAAATACTCTTTAGATTTTTTTCTTGTTCGTTGTTTACATAATTCACCTGTTCATTTTCAAACTACTTAATATCATTTTGAACAGATTTAAATAAAGTGATAACTTCACTATATGCACTTGTAAATAGGGTGATAAAGTTAATGAAAATGAAAACTACAACCGAATTTTAACACCAAAATCTAAAATTCTAAGCAGTCGTGTTTTCAGCTCATTAAAAACAAAAACATTGTCTAGTGACATTCATCTGTGTAATTATCGGTCATCAATTGTCTGTTGGCAATTATATTGACAGTTAACTTTGCTGTTTTAAAGAGTTATTCACTAATCAATACTGATTTGTTCTTACTGGGTACTAATTTATGGTTTTTAAAATTACAATAAGTAGTAACTACTTTATTAATGAAATCTCTGATATATGTACTATGTGATATGTGATATGTGTGTACTGACACTCCCTCACCGCTGCTAACCCAGCTGCTGTTAAAGAAAAAGTACTGATATCTCACAGACAAATTGCCTTTCCACCAATTTTTCCGTCTAATTTGCCAAAAAAGTGCACTTAGGCTTTTGCAGATTAGAAAAGCACATTTTTGCAACGCCTGCAAAAGCTGAACCTAAACCTATATCTAAGATCTGTACAACCTTAACATGCAAATAAATATTTTGAGTTTGAGTTTTTTGAGTTTGAAAGTATTTAATAAACCTAAATTAAAGTCAAAATTCCTCAGTTTTGACTTTCATTTGTGTATTTTAATATCCTTATACTTTAATCTCTTGTATGTTTTTAATTATAAAACAATAGACTCGCATATATCTGTCTCGCAATGTGTAATAGTGTCTCGCATATATCTAAGTTCCGGCATACAACGGGTACGGTACGGTACATACCTTTATATCAAACAACAAAAAAATGTAGTCTACAAAACACTTAAAATACTGGTGCATATACTAAGTAACACAGAATAAAAAAAAATGTAGAGTTGCATGAATTAGCGCACACACCGACATGCAAATGCGTACAATAGATTTATTGTAGCATGTTTACATATCTACTGTAAGTTTTTACACTGTGGCTCGATAGTTTCCCTCTTAAGCCAATGAAGTTATTATTTCGAACTGTTTTGTAGTACATTTAGTTAGTTTTTTTTTAGTTTGATTTAGGAGTGTTGCAGCCAAAATGTGTTTATGCAAATGTGTGCGGGAATTGATTGTTTTATGTTCCTTTGTTAATCGCTGGTTTATGTGTATGGTTGATAAATGTTGTTCTGGTGTTGGGAAACTGTTGGAAACTGCTGTATGTACCTAGCGGTTGGTGTAAGCCTAGATACAAGTTAGCAAACATAAGTACTCTATGGTACGGCTAGGAAATTATTATTTAGTTTTTCCTATAACTTTGATTTCATTTAGACAGTCTATCTCTTCAAAAATGGCAAACGATAACGAAGGAATCAGAAAACAAGGAATATGGATATACTCTTAACGAACGAGGCTTGCTTATGTAGGTATATGAAAGGTAAAAATAAACTCCTAGGAAATGAAGAATTCTAAATAGGTAGTTAGGCAGATATACTGAAGTAAAACATAAAAAACCAACTGCCTTCACTTCTAACAAAAATTAAACGAATTAAAGAAACCCAAAACCACAAACAAACTTTCTACAACCAACAAACCATGTAATTCGCAGTAAATTATATAAAACAGAACTGTATTTATTGTAAGTCAATTACACTAAACACGTTTGGCATATAATTAGTGGGTGAACTAATTGCAATTAAACATTAAACTAATAAGTAGGTAATTGTTACATTATGCAGGCTCACGTTTTCAAACGGCACGTCAAGGGTTGGTTTCTGAACGAGTTTTTTTATCTGTGGTCGCTCTTTCAACGGTCTTGTCTCTGGCTAGTCACTTTGGCGCCACAATTGTAGAGGTATGTTGACAGATAAAGGGTGAATTAGCACTTTTTACTCTTCAATAATTAACTAGTTACTATGTAAGTATTTGTATATTATTTCTAAGTATTGTTTTTTGATTAGGTATATATTCGGCATTATTCCTATGGAGTTTCTTATAACCATACTAAACTATAAATTCTACCTAACCCTTTATTCTCATGTTCGTGCTATTCCAAAGCCTTATAATCAGATTCCTGATAAACATGTAAGAGGGCGAGATTAAAATCGACTTCCTATACCAAGTGTCTAGCCCATTACTTAATTAACAATTAATTGAAATTACACGCAAAAATTAAAAAGCAAACAGCTAACCACAGCTGGCAAGAAAGTCTTTTTCCAATAAAAAAGATTTCACAAGCACGCTAATTATTTACTTACATTAATTAAAACCCTATTAGAAAGCGAACTTATCTAATCTTGGTAAGTATCTTGTAGTCCTGACATTTAGTATTCCGTTCGGAAACACCATTAATTTAGCGCTCAACAATTTTAGAATTCATTAGCTTTAGCATAGAAAATAAAAACAAGTCTGTGCTTATCCCCTGCCGGGTACTAGTACAAATGATATGGAAAAAGCGTCATCTAGTTTCCATACTAAAGAGCTAGTCTATAGACCAGGGACGGCACGTAAGAGCACAGATATAATTACTTGTAACGAGGTGCTTGTTCTAAGAAAAGAACATTAATAGTCATAAGAACTTATAGGAAGAAGAATCGATCACTAAGCATAGAATTTTTTAATGGTACCTAAAGCAAAAATAAACAAAATGGCTTGTGGTCAAAGATAGAGATCATTGTCAGATGGTTAGTCGACATTTTTAGTACCTACGTGAAACTGATAAGTCACTAAGTCAACAGTTTTGGTACGTGAAGCTAACAAAGCCAAAGTATGTTATAATTTTATTACCTTTCTATGTAAACATGATATTTCTTAACTAATTTACTAACAAACACAATATCAAATGTACAGATTCTACAGAGGAACAAATCGCTAATAAATCTTATACACTTTTCGTGTCAACCCTAGACAACGCGGAATCCTGTAAGAATGGTCATGTGTGCATGGAGCGAGCTGCCGGATAGGTAATTAACTTGAAAAGGACAGCGACTGCCTTTCTACCAGAACCTAAGTAAGATGTTCATACGAATACTATATAAATAGAAACTCCCAGTATTACAGAAATAACGTTGCTTCTACGCCTACGCTTTCTTTGTCACTAGTGAAAAAGAAAATTTGCTATATTTTCTAACGATAGAAATATAACTTAATGCTACATACCGCAGTTTCAAGAAAAGAAACCAGTATCAGTATGATATTAAAACCACGAAAGTAATATCTGAAGATCCAGAAACATTTGCAGTTTTGTCCTTTTTCTAACGAACAATGAATAAGCGAAAACTTTGCACAAACCCACGGAATAGGACTAAACTATCCCTTTGGTAACTTCTCGTTTCAGTTGGAAGAGATATCGAATACTAATAAACAGCTCTTATGTAAAAACACTCGTTGATGACCAACAGGCACTGTAGGCTATATCTTTGCAATCTATCAAATGGCTGGAAACGTAATTTCGATACAAATGGAATGAGGTATTTGACGTGCGAAAACAACAGGCAAAACGAAACCTCGCAAACCCTACAATTTGCGTATAGGCGTACTTCAGGCTTTGACAAAAAAAATGAAATAATAAAAAGAAGAATATAACAGTCCTTCATAAAACTACAAAACCAATGAAGAGACAATATAACCTAATAAAAAAACATCATAAGAACGCAAATCAACTACTGGGCTTCATATATTTGGTCTTGGTAAACAAACATCTTAGGTAATTGAATTAACCCGAATAATATTCATTTACACTACATTACCAATCCGATTTACAGTTACTCGATACGAATCTGGCCCAAATCGATCTGTGTATGTCTTAAAACCTTAATGTTTCGAGTCGTTGAATCGGTGCAACGGCTTCGATTCGCGTGCGATGATAGCAATCGTTATATCGAGCGATCGGTTGCATGCTGTTGTATCACTCGATCACATGTCACTTGGTATTGACTTCGAGTGTATTTAGTTTTAGTACTCAGAAATGAAGAGTTTTGCATAATAAGAATTAGGTAAAACATGTAAGGGTTTGACTTGATTTACAAACTTTTAACAAGGTATGTTGCAATTTTTTGCATTGTCTGCATAGATCCATGTTGAACCGACTTCCTAAAGAAGAGGTTGTCAATTTGTCCATGTATATCATTAGTCTAATGAGATATACGCAAGGTTAACCAATAAGTAACACCGGGATAACAACATCAGTCGAAATGGAGCTATTCATTGAAAGGGAGAAAAAAAAAAAGAATTCCTACAATAAGCCCCAATAAAGAAAAACAAGTTGCTCGTATGTGACACTTTAGTTCAAATTAAGTCATCGATTGTGTTGAACCAGATTCAACGGCAGCCCAAATTAATATAATAAATGATAAACAATCTGAAATAACAATTTGCTTAAAGATGCTTCAAGAAACCCTATAGTATAACTTGCAACTTCTTAGAACAGTTGCAATTGCTTCTGAATGTTCAATATTGCGTAACACATCAGTTGGCACATAACCTCATCTAATTTGCATGATAACTGCACTTAACAAAAATGTCGTGATCCGCTTTCGGTGTTCCCCTCACATTCCTTCATCAGAAGAGTAATTATGACATCCCATTGCCATTTTAGTTTGCTCGTCTTGTATGCAAATTCTGCATAGCTCAGGACCGGTTGACCACCCACTGTTGGCAGGTATCGAAGCTACTTCGCACTTCCTTTCTTGTTTGGCAGTGGCTAGTTCAAATGAAGCTATATAAGATGTTTCCCTAGCTTGGCTGTCTTTTATGACTTTATATATGGGGCTCTGTAAATGACTTATTTGGTTTCTTGAGTTTCAAACACAATCTTATTTTAAAACTGTATGATAGGCCACAATTGAGATACATTTTGTAAGATAGTAGATAGATCAGATCATACGTGATAACGCAGTGTTCAATTAATTTCGCTATCAAGAACTTTTGAATTCTTCTTCGCCGATTCTATTCTAGCAAGCCTAAGTATATTACACTGAAGACTTATGACACTGTTCCAGAAATACAGAATAGCACAACCACAACATATTATAATGACATAATTCAGACCTGCCACTATAAGAAATGGGTGCAGGGGTCGATCGGGGTCCCATCCTTTGCACCCTGGTACTGTACTCCCTGTTGAAATCAGCTCATTATTGCAGTGCAAAATAAACACACTAAGTTACAGCTCCTTCGATACGGATTAATACTAACTGATATTTCGTGTTTTCAACCCCTAATCCAGCGACCTCATTTCTAGACACTATCAAAACCCGGTCAACATCACCTAGCACCCAAGTAGTGACCCACATGGCCGGTTCACGCTGGCTCACTCGCGCGCGACCATTCGGTGTAATCACTAATTAACAGTCATAACTCATCAATACGGCAATTAATACGCGAGCTCGCGAGCCGCTTATTTAATTAATTGCAACTGATTTTCATAAAAATCGCTATAGTGTAACAGTTTTGTTGGTAAAGATATGTGTATGGAGCTGGTAAATCCACCCAAGTATTCTTTGTTATATTTCTGTGATGTTTGTTCGTTTTGAATTAGAGTTTATGTAAGTTGAGACGGATACTAATACAGATCATCAAGTCGTAGTAATTTTTAAGGGTCTTTAAAAGTTTCGAGTTCAGTTTTTGGAAAATTTGGTATTTAGCTTTTAGCAAAAGTAGATACTCCTTTTCACAAGGTGATCATGTCGAGTAGTTTACTTTGTTATGCTGCATAATGCTGCGGCATTAGTAAAGACTTAGTTAACTTTATACCCGCCTTGTAATCTATTTTTTACCTTCCTATATTCACTTGTCATCATGACTAAATTACAAACTAAACTTTTAAAATGTTAAATTCCTATCGAGAACACCTGTACAGTGTTTAGAGATAATAATTCATCACATGATGAAAATTATAATATACAATCACACAGCCCGCCTTGTAACGTGACTAACGAGCTCTTAACATAATACATATTACAAAGTTACACTCATAAAAATACTTTTCAAATTAACGCCCTTTAAAAAGAGATCAATCGATTAAAAATCGAGTTAAAGTTAATCTCTAATTGAATCTAAGGCGATGCAAATTCGCATTAACAGCTCTATAGGTGTTGCGGGGCGATGCGCCTGCGACGGCCGTTACAACAGGTCCGGGCAGTTTTTGTCGCATTCGGTGCGCGGCGGCCGAGCGGAGCGGACGGGGAACGCGTACGCTTGTGGTTTGGGAGCGCTGTGCCATCATAAACAGCTGATGTCTAATTATGTAGATGACTGATCGCTTGAATGCTATTTTGCACTATTGTTTGCCAATTATGATGGGTAAGTCAGCTGAGTCTAACGTGGGACTTGTTACCGTTTTCTATCTTGTTTGACACGATGAAAACGCTTGTCTTACATTAGTATATTATGGCAATAATAAACATAATAAACATCGTAGATTTTTTCTTGTGCTTGCAATATCACCTTTTATCTGTTCTCAAAACCCAAACTATTTTAGGAACTGTTATGGTAAGTTCCAATTTAATTCGTTTCAAATTCACTCTACATATTTTCTGTCTAGTCAATTAATACTTTTTGAAACTTCTACAAATACCTATCTGTAAGTTGTATAAGAAGTTTTGAATAAAGAGATTCCTAGCGGAACCTAATCGAAGATTCAGTACAACCCGCTCCCGCTACCTACTTACACCACACGCCGAGCCCTAATGCCGCAGTTTTTGTTTATTAACATTTAATTAGAAGATAAAGTTGTACTACTTACTGTTTAAGTATACGTTGTCCCATTCATTATAGGAGTTTAATTGTTGTGGGTACATGACCTCATGCGGTCACATAGGTCGACGGTAATGTGGGTTCATATGGTTACATGCATCTTTTAAGGAGACAGTGGCAATTGAATTCTTCTTTTGTGGTTATTTTTTTAAGAAGACAGTGGTGACTGAATTCTTCTTATGTGGTTATTGATACATACTGTATCTATTATAAATCGATGTAGTAAACATTTATTACAATTATTCATCTGTGCAGATAAATATGTACCACTTACTTCGATATATTTTATTTTTCAGTCATCTAACCTTGCTAACGCTATTCCTAAAGAAAAGAAAACTGGTTAATTTTAGAGTTGTTACAGATGAACATTGATTAAATATTGATAAGTATGTAGTTACTATATTTTTATGCTTTTGAAAACTGGAAACCTTACTTATCATAACTTCATACACGTACTTTTACATAGCCATCAAAGTACCACCATCATCAGACCACAAAACGCGTTAACCCTAAACACTACAAAATGTCCGTAATCCTACCCACGTTAGAATAAGTAGGAAAACGTGTGACACCCAATGCGAAGATAAACGGCCGCATAGTTACCTACTATCGTTGTCTCTGGTCAGATTTATTGGCTCCCAGTGTAGTGCAAGAATCTTAATGGTTGCATTCGAGAAGAGCGACTTTTTCGCCTACTGCCGTCGCGGTGATTATAGCCTGCCGGTTGCTGTTTTAAAGACATTATTAAGACTTTTTTTGTAGGTGTCTGTAATTTTTCTAAGTGTGATTGTACGTAGACTTTTTTAGACGATTGCTCTCATTTTTGAAAAAGATATACCGGGTTTACCCTAAAGTTTGTTCTTTACCGCTTCTTCTTTCCAGCATAACACCTAGGAACTGAAGAAAGGGGTTTTGGGGGTGCTATCCTTTTGTAATTTCGACGTGAAAAGTGCTCTAAGCTACTTTCAATAAACGTTCTTGACTTTGACTTAACTACGATAAAAATAGATCCGATATAACGATGTATAAAAATACTACGCACAAACAATTCCGTGCAATTATCACAATTATTGAGAATCTACAATTAAACCAATTACAGTAACACAAACCACCAATAATAATTAGCTACCATTTAAACACACAATATTTTACCTGGCAACATCTGATTACGAGCCATGCAATAGGAGTTGCACGTTTTATTATAAAGTCCCGCCATTTTTGGGCATAATTCTGCAACTGGTCGGCCATTAAGGAAAATGGCGGACAAAACGCACTGTTAGTAGTCACACACTGAAGACTAAACAGTCGACCGACTGTTGACAAACAATTTTTTTCAAAAGAAAATCTTCAATCCAATCAATGTTTTCAGTGGGATGGTACAACTAAATATCTGATCTTTGTCATGTGCGCACTACCATTCATTTTCATAGGGTAAAGGCGGGATAGATGCCCCACTTTTTGAAATATGCTTATAATTTAATAAATATTGGTTCTACATTAATAACACCTATGAATATAACTAGTTTAATCCTTTATGTTTATTTGTGATTTGTCTTTTTGGACCTATATACTACACGTTTTGCACATTTTAGCTTTTTGTAGACCTCAATTTTTGGGGATAGATGCCTACCCCTATGGATAGATGCCCCACCTTGAAAATACTAGCGAGGATAGATGCCTACGGTGCGGGATAGATGCCCTTCATACTGTATAAGTATATTATATTAATAATATTTACATATTTTTTGACTTTAATTCATTTGAAATGAAATGTATTTTGTAGTTTTTTAAATCTTTTTATATTCATTATAAGATTAATTAAAATTAACACAATAAAATTCTAAAAGTATTTGATCAACAAAAATAATGTATTTTATATTTTAAACCCTTATTACAAAATATTAATTATTTAGTTTCAACATGCAAAATTATAAAAATCATTCTTTCAAAAACTAAAATAACACAATATACTTAGCATCATAATGTTTAACCGGACAGTGAAAAGTGTACAGGTTTGATGTAACCAGCACTGACACATTACACATTGAATCCAGTCTTATTTAGGGTTTGGTTGTTCATAGTTTTCAAAGCATTCTATGCAGTTATTTTTATTTGTATCTTAAGGCTCATCCTGTCCATCTCTTTTAGTCTTTTTCACCGGCAAACCTTTAGTTTTCTTTCCCTTAACTATGTTCTTAGGTGAATTGTTTTCATCTTCACTGTTTGAACTGCAAATCATTCGTAATCAATAAAAAGTATACACAACCTATACATAAACACATGAAAAATATTAAAAAAAAACACAAAAATATATTAAAAATATATATTCAAAGCACTTATAATACATTCAGGGTACACGTGGTGTATGGAGGGATAGATGCCCCTAGGGGCACCTATACCGTAAAAAATCAGGGCAACTATCCTTTTTGACAGGGTTAGATGCCCTAGTATTTTTTTAAATAAATAAATACAATAGAGCAACTATTTACATCAAAATGTATACTTCATGAAACAATATACATACGTGATAAAAAATTTGATGGAATTAATATCTACTTATAAAGTTATACAACAGCAAATACTCACCTTTAAAAATTTTACGCTCGCTGTAAGTTCGCCGCGGAGATGAATTCACACACGAGCGAAACGCGACATCATCCCTCGATGGCGCGTGGCTAATTTAGGTGCGGGGTGCTTGTGGCATCTAGTCAAACGGTTGTTTCTTAATCGCGAGCATGGGAAGTTAGGTTTTTTAAAAATGGGGCATCTATCCCACTGCGGCATCTATCCCGCCTTTACCCTACTGATTTATGAGCCTAAACATCTATCGGCCGACTTGAAGTTTTTAGTGTGCGTGAACTCTTATAGTTACAAAGAATTTAAATTGATTCTCTTGAGTGTGAAATTTATCTTTTATACGCAATTTGTTTGCAAAAACTATCGATGTATATGGGTTAATAGAGTGAGTGAGTTCTATTTTAGTATTATTGGAGTTATTATTGTCTCAGCTTCGAGTAAACTGGGGCTTCATTAATTAAGACTTTGTAGTATTGTGCCTACTATGGAATTTTAAGGGAATGGAATACTGGGTAATTTGTATGAATGTATTTTTAGAGAACATTGCTATGCTGTAATAACTGTTCTAAGAAGGTTGTTACTATATTTAAGCGGCATCTTTTTAGTATAGCAAAATAATTAAATTCAGTTTAATCTTGTAGGCAGTAACTGATGGTGCATTTCAAATATATCTTCCGATAGTTTACATTTAATTAAAATATAAAAAATGTTATGTCTAACTCGCTAACACAGCTTAAAAAATTGTTCCGCTTAATATGCAAAAAGGTGTAACTTAAAACATTATTCATAATACTTACATCTATTAATTTCAATAAATTACGTTTTCTACTCAACGCTTTCCAATAAATAATTACCGATTGGGTTTTTTGCAAATATAAGCTAAGTAGTGCGAGTATTGGCGATAATCTAACCATTGGTTAAACTTCAAAGTAGCCGACGGCATAAACCGTCTTAGTTAACATTTGCATAAACATTCGATACTATCTTAAATGGATGTAGGAAATAATATTTTTCAAGCAATTTCTAATTTAAATTAGACGACAGTAACATTTTTACGAGATCGCCTATGTTAATGGTTGCGAAGGAATTTTTACTGTGCAAACGTGTTGTTTTTTTGCGTTTATCAGCAAAAAGGCTTTTTAAGAATACTAACGGAATGATTATAAAATTGTTATTACTGGCTAGTTTAAAGTCGATTAATATAGTTTCTACAATAAGGAGTAATAACTTTGTGTAATAAAATGTCGATAATGTCTAATATTGTTATGTGCCGCTAAACGCGTGACTTAACTGGTCCACTTTTAATTGTTCTAGTTAGTTTATGTTATAGTAATATAACTATTATAGTTAAAATAATAGGTAGAATGAGTGTAAGAGTATTATAGCACTTTGTATCAGCTGCTTGTGTTACCACACAAGAAGATTAGAACTGGAATACTGTTGTCTTTACATCCCTATTTATGTTGACAATAAACTTATCACGTAATATCCTGAATTGTTGCTTTACATATTATTTCATCCATCTAGGTACAGCGAACTTTTTTTTGTTTGTTGTTTGGTTGCCTGTAGATGCACCATATCAATAGTATGCTTTTATCCCTGTTTAAAAATCTCTGATGAGGTCCATAAAACCTTCAAAGTCTGACGAACAATCCTTCGTTAAGACATAACTAAACTATCACCATTAAAATCACGTCCAAAAATCCGCTAATTAAAATCGATTTCAACCAAAATTATAATCTATACCCCATCTCGATTGATTGATAAAAGTTCTACCGATTGATAAATCGAGAGCGGCGTGCGCCGTCGCAGGTAAAGGGAAATATTCGTGCGATGCTCGACTACCGAACAGGGGCCCGATTCTCCTAATTTTACTTAAGCGACACACGATTCATATTCGACTGAGATCCAATCTTTTATAGGTATGTCATTTAATAATTAATCATATTGTCTGCAAATGATTTACAATTGCAATATGATTGTAGAGCAAACTACCGTATATACCAAAATCACCAAAATGGCAGACCAATCGCTAACCAATCGAATGTCGTTGGAATACGATTGGTCTTATATTAGTAGCAGAATGTCCGATATGGTTAAAACTGCTACTGCGATTCAATTTTGACATTATTAACTTAGGAGAATCGGGCCCCTGTGGGTTTTTTGGTGTCGCCTTTAATTACAGTGTATCATTACTGGCTGATTATACTGCGACGATGTAGCCATTAAATGGCTCGTTTATTTTATACGCGCTAATTTAGTGACTTTGACGCAGCGGGGAAGATGTGCATTGTGCGGTAATGGTTGAAAGTCACGTGAGTATATTTCGTTATTAATTATGTTTCAACTACAAAAAACAAACACAAAATATAAGGACGTGGAAACTTGTCAAATCACTTATTTGCAGAACCAAATAGTGCTGCAGATATCGCCATTCAACACCCCCACAAAAATATTTTTAAAGAAGTCAGATTTTTTACGACATTGAGTATCGCATCACGAAATCACACCATTAAAAAGCATTGACCTCTTCAGCCAGATTCCGTATCAAGTTCATCTAAAAATCTCCCCCGCTAAAAACTGCGAGCGAAAAAGAAAATTCCCGTCAATCGTTGTTCTGCGCGAGCGCACGAACATTTGGGCAATGCGATCGCGCGCCGACGACTGCCGAACGCGCTTCGGTTTTTGCTGCCATATTTAATTGCACTATATCATCGCATACTATAATGCCCTTTAGTTTTTTACTGTTCTGTAATGACATAATCGCGAGGCACAAGGATGCTAACCTGTCTTTTTACGCGTGCATCTGCTAAACTACGGTTTTTAGTCCGACACCGTTGCACTGTAATAATTGGTGAAACCAAATGTTTGTTAAAGAGTAATTTCGTTTTAACATCCCGATTAATTTAATGGTTCGTGTTGACGAAAGAGATAAGTTTATTCAATTATGTTTTTTTTGGTTATTGATTTTATGGGTTCATAAATTGGATGGGTGATCGTAGTATGTTATAGGCCTGAGAAAAAATATTGCTTTGTATATACCTACCTGTAGTACTTCAATTGATAGGAGCACCCAAATAAAGTAAGCAGAAATGATAAGACCTACATAATATTATACTTTGAATATTGTATTTTTTTTTGTTTTAACTAGTTAAACGTAGCAAAAAAAAGAAACATAATTATGTTTCAATCAACCAACCTGCCTGTAAGTTTAAAGGCAGCTTACATACTTCACGGCCATTATTTTAAACATTTAAACACTATAAATATAGGGCAGGCATTAAAGTAAGACCAATTACTATCAGGATTCCACGCTACCATAGCGAACAGTTTCCAATTGCCATAAAATTAACCTTACAACACCATTAACTGTAGACTACGTGTAAATGAATGATCTATTACACGCCGCGCCGTACAAGCTAATTACAATTTGAACATAAAATCACAACAAAAACCGGTGAATGGAGTCGGCCATCTTGTTCCGCCATCTTATGAGTAATTATTGCAAATGGCGGCGGCGGCGGCCGATTGGTTCGCGGGTAAAAAGCCTACGAAGTGTTAATAACACCAGATTCGTTGCTAACGAAGTGTGATTGAACATAATTGTAGCTTTATATGTAGTGAAAATTATTATGAAGTGCAAGACCGTGGGATTGAGTACAGCTATGAGGTGGTGAGCTATTGTTGCACTTGTTCATCATATCGATTTCAAGATTTCAATCTAAGATTAGCACGGATTAGCACTATTTTTTATTGAATTTGCTGTGGAGCTGTGAAAGTCTGATATAACATTGATACAGCTTAACGGACACGCTCATGCACAGATCACTAAATAGTGTTAATGCTTGCTAGCATTCTTTGATACTTATCTACTCGACTTCTATCTCTTTAAAATAAATGTCAACCAATTCTTCTTCTTTCGAGTCGATGATATGTCATATGAGACTACACTATGTCAGCCCAATATTCCGCCACAGCGAGAGCACGGCCGGATGTCAACCAATGTAGGTCTAATTCTCAGTTTATCGTAAGCAGACTTAGCAGCCTGTTTACTAAAAGTTAATGTTGTGTTGTTTCAGGTGGCCCCAACCGAAAAACAGAAAGAATATTTTGAGAAGCCTAAGAAAAAAAGTTAAATACTTTAGTAACATGATATTTATTTTCTTAGAAAATTCTAATACATTCTCATCATCGTCTGAAATATAGAAGCATCATTCGACCGGGTAACCATTGACGACGTTTATTTTTCTAAAGCTAGGTACCTATAACCCAAAACTAACCAAAACACAACCCAAAAAAAAGCACTAAAAATCAACGTCTCAAAACAAAAACTCGCAAGCGCAGTTATAACTAAAAAGGAATGTAATGTCTCACTCGTTGCGTCGGGATATGTCATAAATTGCATCGTTCGTTTGTCGCTAGTGAGTCGAGCCGACGCAAAAACGTCACCGAAAAGGCTTGAGACAAAAACTTGAGCACGCGGCCACTGGTTCGATATCATCTACTTACATGGCCTTGCTTGTATTGGAACTAATAATGAGGAACCTTCGAAATATTCAATTACAAATAATGGAGACAGTTAGATAGATAGTCGATGCCGCTTTTGTCGGATTTGTGGTCAATTTTGTAACTTCAGCTTGATAAAGAAATAAGGGAGATAGGTATATTATCATTAGGATGATTTTTGTGTACATCTAAAACAATGCTTTATATGCAGTGCCAGTTTAGAGCAGCCGCACACTGCAAACTTTTAGCTAGCCTTTAGGGCTCATAAATTAGTATGAAGATCAATGAAAGTACGTAGATTACATAGATCATGTATTTGGCCGGTATCAGACCGACTTAAAACTTGAATTTAATTCTTGATAAAAAAAAATCCAACTATTGGGCCAATTGTCAGCCGACTGTTTAGTCTGGAGTGTGCTTTTGTTTTTGGCCATCTGCCGAAATGCTACAGCAATTTTTGACAGAAAAACTATGCGTAGTTAGTGGACTACTTCTAGGGTCCTTAGACTATATTACTAGGAACTCACCATTTTGTACCACGTGCCGTATAAGGAACGAATACCACTGTATCGTTATTCCCGCTAATGATATGCAAGACGGATACCTAGAGTCGACGGTACAATGTTTTTACCTCAAAAATCTTGCTTTTGCATAATCATAGTTTGTTTAACTATACCATCAAGCCTAATATAGTAAGTGTAGATCCTTTTTAGAAAAGAAGTCTCGAAGAATGTCGTATGCAAATCGTGAGAACTTGAATTTCTTATGCGTTAAGAACATTGAACTATGTCTTAAAATATGCTAAGTGCAGTATCCATAAGCTGTGTACTTTTTTTTCTCATAACTAGAAGAAAAAACTAAATTATAAATATGCAAAAGTTCTTGTGTTTGTTTGTTATAGTTTAACTCTAAAACGTCTCAATCGATTCGGATGTTGGAATATTAAAACTAGTTACAGGTAAGTCCCAGATAAGACCAAGGCCTTTTAGGCGTAGTCGTGTAGTTGGGACGCGGACGAAGCAGGGGAAAACAACGAGTACACAATAAAACGACCTTATAAGTAAATTACACCAAAAACGGACTCACTAAACACCACAATCAGAACACCTGTACGTTATTAAGGTGTTTCAGATACTATCTTGGCGTTTTAAATCGCTAAAGGGGTGTGTTGATATCGATTTCGTAACAAAAGAGGAACAAAAGTGCTTCGTAGTACCGGGGCGAAGGCCTGCCGCGGGCGGGGGCGGCCGACATTATTTATTGACAATGAGATAGCGTACTGCCCCAAATATCTTCATTAGCGAATCGCTGCGGCTGGTACGATTCGTGTGGATGTGCCTTTATTTTGAAGCTATGAAAGTTATGTGATTTTTTGTGAATCTTTAAGGCTCGTTTTGTAATCCTAAAATATGTGGTAAATTGATTGATTTTGTTTTATGTTCTGTTTAGAAAATCACCTTCCGCTATAAAAGACAAACAGGTACTTACATCGCATAATTTAAATTAATTGCGCAATTTAAATATCTAATCGTAAGTATAAGAAAGTATCTTCTTGCACCTTTGCAACAGGGTATGTCCAACCTATTCCCGGAAATAATCCCACAGTTAAACATAAACAGCTATAGCTATATGTACCTACGTATTGTCCAACAGCTAACGACTTTCATTCCTCCACAATTTTTTTTTTTTTTGTAAATATACTAGTTTTCTCTAGCGTCCTCACGATAGTCAAAAACACTTTTAAAAAATCTATACTTTCATACAATTGATATCCACAGTCTTACAAAACAAAATCTGATTGTGACAAAGTGACTGAATGTGAATCCGTGACCCCGTGACCTCATGACCGAGAACTCACCCTCACATGCTCACTCGGGGGGTAGGCAGAGTAATTAGTGGACACATAATTGTAGCCCCGAGATGTCTGGCAGACTTGTGAGAGATTGATTTAATTGTCCTCTCTGTGGCAGGATATTATGAAGGTTTTTATTTGCTAGTTTGGATGGGGAAACTATTTCCATCACGTGGATAACCTATGCTTATGTTGGTCACCTGTTTCATCTAGATATCTTTGCCTTTTTAGGGAATTGAACCCGCGATGCAAGTTTTGTTCCAACATGGAAATACATAAACTGGAATAATGTGTAATTAAATAGGTAGTAGATGTACGAGTAGCACTCGAACAAATCTATAGATTGAAATCTCAGGTACCTCTATTTTCAAAGTCGGTTGAAGACAGTAAAAACTTTCATATTTCCACATAAAAATCAAATCGTCTATCACAAATATTGATTCAAACAATCACTCGCAGACAATTGATTCAGTATTCAAGTCAGAAGTTACAAGTTTTTTCAGTCACAAGGGTTGAAGGTGATCAGAATTCAGCAGTCGTACAGTCGCGAAGTAAAGTGACGGTAATGTTGTGAGAGTAATGTGTTTGAGGTCTGCGCGACGGTACCGAAGTGAGGGAGATTTTATAATGTTCTGTGTTTGTTTGAGATTGATTGGTTATGGTAAGAAGATGAAAGGTTTTTGCAGGTAAGTAAGTTTAATTAAAATGTGTGGAGCAAACCCCACATAAAATGAGCATTAAAAAACCCCTTTTTCAAAACCTTTTCCTGTCATGTGGTGGTAGGTATGGTACAATTTCATGTTCCTTTTGGTAAACAATGTCATAAGCATTTTCTCACACTTCTTTATTTCTATATGTCAAATATTTATGCTGGTGCTTTCGTGCCAAGAGTACCTAAGCAGGTACCTATTCTATAATTTTGAAGAATCGGTTCATTTACCTACATTACAACAAAGATACCTGAATTCGTTCCATTATGTAATCGGCCATTAATCAGTGGCAGTGGTAATCTATGACACATTTATGCCAGATCACATTATACGGGTATCTTCTACATCTGTGAGCCTGGAGGTGTGGGCCGAGATATCGTTGCGTAAGGTCGTGGGTTTCATGTAATTATAGGGTAGATGGACCGTTTTGAGTTAGATAAATAAAATACATGGCTTAATTATGATGTTTTGTGACAGGACTAGTGAAGGTAATTTGTTGCCAAAGCTTTGGAGAGAGTGTCTGTACATTCTCACATTTTGATACATAAAGTAATTATATCATGATTCATTAAGGGTGAAGAAAAACATCTTTAGTAAACCTGTAGTTTAACTTTAAGTCTGAAATTGCCAATCCGCCGTGAAACTCATTTCTTCTCTCTATGCAATGAAGCCTGTGCCCTAAAGTGGTACACAGAAAAAATAGACTGATCATGAAACAGACATCCAGATTGGCATCAAATTCGAAAGAAAACACATGTACCTAACAAGCAAGACCCACCTACGTACTGAATAAAGGTCGTACTTACACACACCTGACATACGTCATAGTTTCAGCAATACGACCATAGCTGTACAAAAGCCTCCCTCAAAGCTCGACACTTCGAAACAGACATGACGTAAGTATGTAGTTACAGAGAATTTGTTCAGGTTTTTAGTTTTAGCTCCTGAAGACATAGCACAAGTTCTACTACCAGGCACCCAAGACCCTACAGATCCTCGATACCAACACCTTAGCTCCATCGATATGATCGGCGAATGAAGATATATCTTCATATGAATAACATAATTATAACGCGCAGGCGCCGCCGGCAGCTAACACCTAACGCTAGTAATTATACAGGATAAGTTAACGTGTTAATTGTAGTGAGGTGACCAAATTCTGGGGAGGATTTTTGGGGATAAGCCTTTTTGGATTTTGGGACAGGCAAAGCGGAATCTGCTTTGAGTACCTAATCTTGTGTAAGTATATGTCAGCTAATTTCAATTAGAATAGCTGCCCGTATTCTGAAGTAGGTAATTTTTAGTCAAATCCTGAAAGCTATATAGATAATATTTGCTGATGGGTTTCCAAAACCTTACACAAATTTACAAAAAAAAAATCCTATCAAGAACCAACGTAAATATTTACAAGGACTAACATTCTGCTATCGTCACTTACACCTGAATCAACAGTCTATGAATGTCATTAAAATTGCATATTGCTAACTAGCTGGAAGAAGCTGTATATTCCTCGTTAAAATGAAAACAAAAGCCGTCACAACACCTTCATCCCCAAACCTTCCCCACTGCATATTCACCACGAAAACCCAGCTCAAAATCATTCGATCATCTCCCAGGGTATAGTTACCCATGATATATCATACTATATCACACTGTATCATACCACCAGAGGGCGGTAGGATCGCTGCTAAGGTGTCGCATAAATCTTCTACCTCCGATTGAAATCAAAATATACGAGGTTTTTTTATATTTTTAGGGTTCCGTACCCAAAGGGTAAAACGAGACCGTATTGTTTTCGCTCCTCTGTCCGTCCGTCCGTCCGTCTGTCACCAGGCTGTATATCATGAAATGTGATAGTTAGAGAGTTGAAATTTTCACAGATGATGTATTTCTGTTGCCGCTATAACAATAAATACTGAAAACTAGAATAAAATAAATATTTTGGGGGGCTCCCTTACAACAAACGTGATTTTTTTGCTCATTTTCTAAATCATGGTACGGAACCCTTCGTGCGATTCCGACTCGCACTTGGCCGGTTTTTTTATATTTTTTCGTTTGCGGCTCTTTGATATTGATATGTCTTGAGATTATGGTGTCAATGTGTTTTTGATGGTCAAAATTGGAAAACGGAATATACGTTGGTTTTGTTTGAATCATGTCGGGGACAATGACCTTTGGGAGTTTATGATAGATTGAATTCGTAATGGTATATTTCAACAAAAACAATCAATACAGAATCTACATAAACTAGTATTTTAATTTACATTTACATATTTACAAAAATAAAAGAGGGGGAAAAATTAAAACTAAATATCAAAAAATTCATCAGCAGCGCTGTCAGCGGGAATCGTGCCCAAAAGGCTGGCTGCGTTGCCATGCTGGATGGCATTCGTAATGGTATGTTGAAGGTAGGGTCCCAAGCCAGAATTAGAATTTATTTGCTTGAAATATGGTTACAATTATAGGTCTTCTTAAAAACTTAGTTTTGAATGATGGATAGATAGATAGAATATTATTTATTGTAGGTACACTAATAGGACAAATATAGACAAGGACATTACAAAAAGATATGGTCATGGATATGGTATGGTACAGTCTTGTCGCTTAAAGCGATCTCTCACAGAAAACCTTAAAAAGGTGTCAATTTGTAGATACAGATGATGTATGAAGTTATTGCATTATATCGATTATTATGATGAATGATAAATATTGCTATGACGAGTAGAAAAATTATGAAGTCATAAACGACACATCATAATATTTTTTATCATAACAATGCCAAATACAGAAGCAATCATAAAATAGTAAAACAATACATAATACGCAATAAACTGTCAGTTTGATCGACTGCACATTAAAACCAACAAAAAGGCACAATTTATATTTATTCAAAGAACCATTATTCAAAACACATACAAATATATCAAACTAGCCGTTTTCCCGCGGTTTTACTCGTGTCCTTTGGGAACAACTGCCCGTACCAGGATAAAAATATAAGTATATACCTTATTTCAAGTGAATCCCATACATAATTTACCAGATGTGACAAAACATTACTGAATTAAATGTAGCCTATGTTACTCGCGGATTACTTTATGCTCGCGGACAATTTAGTTCTCTAATGGTGAAAAAATTGTTTCAATCAGTCCAATAGTTTTTGAGTTAATCCATTACAAACAAGCATACAAACAAACAAAATGTTTTTTCCGCTTTGTAATATTAGTATAGACAAACAAGAGAATTGCCAATAACCCTTAGACACCCATTTCATCACGCTACCTATTTAGGGTACCCTCATCTATTCAATACAAAACGCTAAACTTTTCCATTAAGAAAAACTATAATAAGTCATGTATGAATTACTAGCTTTCCGCCCGCGGCTTCGCCCGCGTGGAATTCGGTTATATTGCGGTATAAATCACAACTATAAGAAAACTTCTCATTCCCACGGAAAAATCTAAGAAGCGCGATGTAACGCTGGATACGATTAGTTGTTAAACCAAAACTGAATGGTACACTATATTATACGTTTTCCCTTGTGGAGCAAAAACATGCAGATTTTGGGCACTGGAAACCCGGGAACACGCTACATAGAGCTGACCATGCGAAAAACAATGTTTTTCTAAGTGTACTCCAGCAACCCTTAGAGTTTGGCCTTGTGCTTTATTAATGGTCATTGCAAATGAAACCCTTATAGGAAATTGTAGTCTTTTAAAATTAAAATTCCTCATTTTCGAGGATTCATTATCGTATCATTTAGCTTCTAAATTTATATGTTCATATTCGTTTGCAATATATAAGTACATGTAAAAAAAACAGTTTAGACGATTAAACAAATTGTACATCATCCCTCGGGAATTCCTCATTTTCGGGGATTCATTATCGTATCATTTAGCTTCTAAATTGACATGTTTATATTCGTTTGCAATATATTACCTTGTTTTAAACGACACACAGCGCCATCTACAATCCATCCATCAAGCAAACAATGTTTTTGTTTTCCCTCGGGAATATCTATTTTTTTCGGGATAAAAAGTACCCTATTATTTAATCCGGACTTCTAACTTTACGTCTGCAAAATTTCAAAGCAATCGGTTCAGTAGTTACGACGTGAAAGCGGAACAAACAAACAAACAAACAAACAAACAAACTCACTTTCCGATTTATAATATTAGTAAGGATAGCTGGTTACTGCCTAATTACGTAAGTACAGTAAACTGCACATCAGTGGTAACTGTCATGCACCTTAACGCAATAGTAATAAGTACGATTTTGCTATAAAACTGTTACCACTGACTTGCAGTTGACTGTACGTAGAAGGCAATGGCGATAGCATAACAATAATTCTTGGACATTAACATAATGGCCGTTATTCTCATTGTTGTAGTAAGGACTTCGTATTAGGATGCGAGCAGATGGTAGGCATCTGTTTATAAGGAGCTGTGCACACTTGCGACTGAGAAATTATGAGTAAAAGTTCTACGATGAATGTAAAAGGCTTTCGGTTTTTCTGGGATTAGATTAGAGAGGTAATGGATACTACCTAGATACATTTTAAAGAAATGAAAGACTGAATAATTTTTTAATTCAGTGTCTAATCATATGTCAGTTTTTTATTTATTCCATAGTTTGGTTTCGATCACTATGGGTAGTAACAACATACAACTAATAATATGACTGACTCTGTCGTGGTTCATTACAAAAACCTGATGATAAAAGTTATCTATTAGTGACCTAGAAATAAAATAACTCGAGCAAGGCAGACTTTAAACACAACATCTTACTTAGGCCTTATTGCCTTAACAGCTGTATTATCATCCCTCGAGCAACAATCTAACATCCCTATCATGCAACATAATATCTTTAATAAACAACACATGACAGGACACGCAAACTTACCCATACATTACATACCTATAACAAAAATGAAACATTTTTTTTGTCTGTTTGTTTGTACCCGGAAGGCTTCAAAACTACTCAACCGATTTGGAAAACTCTTTCACTGTTCGAAAGCTACACTCTTCCCGAATAACATAGGCTATGTTGTATCCCAGTATGGGCAGGAGTTTCCGCGGGACGCAGGTGAAACCACGGGCAAACGGCTAGTGATAAAATAATGAAAATTAATAAAAACTATAAACAAGCCAGTCTCGCATGTTAAAACAATATTCATCTAAGCAACATCGCCATGAATCAAAAATATTGCCGTATAGTGTACTCAGCTGCACTTTTGCATATTACCATCTATTGTATGTAATAGGCTATTTTTGCATATTAACTTGATATAGGTATCTATAGTTTGTTCGCATAGATGTAAGATTCAAGTTATGTCACCTAGGCAAAAAAAGGCTACAAGGGTTTTATTGATTTAACAATACAGACAACAAACATCCAGTGTGTTTGTGTTTTGTGTTAAATTTTGTAAATAAACAGTCAAAATTCCATTGATTAAGTATATTCATGAGAATTTTCTTTATTTTATCGACCCTATGCTTGTATTTATATGCATATGTATATGTTGTGCGAATATTTATGTCAATCTGTCATTTGTAAACAAAAACTCGCTTTCTCAAAGACATCCCATAAACACATATAAAACTACGCATCAAAACAACCAAACGCCATCAATCGTCTTCAAAACCCATAAACCAAGCACACACCTGACGACACAACCATAAGAGCACGACAATCGCATGTGCACAGCACTTTAAACACTAATTGATCAGTATCCGGGCGCAAGATTGCGATCAATTGTCGCAAAACGACACGACGCGCGACGCGTCAATTTGTCGCGAGTTTTTTTTCGGGTTAACTGTAATGACCTTTATGAGTGATAATGTCTTAGTCATGGATGTTTCATTAATTGATGTTTTTATTGTTAATATTGTAATTGTTGTTGTATTTTTATTTGTATTGCGGTGCGATTTCCGCTGATGTGTATCAAGAAAGTTTTTTTTTAGTTGAGTACCTAATATTCTTAGTTATTTATTCTCTTATGTTTATCTGTTTCCTATCTATGAACCAAGTATTTGTTGCAAATTATCTTTAGCAATCAATGGCATTGATGACCATACTTACGAAAAATTTAAAAAAACTTTTATTTTTGTTAGACAAGTAAGTATATGTTATGTCCAATCCTGACTTAATTCTAGACATGAAGTTGCAAAGTTACACATTCACATATACACTAAAATAACTTAACATATTGTATGTATCAAGTAAGTATGCTCAGAAAAGTTCATAATAGCAATGAACTTTTATTTTTCACACCTACTTATGATCCTAATTTGAATTTGTATAATTTCATAAATAGCAATGAGCGTTATCGTAATGATTATCGTAACACAAAAAAGGTAAATATAACCACCTGCAGGCATTGCAAATACATATTTCTGAATGGACTGAGAAAAATAAGTGTTTATAATTGTCACTTAAAACTGGTTTTATTAATATTTATACTAACCAGATATAAAGATAAAGTCTAACGGTGTAAGGTCACTACCATATACATTTGGTTAATAAATGGTGTGCAATGCAACCTTCTCCTGAAAAGCTATTTATTTGCCTAATTCAATTAAGTTGCTTCAATCTCACTTAAAAGCCTTTCAGGTCTCAAACCTCGTCCTGTCTGTCCTGAATAATAGCTTCAGAAAAACTTTAAATTCATTTCAATTTACATATTTTTTGAGACGACGCAATTTTAATTGCGCACTCTGAAGCTAAACAGAATGGCACGTGCATACTTTATATTCACAAAGCAAATAATACCAATTCAAAGGTATAAAGAAACTAATGAGTTAAAAACTGTCTAGTTACGAAGGCTAAAAAATACTAATTTCGAGCCTTATATTAATAAGCAGATGTTTTCTAAATAATCTGTCACGCGCGATACGCTATCAACCTCCATGGTCCCGTACACATTAATGAGTACAATAATTGTATTATAATTGCCGTCACCTTAAGCGAAGTAAGATAATTATATTAACTAGCTGTTGATCGATTAAGATAATGTGTCAAAGAAATATAAAGGTTAGCATTAGAAAAAATGTTCTTAGATGTCGTTAAGAGGTGTTTTATGATTTATATTGGTTGTAGAAACAAGTGTTTTGCCCTTACTTGGCGTTTTGAAGTGCAGGCTTTAATTGCCTCGCATGCTATGGCAATCGGGACACTATAAATGTAACATACAAGATAGGTATCTTGTACTAGGTGTTAGGTTGTTATCGATATGCAATCGAATGTAGTAACACTATTTGTCTCAATGCGCGAATCGATTGCGCTCTACGTTAAGAAGCAAACAAATGATATAAGAAGGACTCTAGCTTTTGTTTCATCTCAGGAACATTTATAGAAAGGGAGTTGCTCAATGTTGTGTTTAGACAATCTCCCTTAGATACTGTAGAAAGAATACCTTTTTTAGAACAATCTGAAGATCGTTAACGCAGTCCCATATTCATAATAATGCTCTGGTTTTCTTAAAATCTCAACTACATAGATTCTAACCCTTGAAAGGTCAACCAGAACTTTGTAACTTTAAGAATTTCCCGTGCGTTTTCCGTAAAACAATTCGACTCAAATTCAGAATCATAATAATTCAATATCCAGCACAAACTATGCGAAATTATAATTATTACTACATAGGTAATTCCATAGTTACTGTTTAAAAAAACCAAAAACGATCACCGATCCCTAAAAACAAAGTAACAACAGCATTAAATATTAGCGGAGTATCGCGGAGGTGTTCCTCGATGTATCGCGTCTAATATATCGCCGTATCGCACGAAACCAGGCGATGCGATAGCGAAACGAATAATATAAACATTGTTTATATGCAAACACATCGTTTGTTCGAATAATATTATTGTGACTTTTAATCTTTAGTAAAGAAACATTATGAATGTACCTATACTAAGTCATTGCATGTGTAGTGGCAAAGTTATATGACTTTTTAATCTTGTAATGTCTTTACCTTCTGTCTGTTAAGTAAGAGAAAGCTAAGCCAAACATTATACTTTTATTACGTAATCCGACTTGATATTTCACACATTGATAATGTCGTGCAGGTGCGAATAAAACTATGTCCGTATACCTATTTATGTTATACAAATGCACAGGCCATTAAGCCAACATATTTGCCAAAAGCATCATCTATCTCATATCAATCATAAAAATCACCATACATCCCGACCTCGTCCCAATATATTTTATTTAAGAGTCGACGCAACTTGGCTTCGTTTCCATACTTTTCTATCTTACGCCAAGTCACACCAATACAAGGCCGCAAGAAAGGGTTATATTCCTAAACTCAAAATGCTTAGAAAACACAAAATAAGTATCGTCATCAGCATCACAAAGTAACAATTTCCGTCTCTCAAAATAAACAGGAACATCATCATCTTTACAAGCTACTCCTCATTTTCATTAGTTATTTAGTCCTGAAGCCATTTCTAAATTTTTCAACTTACAGTACCCGCACACTAGAAACTTTTAGACGACCGATACTTTTTGGGGCAGTAAGAAGTCTGACACCAGTCTTAACGAGGGATATTGGATTACCCGGATTGCCGGGTTGAGGGGATCAGCCAGTCGCTCCTTGTAAAGCACTGGTACTCAGCTGCATTCGGTTAGGCTGGAAGCCGACTCCAACCTACTTGAGAAAAATGCTCTGGTGGTGATGATATTTGTTCGGTACCAGACCTACAAAAAATTGACCAAATTCTCGATTTTCTCATCAAAAAAACAACAACCACGGGCAACAGTCGGCCGACAGTTCAATCTGCAGTATGCGCGAAGACTTACGGTAGCGATCTCACAATCACATTAGGAGTACTTCGTTTCAGGAAGGAAGCCAGTGGATGCGACACAGAGTTACACTTTGTGCAGTTAATTGAGCCCCTCAGGCTGTCACGTCATGGCTGTAAGTGTAATATAAACGGCCACAAAGGATCTCAAAGCTCGTTTACATGAGACGAAGAGGTAATTTCGGAAAATAATGTCGTTAATTCTAAACGGATTGGCTTGGATGCGGATTGTTTTGGGTGTTTAGATTTTGTGGTACAATGTCTTGGTAGTTTCGTGAGAGAGATAGATAGGACAAAAGAAGAAAAGTCATTCTGGTACGTGAAAATAAAAGAGCAGAGTAAATATACTACAGGCCTGAAGTATTGTAGGAAAACTTTTTTTATATGTCCTATCTCTAATAAAGTAGGCAACTTTTTTGTTCATCGTTCATCTTCTGTCCATTCGCATGGAGACATGAAACCCAAATTAAAGAAATGAGCAAAGAAAAACGCAAATGCATTTTTCATAACTCAACCAAAAAAATACGTTAAAGAAAGAATACAAGTAAAAACGAAATGAGGCCCAGACCGTGCAATACCACACAGGCCTACAAAAATGTCTCAACTAGATGAGACAAACACAAAAGCTCAATACACGCATAACTAGATGCGTCTGGCCGGCTAGATATTATAGCCTCGAGCGATGCTATGGAACCCGCTTGTCTGTAGACATCTATGAATTCAATATGCATTACATCTATGAATGTCTATAGTAATAGAATTCTTAATATGTATAATCTTGTTGACATTCGTATAGGATTTAATTTGTTTGATTTGTTGAAATATGTACCTATAGTCTAATTTTTGTTTCAATTATTTATGTTTTTTGTATTGTTTGAGCAATTTTGTATGTTTAGAATTGTAAACAAATTGTACAATGTAAACAAATTTGCACGCCGTAAGGCAAAATGTATCGGGACTGTTGTAAAATATTATTTCCAGCTAATTTGTATACCTACATTTGGCAAATAAATGATTCTTATTCTTATTCTTATGATTTTTTGAGTATAGCTATAGGTTCTTTACGTTAGTTATTTTTTCGGTTTTTCCTGGTTCAGAGACTTTCTGAGGAAACTACGTATTTCATGTGTCTGTTCAAAGCCTGTGTCCTAGAATATATTCTATGTACCTCCTATGTCAAACTCTTTGAAGTGTCGAAAAGAACCAAATTAAAAATGGCTGAACCGATTCTATGTCTTATGATTTTCGGATATGCATCTTCCCGAAAGAAAATAAAGAAAAATCAGGGATTAAGAGGTTAAGAATCATAAAAATACACCAAAATTAAGATGCAACAGATTCAGCGTCTCACAAGGATCTCTCGAACATTTTTATCCATGCTCAAATACCATGTAATGTCATTATTACATGTAACATTGATTCAGACAAAGAGCTTGATGTCCAAGTCACGGCGGTGGGTCTTGTAGCTGTCACTGATGTTACCAAACGTTATTGTTATATAACTGCCGTGACTAACCGCAATGATAGTCTCATTCGAGAGGATCATACGAATTTTGTAGAAAGTGGACTAGAAACTTGAAAACTTGGTTATATGTTACATCACAGTTATAGCAAGTTCCTGTAGTACCTGTAGGTATTTAAGAGTTAGGGAACCTTAACATTATTTGATTTTTTACATAAACTCTTGAGAAAGCAACTATTACAAATTGTATGTATCCAACATAATACAAAAGAAATATTCACTTAGAGAGAGTTGTAACCATTTAAATAATAACGATAACCAAACCATAAGCCGTGAAATTGCCGCCCATTGGTTAAATCGAAATAGTCAAATTATGCAGCTCGCTATTAGCGTAGCAGACACCAAAAAATAACCCAAAGAAGAAACTGTACTAACCATTCACAACAAAACAATAACTATAACAAGCTAACAAACCCAACAAAACAAAATTCAACTACAAAACAAAAGACAACTGCATTAAAAACTTTCAATTCAAATTCTATTAAGCACATCCTATGGGTCCGACAGACCCTCAGTAACGTGACACCGTAATCCCCACACAATTAAGGGCAGTAATGTCTGAACGAGGATATAAACCAATGCTTCATGGGCCGTTTAGCTGTGCAATGAATAAGTAATGTAGCAAGTCCCAGATGACGAGAGATGGTGAATCTGTTGGTGATGAGGGTTTGGGTTTCGTCAGTTTTAAGATTTTGAGGGATTATGATGGTTTTTGTTGTTTTGGCTGTGTTTTCTGCATTTGTTTAAAAAAAACTGCGTAGGTACCTACGTATAGATAAATTTTTAGGGACTCATTTGTGAGGGATGAAAAAAAAGTTCCTACCCATTCAACTTATTTTCCACTTCCAAAAATTTGAATTTACAGCTTGATAACAGCTAGTTCAAAATATATTGCCATTTTTAGTGCACTCGAATCCTTCATCATTATCAACCCCTTTAGTGTCCTTATACAAGGCACAGGTATCTTCCCACTCAAAGAAGGATTGCTAATATTAATAATTTTACCACCAAATAAAATTATTTCAATCCAAATCCCTGGACATTACAACGCTAACCCAAATGTTCATAGCGACATTACTTCGTTACAGCCTGCCCCCGGGCGTCACTGGATGTCAACAAATCCACAGATTACGTCTGTGCAACAATATGTCTGCGGGATTGCGACTCATTCGATTTGCTCGAGAGATGATACGCCCGAGATTGTCAGTGTATTACATTCTCGAGCCTGATGGAATTTGTATAATGCAGGCTTGTTTGGATTTTAGATTGGGTTGTGGAGTTCGGAACAATTGTATTTTTAAGATAGGTTTTAAGGGCTGGCTACGTTTTGTGCTGAGGGAATTACTTTAACAAAATCGTATGAATAAATATCAAAACACACAACTTAGTAAATGCCATAAATTAATGAATGCTAATAGAATCAGGTATGTTAGATATACGTATGAAATAGCAGTTCAAGTCACCTTTCGTAAAGCTAAACTCATATCAAAAACTATCCAAAAGCCTGAACCACAGGGTAAATAAGTAAATTAGAAATATGTATAGAAAAAGACATGTCCTAAATCAGCAACGTCAAAAAATAACGACACTACTCAGAACAAAGGCCAAATAATTGTCATAAAAATCAGAGAAGCATTAAGTTGGACGAATACAGCGGGGAGCGAGCAGAGAGCGTGCTTAACGCGATAATGCTGCCTCTATCAACGTCGCAATTAAAATTATTCCTATTTTTGACGAACAATTCTCGCCTAACTATATTTGTCGCTTCGCTGCATCGGTACGGTTGTAGCTTTATTCTTTCGCTCTTTCTGTTGCTAATTTTATTTTGTTGATGTTGATTTTATAAGACTTTTTTCTGATAATTGAAAAAGTCATTTCATATAATATGTCAATAGCGGCAGGCAAGTCTATTAATATACATTTTTATGCAGTTTCACCGTAATTGAGGAAACTCTCACTCTCAAGTTTTCAGTTTATCGTCATACTAAGTTTTATCTGCCACAGATTGACCGTTTACCGGAAAAGTGTTACAGACAGCCATTGTTAGTTTCGCAAATATAATATGGACATTGGTATTTTATAGCCCTAAAGGGTTCCCAGCAATATTTCATTATAGAATAATTAGGAACTAATTAGCAAAACTCTAATTCCCAAAATAATCATACTTTCACAATCACAACTCTATAGCTACAAGCTCACTGGCCATCTGACCTGTGCCTACTAAAAAGTGAAAGACATCACCAGAGAGGTTTGGTGTCAAAAGTCAAGATGTACCGCCATGGGAACCTCTCGATACATATCTGAGTAGTTACGATGCCTTATACATAACATGGGAATCTTGTTATAGTGTGTCTTGTAAAGTTGTGAGTGAAGGATTTGATGAAGACAGCATTTAGAAAATAGGTGTACCTAAGCTTTTGAGTGACCACTATCTCTACATACTACGTATTATGATACAAACTTTTTCCGTATATGTCTCTGACTTTTCAATGCTCAAAAACAAAGCCATGGTTTTTCATGCAATTTGCACCAATTGATAGAGCGATTCCATAACCGAATCATGGACCAAAAGATCGTGTGATTCTTCAATCAGGAGTTTATTAGCATCAACATTGGCTCATGCAAAATAAACTTTTCAACTTTCTTACGCTTTTAATACAAACCTTATCAGGCCTAGTTAACCTACTACTAATGACGGAACATAATTAAAACATCACCAATCTGTCACTCATACCAAAATGTCAAAATCAACCCTTTGCGCTCATCTTGGACACAAGTAGGATGAAGTGGGATGGTCCCATCGTTCGCCTACTCGACGCTAGAGGGCGCTTCAAACATTTCACGAACCATTCATTATAACAGGACGGAAAAATGCTCCAATTGATTGAAGATTGGTCGCAAGTTGAGTGGGAATTTGATTGTTTTTTAATGGAGATTTTAGCTAAGTAGATATATTATTATGATATTGTAGTTAAGTATCTTGGGTATTGTTAAATTCGTAGACTTCAGATTTAAATGTGTGACCAAAGCTTTGTAACTATTCGATACGATTATTTTATTTTTGAACTTAGCGACACAACGTAGGTACTTATTTGTGAACACGTAATTGGTTTCCTAAAGAAAGTGTAGCAAAAAACTTATTCACACAGTCACTTCACATTCACAGCCTATAAAAACCGTAAATACACAGCCCTCATAAAACTCAAATCTTAATACAAAATTAGTAAGAATATAACAGAAACTCTATCAAAAGGTTTCGATATAAAAGTCAACAAGACACAAAAAACTCCTGTGAGAAACTACAAGAAGTCAAGTCGTACATTATTAAAAACTTGCTAACTTAAAACTCTCACGCTCATAATATTAAAACAATACATTTCAATACAAATTAAATAAAGTCACAATTTGAACGCTCTTAAAGAAATCGCAAAGAACATTTACAAAATCAAGTAGTTAAGGGCCTAACCCTTACAATGCTACATAGTTCTAAAGTTAAAATGTTAACAATTAGGCCATAAAGTTCCCGACCGCAAAACGTCAAATAACCCTTCACTAATCAAGTACTCGTAAGGGTACGAACGACCCTCCAAGACAAAGGGTTAGCTTTTCTACACAATTTAGCTGTATTTTGCAAACAGCACTCGTGTTGAGTATCCATTGAGAAAGTCAACATTTTTAATACGTATTTTGTTTCTATTTTAGTTGAGTACGTAGTTTTAATGTTTCACGTGGGAATAAGGGAGCTTTCGAACTAAAATTTCTGTAGACCTAATAAAAACTTGTAGTCGTAACTTCATAATCATGTATATCACTGAAGTTTTTGGATCCTTCATGTTCTCTCTATAAAATCGGATTCAAGAATTGGGGTTCAAAAGTTACGTCTCTGTTTCAATTGAACAACATCGCTATTATAGACTATTGGACCTTGCTATAGGTACAAGGGGAAGTCTAGGATTACGTACGAGTAACTTTGAATCAGTACATGAGTCTGAAAATATAGATGATTGAACTCCTACGAATGACACTTCTTAACAAATAAGGTGTCCGCCATCTAAAGATTTATGTAGTAGGTAATAATAGGTAGCTAGAAATTATAAAACACTACCGAAATCATACTGTTACTAATCTAACAGCCAAAAATATTACCGTAGGTAGACACAACATTCAAAAAATATCTCAGTGAAAAGGCGCGCGGGATGAAACGTCAAAGTGTCATGCATGATTGTGCGTCAATAGTAAGGGGATTTGCACACAGCCGCGATTCCTAGTTCGGCTATCGAGGGAGAGGATGGGATGCTACATGTGTATCGATTTTACGCGACTAGACTGATACAGATTGGTGGAGTGTAGAATAAAGATTAAAATAACGAAAATGATACTACTTAGACATATCCGCAGACATTATTGGGGGTATTCAGCAGATTCAAGATAGAGGTTAAAAATGAAAATATGTCTCACATTGATCACTATGTGCGTCTATCTGTGGCACCATAGCTAATATATTTGGCATATATTTTGATGTGCTTTTGTTAATGGTAATTATCATGATTATGCTTGTAACCAACTTCAGAGAGACGTATGGTAAGATCTATGGTTTTATTATCAGCATTGCAATGTCATCCATATTAAGAACTGTATGTTACCCGAACTTTTTTATATACTTACCGAAATAAATTGTTTATAGGTACCTAGACGTTTTCTTAAAATAAGTATTTCTTTACCTAAGTTTAAATATTCTACATAAACCCATCCCTCGTTTGTTTGGGTTTAACGGGGATGTTTTATGCACCATCGGTCGTGATCGCAGTCACATTGATATTACGAATATTTGCTCAATCAGGACGGGGTGAGGGTGCCACGGAGTTTACACGGTGAAGTACGTCCTGTATGCACGTCTTTTAGTAAGTTTTTTAAGGAGTTTAAATAAAAACTGTTTATCTTTTACCTGGTCAAAGTGGAGTACCTATTAAAAGTGAAGTAGTAATAAAAATATATTTTGGTAATGATCTATACGAAATTAACCTAGTTTAATCATAAAACACTAGATCAAAGGACATTAAAAAAACAAGAAACAGTCGTATTGGAAAACCTACTCCAAGAAAAGAATGTATCAAAGAAAATCCATACCCCAGCGGCCATTACACAACTTAGAAAAAGTAAAAACAGAACGCAATTCGAATGCATTTCCCGCGTTTCGTGTTGCTATTCAAAATAGGAACGTATTACCGCGCCAGTGAAAAGAACTGTCTCAAATTACTTTACAGTGGTCTGTCTCTTTCTAATGCGTGTAAAATCGTATTGTTGTCTCTTTCTGGCGCTATACAAACTCAGATAAACAAATACAAAAGGCCTAATTGAGTAACTAGTAAAACGAACGGCTCGGTGCCGTCCCTCCGAATACAATACCAGGTTACGCATGCGTACTGAAAACTAAGAAACATTGTAAACTGAACCTTATAGCCTATGATTTATGGGTGTTAGTACAATTTGGAGGGAGTTGATGTATCTTTGTTAGACAGTTTAAAATTTCGTCGAGTCGTTCTCAAGTGGTAAGGGAGTCGTAGGGAACTTAATTTGTCAACAATTTTCGATATTTGAATACGTTTCGTTGCTCACTGAGCTTCTGTCAGCATTATTGTTTTTTTTTTCTTTTTTCTTCAAATAGACTAGAGCTTGTTAAAAAAACAAACATTCAGTTTTGTCATATTTCATTACTCTAATTGGATTATTTTGAGTATTGTTATTTTTATTCAGATGTTCCGTTTTAAGTTATGATGATAAAGTTGTTTGGAGGTTTTCATTTGGAGTTCAACGTAGAACTCTAAAATTACATCTACTTAGAGTTTTCATTGCATAAATAAGAGAAAACCATGTTTATACCTAAGTCTACTAAAAGTACCTAAATAAGCAACAGCAATTTTCGTAAAAATATTTGCAATTTTTCTGGAACCCTATCCAATTTTCTGAAAAATAGTCCAAACCGCTCAACTTTTACTCAGTTAGTCTAAAATCACGCTGTACCTCTATATAGGTACCACTTACAAAGCTTATTCTTAGCCAGTATAGAACCTCTAGCCGTCTCAACAACGTACAGAGCAAACCTAGGTACTTACCAAAATCCAACGTCAACCATGACATAGGCCCATCTCAACAACGACGAGAAAGGAAACCTAAGGTACCTAAACCCAGCATTAACCACACACAAGCCCCAGGATACACGCATCTAATAAAGACTGACACATAGGGAGGTGCGGACGAGTGGGCGAGCTGGTATCCGGCGGACCAGCCAATCCTGAGCCGACCGGCTTCCTCATTGTGGCGCGGATGACGGCAATTCCACCAGCGGGATGGTATTATTAGATGATCGCCGTGCTGGGAATCACGGAGACCTTCCTTTACTCCCCTCTAGTAAAAGTCTGATGGGATATTGTGTATTCTGCTCTAGTTGGTAGAATGTTTTGTTGAACAATATAGACATCCTAATTGAGGACCTCCTCCTTTTTGGGAAGCTAGTTAAATAGGAGTAGGTTTTGGTAAATTGACAAAGAATGCATTGTCTTCAAAAAGTCATGAGTTGAATCTTGTAGGAAGATATGTTATTTCTGATAACACTAGCTCTTTTCATAAAGCTCTTTTCGGATTGTGAGCAAAGTTGGCAGATACTTTACTAGTCAATGATAATGTACTTGAAACTGGTTAATTAAAGTACATACCTACCCAATACCTCGGTACTTCACTACGTCAAGCTCACCAAGTTGAAAGTTAATTAAAAACATGTTGTTAAAACGCCATGAGGTGCTGTTACGGTCAAACGGCCAACGTCAGCCACTTCCACAAAATAAATATCAAATTCCAAAACTAAAATAATATCCTATTTTCATTAGGAACAGTTCAAAATTCCGTTTCACACGTCAGTTGCCGTTCCGATAGCAGCCCACAATAATTACAGCCACGGCCGCCATATTGAAATATTATTAATGTTTATTTGATTCAAGAAAAAAACAGTCTTGCTTCCCACAGCTACCAGCGACTGTCAGTCAACAATTACGATACGAAACGATCCGCTTACGCACAATAGGATAAATAAACCAACTTTTAAACGGAAGCTTCTTAAATTGTTTTCTAAAAACATTTTGGGTCGTTAGTATTTTGTTAAGTCACCGGTGCCGGACAAAGCGTCGGACGGCTACCGGCGACGGACGAACGGACGCCTCACGATTATTATTTCATTTCTTAAATTCTTTTTTTAATTCTTATTCTGTTGGCTGCTTCGCTGACAGGCATCACAAATGCTCGTGAGTGGCGGTTTTTAACTCCGATAATGATAGCAACTGTTTATTTTTGTTTTACAATGGCATTCAACTTTTCTGGAATTCGATAATGATATGAACTGGCTGGTAACGAGACATGCAGAATAATGTCTGACTATAAATTTTGCGTTTATACATTCTAGTGCTTTGGTAGAATACTAACTTTGTTTTCATAGATTGCCTGACTACCCTTATGTCCTTATTGAATTCAAAGTAGGTCCATGCAGTAACGTGTTAACAAGTAACATAATATCAGCACTAACAAGACTCTAATGGTGTTAAATACAGAAACAAGCAATACATTTTAGTACTTAACCATTATTGCAAAATTACTTACAATTCCATATTTCGTTCCTTAAATCTTTCAGAAAGATTGTCCTTCACTTTTCCTTCTTATCCCTGCAAAGTCTGCGATGTCACAAATCCTTAGGTCTAGCAGTTTTCGGCTTGGATTTGGATTTAATAGTGTCTATGATGGGGTTCCAAGCAGGTGGTATGCTCCAGCCATTTTCTCTATTGAAGGATGATTTTTAATTTCAATAAGCCTTGCGAATCATCCTAGACAGAAATCGGTTTTCTTTAGCATTTACTCTTTCCCTACTTAAGCTGTTGCAATAGTGTTTACATTATCGTCGTATAAAATGCCTAATAGTAATCCGTTTCGTGGAACAAAACAAATTACCCTACTTGAATACTTTGCTCCCCTAGCTGAAGGCGCGAGGGGGCTAAAGTCAACAACAGGGTTTGTATGGTGCCACTTGTAGCGAATATTATAAAGGTCATAATAACCGATGCTGCCAATGGAAACAGAAATGAAATGATTAAAGAAAAGTATGTAAGACAAAAATGAAATGGCAACGAAAACAGCAACGCATTTTAATTGACTTCTTCAGAATAAGGTAAGCGATTGTCACCCTGATTATCTCCACTTGGCGATCTGTTATTTGTATCTTAATATGTTGAATGTGAGAAAAATCAATTTATTACTTGATAACCTACACCTATTTATTAATACACGTGAACTAAGTATGTTTTTAGGACCACATTTTCTCGATTTTGATCACAATTTGAGGGTTCATAAATAAGCATGGATTTGAATGATAATACACACTTCAATATAAAAAGTTGACTCGATAGGTTAGTGTGCAGTATGGGGACTCGCACATAAACTTGATTACTTATAACTTGATAAGAAACAGTTCTCTTCTACCATACCCGTCACCAGTGCCACCCCACCCGAACGTAATCGCGCGCGAAACTTATCACATTATCAAAACGCGACAAATCGCCGGCGCCTTTGATCTGCGCTCTAATTTGACAATTACCAGTTCACGCAGTTACTGCTAGCTATAGGGTAACGTTTGAATAAAAATACGCCTTCGATACTGTATTGATTTGTAGGTACTGGGTTAGGGAAATAAGGTGGTGATGTCTTGTTTTTGAAGTTGGTTCTGTTGATTGTAAAAAATTTGAAAAATTGGGGTTTAGGGCAGATAGTGCGAAGATACTAGGTGAGTGACTGACCTACGACTTTTGAGTAGAAATAAAACTTGAAAATAAACGCAAAATCCGGTGGTTTATTTAAGATATGCTCACGTATGTAGGATGTAGTAGTATCCTGCCTGTGGAATTGTTCAGAAGAGTTACCGCTTTTCTGCTACATAAAGGGCTCCAGAAGTTACCTAGGTAATTTAAGACAGCAAAAGTTTGTAACTTATGACCGGTAATTTAATTATATTTCATCTAAAAAAACGTAGTGAAGTAACCTCCTCTCAGGTCATATCTACCCAGCACTGAATACCAAAAACTTTTCTTTCCCCTTCTAAAATTCTCCAGCATTATGTTAACAACAAAGGGGTCTGATGACGCCACGTGGCTACTCGCAAATTTACTTATTACTTCATACTGTTAAGCGATATGATAGTGTAGCCGAGCATCGATTACGAAGCCACCCTAATTAGATTCGGTTTGTGATGTTTATGTGAATAGAACTCTATCTGTATCCTTTTTAACCGATGTTTGCAAAATTGGTGGAAGGAGTTTGGATGTCTAAATGAAATCCTGGAAACTCTAAGAGTCAGCGATGAAATCTCGTGCCTGCAAAGGAAATTGCAGGTAATACTGAGTAGCAAATGCAAACTAACCACAACAGAAGCATTATATACCTGTCATATTGTCAGTCTTTTGAAAGGAGGTAAGCCTAAATAGGAATCTACTTAATTTGTACGAGATTTCTCTATAGGTTTTGGAATACAAGTGTTTTAATGACTGCTTCTACCTCTGAAAAATGTACATATCTGCTCATCTCAGGATATTATGAAGAATCCTTGTAGCAATAATCGAATTATAGGTACCCTTAGAGCTAATGATCTAAATTCATATAGGTTGCAGTTTACCCAGACAAACATACCACCGAAGATATATCCCCACTGGTTATTTACCCACAGGCTGCACACAAAATGCATCCCCATTGTTCCGAGCTAATTGATGCGAGAGCAGGAAGCGAGCAGTGTGACCGAGGCGGCATCGAAGCTGCAAATGAACGTATAATGCCGATACTGCGCCATTTTGTCGATGAATGGAATAAAACGCCGGGAGGAAGCGGCCGTGTCAAACGGTGCCGATTTGTATGATCGAGGTCAGGGCTGTGCTGATGAAGATTAATTTAAAATATACAATAAAACATCTTTACTAATCGGTATAATAGTATTTGAGAAAGTGACAACTAATAGTACTCAAGACCATCAATCCATCTATAATTTTTGACCGAACGACGGAACTCAATTCAGCTTTAGCCAAACGTGTGAAAATGACTGAAAGCGAAAGAAATATCAGGTGAAATGTGTATCAACAACATAAACGTCTTTTAAGCAGATAGACGTAAACTACTGGATACAGGCTTTCTCCGTGGTTATGCACTTTGCTTGTCTTAACCGAGGCGCATATTTTCTGTTTAGGTACGCATAAAAATCATAATAAAATTAATTTTCTTTTTCAATTTTTTTGGAAACATGATAAAGTGGAATAAAAATCCAAGTGGTGACAACCCTACACTTAAAAGAATGTGCCCTGCAAATTGGTAGGTGAAATTAGTAGGAATATTTGTCGCTTGCGCCATTGTCAGGGTTATCGCGTTTCAAATGACATGTGAATGACATCAATGGCAGCCATACACTCGCTTTCATTGCTTTAGACGTTTGAGGAATGTACGCGACAAAAATTAACTCGGGACCTTTTTTGGTTGGAGAAAAAATATGGGTAAGAAAGTTGGTAATTGAGACGAAAAGTAAAGTTAATGGTTGGTCGAGGAGATCAAAGTGTTGGACACTATTGTTATTTATTCTAGCTTTTACAGGCACATGTTTGACCGGTGTGTCACAATTTAGATTCGTTCGAAACAGAATAATGAATCTCTACTACATACCTTTTGATGTAATCTATGGTGTACATTATGGTGCTACCTAAATGCCATATTATCATCACGGTCCCACTGAAAACTAGGCTGCCAAAATACTTTATTTAAATGCATTGGTTCGCGTTATGAATCAATCTTGTTGTAGCTAGGTGCCCCTTAGCAAAAAATCCTCTTTATTTTAACTTCATCTTCTCGCTGACTGCTTTCCATTATTCAATCAATCGCACCAAAACAATACGAGTACCAATAAGGCGACACATTCCCAGCATCAAATTAGCAGTAATCGCTGCCAATCCACCTCGGAGCCGCGCAAAAAAATGTCTGTAACAGGGAATTGAACCCGCACCCGCCATAAATTCAGTCAAAGGCGAAATTAACTCGCCATGCGTTTACTGACGGTGTCAACATAGCACTTTGATCATGTTCGAGTTATTTCGCTTTCAAGGATTTTTCCTTTGTCAGTACTCGAATCGCGAGATGATTGACGGCCGATCCGCGGCGCGAGAACTCTTTTGCCACCCTGTATATGCAGCTCCAAATCTGTCTACCACACCAAAATGTACCTTACAACCTAAGCTTAAAGCAGTAGCGATATATCACCAATTGAAAAAAGAACATTGCTGTCGCATAAACTAACAAAAACAGCAACACAGTTTCGAAACATAAAACCACTCCAAATTCAACCTTACTCCCTTCACTTACCAAACATACAAGTCACCACCACCCGCAAGTGTAAGATTGTCAACATCTAATAAGTGCACGGGTTTACTCCGCGTTGGAAAATGAGTTTCCCTGCGGTGCGAGGGGTGGGGAAGGGGGGTAATTGTCCCGGTATCAAAGCGGCTTCTGTGATGGCGCGGCGCCTTTTGATTGTTTTTCCCGGGACGATCGACCGCTGGTTTTTGCGGCCCCCACCTGTCCGCAGTATTGGGAGCTAAGGACAGAAGGTTTGTGTCTAGACTAGCTGTGTTTATTAATTTAAAAATAGCTGAAAGAATCTTTTAAAATAAATATGTTATTTTTGAAGTCATCATAAAAGTATGTAGGCTGAATGGTTATGTTAGAGTAGCAGATGCAGCTGAATACCATAGCGTTACATGGAGTGACTATATGACCTTGCAAGCTACATAGTTAGCATATTGATAGACCATATATATCAAACAAAGGTTAGGTTTGTAACATCTGAAAAGACTCGTTAAGACGAAAGATTGAACTAAGATGTAGGAGGTCTCATAAGCATTCCCATATTTTGCGAATCGAGATAGAAAATAAAAACTGAATTAGTTCAACGGAAACATTTAGGTAGGTCATCATGTAGATCATGTAGCAGAATGTAAGCTACATATGAGACCAATATTATGTCTAAGCTTATGGATATTATCAGGGTTCAAATCTACAAATGAGTCCTAAAAAGAGGTTAGCATATCTTTTTCATTACTATGGGACTTCTGCAAAAACCCTTGTACCTACATTAAAATTCAGTAATCGCGTATTATTTACGAGTTGTTTCAGATACAAGTGATGATTATGTTAACGAATGTAATTGTCGGATTAACTAGGAGTGGGCGGTAACCTTTGTCGCGAGACTGGTTTCAGACCGAACCGTACTGGTGTGTCTCAATTGGATATCTATTTATATATTTGGATGAGCACTTGGGATATAATAATTGTTAATTCTTCAAGTAGATATCCCGAAATGATCTATTGCCATTTTTTTGTAATTTGCATTATTTTAAAGCATTTTATTTCCTAATCCTATCTTTTTGAATGGAAATAGGTACTTGATACGTATTCGGATAACAAATAATATTTTAGGATTAACCGCAATCTCACACTATGCAGAATTTTTAATCACCCCCGTATCTTCGACGCATGAAAGAACAAATATGGTAAAATACATGAAGGTAGTCTTGACGAAGCAAGCAAGTTAGTAAGTACCTATTTCAACTATCATTCTTTTGTTTCTATGAATAAATAAACAAACTATAAAGCTGAGTACTATGACACCAGTGTCTGCCTGTTTGACCAACATCTTCATATCAGCTCAATTGGTTTCGAAACAAACCAAACTGCTTGTCTTTAACGAGTGTTCTCGGAAATGCTTCGGACTTTGTTACCCAACTACTGGTGAAGAGGGGTTGTGTTTTTCCCTAAAAGATTGAAAGCGGTGCTCAATCTTCAGCAGTGATTGAAGCTACAAGGAATTCTTCCAAGAATCATTCGATTCTCTCAAGAAAATACAAATACAGTGAAAGTCATTAAGGAAACGTAAAATAAGTTATCATAATCATGATCAAAATAATTCTCATACAATGATGATGATACGATGATGGATGCCTATGTGCAGTCTTAACGGTTACCTAACAAATGTGAAAAACTGATGATCTGGTACGAACAAATAACATTTTCAGATGGCTACACTCCAAATTTTCTACAATGAAAATACATAGATTGCACAAAAGAGGAAAACTGAGTACTTACATAACAATAAAACATTATTTATTAAGCTTCCAGCTCATTACAACAGTTCCTACACACTTCCATCTACCAGAAAGTTGAGAACCACTGCACATTGCCTTATTTACTCTAAGGCGCCTCTGTCCGTGGTTGAATATTGTTTTAAAATCGATCCCGTAACTCGAGACCACTTATATTTACTCAGTTTTAAACACAAGTCAACAGCCACACCGTAATAGGGCTGACATTAGATAGTGAGGGATTTTTTTTGCAGGTAGCTACAAATTTTTTTTTTGATGGCAATACTCGCGGATAAAATCTGTCTGTTTTACTTCCTTTCGGATTATCTGCAAGAGTCTAGGCGCCTGACCAATCTTCTGGGCCAATCATGATATGCGCCAATGCTGGTCCTCACATAGACTATTAGGTATCTACTGGACCAAGGCCCCTAAGTTACCCTACTTTAACAAAATCTGTTTTGCAAAAGCTCTATGTTATTACGATCGACCTATGAATCAATATGCTCACATAATATCCACGGTAAGGTTGATGCTGAGGAGAAACTTCCTCAGGACATATACCTAAGTATCTTTTGGCCAGCCCTCAACAGTAACGCGAGATGAGTGTTGGATGTTCAAAAACATGTCGCGATCTCAGACAGGACCACAAAGACTTGCAGTTCGAACAAACACTACCAGGTTTCAGTTCCCACTGTTCCCAGAAAAATCAGACACTTTCAAAATGATTTAAGACTTTTCTAGTGTGGAATTGTATCATGTTTGTCATATAGGTTAATAGGCCCTATGTAGATAAACAATGTTATATTTTAGCAGGTTATCTGCCTGAGGCATGGTCCTTCCAGCTTCCAAGTGTTGAATGATAAATTATAAGTTTCTTAAATTCTAAAAGGGTTTCAATACTTCTGAGCTTAGCACGCTCCGTCAAACAAACTCTTCGGCTTTTAAATATTTTTTTAGACAGTAGGTACACGGTTAAAATATTGCTATAAAGAAGCTATATTTTTCCTACAAAACGAAAACGCCGTTTATGCAAAATTAAACTTATCTATTAGCCCACAGTTTAGTCCTAATACAGTAGTTAACATTCAAGGCGGCTTGCAGAATGCACTTGTGCATACACAGCATAGCACAGGTGATTCATAACCCCCCAGCCAGAACAGACGACCGCTTCAGATAACACTGTGTAACGATATGCAACGTGCATAGAGTATGGATTTAGTACTACAGATGCGACGGAGCTTTGAGAGATGGAAAAATCGCTGGTAGCATAATAAGTAACAGTGATAAATCAATACAATTATCAGACGAAATGACTGATGTAAACTTCGAAATACTTACATACCTAAATTATATACCAGATTGACCGCTGAACCAATTGATAACATTGAGAAGAATTTAAAAAGGGACACAGAGCTGTTTTAAAACCTGTGGCAAGTGTCTATATTTAATGTTTTGCCGCTCATTTCTTTCAAGTTGCTGTAAACCAAGGGATTGTGCTCAATAAGCCACAAATATATCAATGTTGATTAAAACCTCATTGCTTAATTTTAAAAAAACATTTGACATGTGTTTGAATTGAGAATAGCGCTATGTCCAACAATGTTGTCACAGTAAATAAATATGGATCACCGCGCTTTCTTAATGAAGTACCATGTTCCAAGAAAAGTGACACGTAAGCTCGTCTTGTGAACATAATCTAACGACGTGGCCTGAATTAATTGAGTGGCTAACTGACGTTCAATGGCTAGAATTGTGTTTAACATAGAACAGTTTTTATGTGCTTTTTACTTTAATAATGGGTGTCAGTCTCTTGTAGCCATGATTTATCGATGGATATATTAACAAGATTTCAATCATACAAAGGAAAGGGATTAGAAAGCACATACCTAAGTACCTATATTAAAATAAAAATCTTCTTGTGCCATGAAGTCTCAAGAGGAATAAAGAGCTTTAAGATTATTTCGGATTTTCTGTCATAATAAGATATGAAAAAAACTTGGTCACCTTCAGCTGTCAGCCACTAGTTTTAATCAAACCACCTCGACACCGGAGTTCTCAACTCAACTACTTACTACCATTGACGGTTAGGCAGAAACGTCACCTACAGCCAATTATCTAATCTTTGCATTACATACACGGTGGCAAGACATAACGAACGTATGCATTTGAATTAATATCCCGCCCTATAAGGCATAATGAGAATACAAGTTTTTCAATTACCACTACAAAAGCAATGGCGATTACTATCTTCCATACAATGGCTATCCGAAGCTTTTTATTCAATATAATCAGTATTTACTTGGTTTTGTCTATACGTTAGATAATTAAGATTAGTTAAACGATAAAGATGTCATTGTATATGCAGATCTGAATAATAAACTGTTTGTTTTTGCTAAGTGGAGCGGAACTCCGGTTGTTATTTATTTATTGGACCTCATAGGACGATTTGTAAATTGATTCTAGATGTTGTTAGAATAAGTGTAGGTAAATGAGTAGATATGACGCAAAACCTTTTTGCAAAATGGTTTCAAGCCAATGGACTTAAAGAAAAAATACCGAGAAAAAAAGCAGCAAAAAACAAGTTTAAAGACGAAAAGTGATTTAAAGCTAAAGAGAAGCAATAGGAACTATATAATTTTAATAAAGAAATAATCATAATTTTAATTGGGAATCCTAACTGCCTGACAGTATACCTAACCAAAATCTCTTTATTAAAATATCAATCAATTTACACCTCTAAACATGCAAGTAGTCAAAATTACCAACGATATCATACTCTACGGTAACTGAAAAACAAAATAATATATACGTATACACCTTCATTCAAAGCTCAACTTTAATTATTAACAAAAACAATCGCGGTCCGTTAAAACAAGAGCTTCTTTCAATCCGTCACTCCTGCCCCCTGTTCCAACCCTCCCCGTAATTATAGGAGATGACTACATTTCGTTGCTTTTAATTAAAAAAAGATTACACATGTTTTTTGCAATTTTAATACTTATTAAATGTCTCGAGTGTTGTGGGGTCAACGTGACTGTCGGTTTTTGAGGTGAAGTTTTTTTTAGTTAATGATTGAACAGTAGATTGGTGGATGTGAGCAAGATATTTTATTTGATAATTCATTCATATTTTATTGGAATAGATGAGAATCGTAACAAAATAAAAAAATATTTGTTAACCCACATAAACTACCTCAGCAAAAAAGATATGGTTTCTTTTTATGTGACCTAAGTCAATATCAAGTATAATACGCAAATTTACCACTTTACTCCCAAAAAAGATTCTCCATAAGTTTATTATGAAAAATAGAAATAAATACATAAAAGTCACTTAAATAGGGTATTTTAGTCTAGATGAGAAAAAAATTAAAAGTGTATTACAATGATTGTTTAGAGGAAAAGCAATCGGGAAATGTTAGTTTCACTTCGTAAGGTACATAAATATATTTTTTATTGCAGTTTAAAGTTTTTAGGTTTTTTTATCTGTCTTTGAACACTACGAAATATCGCCGCCATGCTAATGACGTCATTACGGTAGTAAACAACTTTTAACCAAGTGTTTCTCATATTTATATCCACTGGTACTTGAATCCATAATTTGTCTGGTGTTTTTACACTAGTGTTCTCACATTCAGAAACAACACACCAACGATACGGAGCATAATTACTCATTATTAAAATTTTCAATACATATCAAAATATGTATTACTGACAGCTGTAGTTTGCTTACTAACGTAATGACCAAAAAACAATCATGGCGTCCGTTGTGTGCCGCGTTTTCGCGAAATACGCGCGAAATTTGAAATTATGATAAAACAATTAATTTATATTCGTACATAACTTGAGAAAAAAAATTATTTTTAATTTTTTAGAGATATATTAAGACTAAAGAATTTATTTAAGATATATTTCAAAAATGCATGTAATACCCTATTACAGTAGCCGAACCAAAAAACTGCAGAGTCACGCCTCATCTCTTCGAGATCACCTCAAAATACCATAAAGAATAAAAAAAAAACAATACCTACTAAAGAGACACTCAATGCCATAATTACATTACCGAAACTGTCAACTCACGTCAGAAAAATGGCGGGAAAAAAACATGGCGCCACACCACGTGGGAATTTGGAAAACATAGATATCCCTTGTAATTTAATACTTAAATATTATTTTTTGCAAAGTTCTAATGTCATATCGGAAGTGTGTATGTTTATTTAGGATTCGGTATAAGTAGAATAATATTGGGCGAAGTCGGGGTATAGCAGTGTATGGATGTTGGTTTTGCAAACGATTAACTGTATACTGTTGATGGGTGTTTGTTTTTCATATTTCGGCTTTGTTTAAAATTGAGTTTCAATTTTAGTGCTTCTTTTTGTTTTGAACCAAGGTTCATAGATCTCTATTTAAATCTGAGTTTGTAAGAGTCGCAAAACTAACGAATTACTTATGTAAAGACAGCCTTTAAATGCTGGGTAGGTCACTAGATAATGCCCCACAAGCTCGTCAATACACGACACGAGTTATCTTCTCTCACCTGACACAAGATGGCAAGAATATTGTATCCTAACTCCTATCCAATCAGAGTCCATTGTCATACTCTTAAGACAATGCTATAGAATGTGTCAGTATTTGCTGCTACGACAGTTACACTATACTAAAATGATCGAGCAAATCCAAGCAATGATCCAACCACGACAGTTTCAGAACGGTTACAGATAATATAAAGCTGAAGATTTGCTAGAAGCTAGTTTGACAATACATTTTAAAGAAGAAAAGGAATCTTTACATATCTTGAGCAATATTTCAGTGATTGTAACTGCTGTGCAATACATTATTTACAAGATCCCTTCCGTTTCAACTTGTGTGGCATCAGCTAAATGTTCTGGCTCCAGAATTAGTGAGAAAGTTACTCTATAACATATCCTGTGGTAATGTCTGTAGGTACTAGGCAATCATGTGTCGGTAGGAGCAACATGACAGTACGACGGATGCCGTGGCGCCGGCGCAGAGACCAGTTGGATCGTCTCACGCGCTCACCGAAACTTAGATGTGGAGTAAGTTGGGAGAGAAAAGCGGGAAAAAGTAGTTTCAAAAATTATATTGAGAAGCGTTTGGAGGCAAGGATTTGTCCTCATCTCATCCATCTACCAAGACAGGTAAACTAAATCGTAAGAAAATTGAGAGTAGATGAAAGATCGTGAGAAAGCAGAAGTTCTAGAGAAAGTTCTCCCTAAAATTAATGGTGCTTTTTTTAGCCATAGACCCTTAATTTAGGTACAGCTCTCGTTAGAAGGCTAAATCAAGCACTTGATATAGGAAACTGTACATCTGGACACGACATTCATCACCATGAGTATTCTCCATTTCTGTGTTTCACAATGTTGTTTTTATAAATTCATATTTAAATAATGAAGCTTCAAAAACTTCGCTCAAATCGCTACCTCCCACATCTTACCCCACAAATTGAAAGTGTAACACGATCATCGCAGCTCTGTAAGGCGATAGCCCGACTAACATAGTCGATGTCACGCCGTAATGAACTGCTAAACGCAATGTCAACACGTCCTATATATAGCTCAGACCTCTGATCTCTTTCACTTTGACTCCTGATGCCAACCAGCTGGTTTCTTAAAACCTTCAGTGGTTTTGACAGGAGCTCGTAAAAAATTGACGGTAGATCTTTGCATTTTTTTGGGTGCGGTTTCATTACAGTGCTTGATATCACCGGTCAGATGGAAGTCGAAGAAGCCGAAGTGGAAATCTAAGCAATCAAAACGTCATGAAGATCTGTGTGGTCAAAATCTTTTTCATTAGGTATTACACCTTACCGGTAAGATCAGCTGCTGTTTGCCTCTTTCATGTTTGGCGTCTGATTGCTTTTATTGACTTTTGCTCTTATTGACACGGGTACCGTCGATATACTTAGGTGCTTAGTTTTATCGGATATTCTGTAGGTTTGATTGACCACTAACTGGATGGAAGTTCCTTATTCAAGAATAAAACCTCGATTACGTGGTACGAACGGTAGTGGGATCCTAAATCTAGACAACAAACCAGCACTTCCGAACTAACCCTAATCAGTAATCACAACCAAATTATCGGTAACATCAAAATCCTAACGTAAACGCAACATAATGAACGCTGGCCGACGCAAATTACTGGCCGCCAGTAAACAGACGGCTACAATCAACCCTTCACTGTTTGCGGGGCCTCCTAGACCCCATGAATTATTCATACGACGTGACAGCTAATTGTAATGAAATTTACTCCCCCACCATTCGTACGTCATCGGTTTCTATGCACGAGCTTTTTGCGCTAAACAGATCGGAGCGTTAAATTTCTTAAGAAAATTTCACTGTTTATGCCATTTATGCTTCTTGCAGTTCGTATCATGATCGTGACCTGTTAATTGTTCGTTTTGCAATGAATTTATGTATTAAGTTGAATGTCAATAACTTAAACAATGGGTGTTTTGTTTTGTGAAAGATGTTTCCGTGGCTAATGTTCTCACTGTAACTTTATAGGTTAAGTTATGCAAAAGACAAGATACATGACGTTTGCTTGTTATTATTTCGCAACTTATTAGAAACGTGGTAGACATAATAAGCAAGTGAAACAAGTCCACAACCAAAGCTTTTCAATACTGCAACAAATACATGATGCATGTCGTGTCTTCCATTCCCTAACGATTCAATGTAACAACTATTGTTTTCCTAGTACGTATACGTTAGCTGTCTTAATTCTCAACACGAATTGACACTCCAATATGAAAAAGCATTTTTTTTTTACAAAAAAAGGTTTTCAAGAAATGTGGACACCATATAAGTAGCTCACAGACACCGTTGTCTATATTAAAACTACAATACACTCAATACAAAACGACCAAACCCCAAATTCTCGCAAAAATCAATTCAACAATCCGACACCATGTAACCCTTCCCCAGAACCATCAGTTGAGAACAAGAGTCTTATTATTTTATTAGTTCACGCGCGATTTAATCACGATTGTTGGTTCTGGTAAGCTAATAAGCGGGGCTGCGAGGTCGCGGGGTCGCGAGGTACGAGGCCTTTATGACACTAGCAGCGAAACGGTTAACTTTGGTAGAATGTAAATAAGGAATTTGATTAGGAGATTCTAGGTATTGGAATTTGGGATTTAATTTATCGATTTTTTGGGGTTATAAAGTTCATAATTTGGAGTAGTTAAAAGAGAGCAATATTGTTACGGGACTGCCTTTAATTTATACTTAATAAATTCAACTGCTAAATTAGATCGGTTAAGCTTGTTCAATAACACAGTAACATATAAGTTCATTCAAAATAAGAAAGCTATGAATATGTAAGCCTCAAAGATTAACATCAGTACATCCCAATACAGACTCCTTTAGTAGGTACAGAAAATAACATAAGAGCATATTTAAATCAGCCAGCCAAAAAAACCTTTATCTTTCACCCTCAAAAGAATCCTTAGATCGTAACAATAGATGTTAACGTTTTTGGTGTTGGCCACACAATGTCATTTTTTATATCGGGCAACAAATTTATTTTTTGACAGCTGTCAAAGTCATCAGTGATTTAAAAAGAGCTTTATTCCCATGAAGTAAGATTGAAAATTGCATGAAAGGTGGTTTTTTGAAGTGTAATTTTTATGTTTGTAAAGAGTAATTTCGGGGAGAGTGGGGCGTTATCGTATTTCTTCGTGTCCATCTATTTACTAATGACTTCCGGCGTCAGGTGCTCCCTTCCTCCCCTTTCTAATGATTTTTTCGTGTATTGTTCGATGTTTGAATGTAGAATACATAACGAACTATTTTTTGAGTAGACAATAATTACAATGAAATTGTCTTTGTTGTTAAACTTAGTTAATTTTGATTTGTTGTAGAGGAAGACGCGTATACTTACTGAGGTAACCTAAATCTGATCAAAAAAATACTTTTATACAGCTTTGCTAAAATAGGTTAAATGTATATTTTGCAGAATAGGACCTACTTTATATTATGTGTAGTTTTAGTATCTTATGTATGATACATTTCTTATATAAGGAATATCATTTATATAAGGTATTGCTATAACCTTTTGCAAATAAAACGGAAACCTATAGCCCGTTTAGGCCTAAGTAAAAATATCGCGCAAAACTTTCATCTATATCATCCATCCAAGATACGTGCACTAAAACAGTAGTTACCTGTGTAATACCTAAGTGCTTAGGCACAAAGTAATAATTTGAAATCAATTTTAAATCTCAAGACTAGGCCTATTTTCCATCGCGTTAAATATCAAATCCAACTTGAATTTACATAACTGGAGCACATACCTATATTGTACAACCAACATATAATATACTAACGACACCCAACAATGCAAATAACACCAATTTTAGACACGGATCAATTACATAATACCGTTCACCTATTTTGAATCCTACCACCTCTTAATAGAGTCTCAAATAAAAAACTTTGTTCATAAAGAACTAGGGTATCGCTTACAAGAGTAGCAGAAATTGCCATGGGATTTGGAACTTTAGACACTGTACGTTAGAGATCGTTTTTCGTTGCAGTTTGTTGAGAAGAAGTAGAGTATCACTTACAGGATTGGCTGTGGCCGCCCCGCCCAGTAGGGCAGTATCAGTTTCACGCACACCTAACGTCCACCCACCCAGTACGAGAACATAGCTACTTGTAATCAATACAAAAGCACATAGCCAATCGAAGACAACGCCTGCGTGAATAGGGACGCTCTGTGATTTATAATCTGTGTCTACGGCATTAAAAAGTTTAACAGTGACAGCTGTCAAATTTTCGCGGGTTGTAGGGTGAAAGTACGAGTTGGCTACTGTATTACTTTTTCAAATAAATGGTAGTCGAGCTACTTATTTATTACCTAAATTATTTATAACTGCTGTTGTATTTAATTTTAAGTAGGCTAACATAACAAAGGTCTGTATTTCTATAATTTGAATATTAATACTGCATTGGTATTAGAGTAGCTTCTTATTTGTTTGGTTAAAAAATACGGCGTCTAAGGACACCAATTAAATATTCAAAACGTTACATCTCAATAGAGTCACGCACGGTCCAGTTGAAATAACACAGCATCCCAACTGTTTTGATGATGGTCCCGTTTAGATAAAAACAGGTCTGTTATCATAACAAACACATCTTTTATTTATTCCCAATATTTATACAGTGAAAGGGAGAAAAAATATTTAAAGTTACAATTCTTTTTATAAGTTGTAAAGCAGGACGTTAGTGGACAATGGCTATACGTGACCATAGACAATGCATGGACTATCGAGTGGTCATAAGTGGCCATAGAGCAAGTAAAGGAGGCCGAATGATATCAATAATGTTGTCGTTTGCCCAGCTGTCTCGTTTGCATGAATAAATAGAATTATCGTTATTTCTGTTGCTTTTGAATATTTCGTGCTTCATTTAGAATTTGAATAACTTCTTTATTATTCGATTAATGTACTGAAGATTTTAAGAAAACGTTAGGTACTTAGTTTCACAGAATGGTAGATGAAGCTTAGATTTTGCGATACCACCGAGAGATAGAAAGAGGTTTCCTCTCTTGCTATGCTAATTTTATTAACAGAAATCTATAAATAAGTTAATACAGTGGTGTAAATGGTTGTGAATATTTTCCCTGTTTCGTGGCACTCAATAAATAACAGTCGTAAATAGATAACGGCTGTCTAGAGCGGAAACGTTGCTCGCTTCCGGCGCGGTCGCTACTAGCGCCAATATTTTACTACTTCATAACACAAGCTTGATAAAACATGTTTATTGTGGGTTCCTGTGCATAATATTGCAGTATTACCAGTATTACTTTAGTAGCAAGCAAAGTAAAGGTAAACTTAGGTAAGGTAAAGTAGGTAAAGTTTACAAGGTTTATTACTAGGCCTATAAGTAGAATCTGGTATTTTAGACGTCATTCACATCCTTGTCGGCAGATTAAGTTATAGGTACCTACATATAAATATGCTATGTCCTTTCTTGGATGGCAAACTACATATATCTTCTTTGTATAGGTTGGTAATTACCTACGGGTTTTAAGTTTCAGACTTATTAATTCAGACGGTTATATTTCGGAGGGTATTATTTCATGATTATTAGTAAGACACATTTATCAGACTAAAGTCATTTTATAAGACTAAAAGGGACACTATATAATGTCCAGGGCGTTACTTCAATTTATAATATCACAAACAACATCATACGCTTAAAATATTAAAGACTCTACTCAATACAGCATTTTAATTGGTATCTTCATAAAGTGAACCATACAAAAAGCGTAGGTTATACAATATTTATTAAATATAGCTCACATGAATATCCAGCACTTTGTTTGAACAACTTATGTTATTCCATTAGCAATATTTTACGCGAAACAAATGGCTCAAAATGTGCGCAATATATATTTCATAAAGCCGCCGGTATCGATTCGCTAAAAGCCTATAAAAATTACTGGCAGACAGATGTAATTTAACGTTTTGATATATGAACGCGTTTATAGAGCAATAGCTTTAATAAAACGAGTTTAATATTTTATAACTGGTGTTCTTTACTTTATATTTATTGTTATTGACAATTAGGTTTGAACCTAAAGTATTGTAAATGTTTCTCATCAACCTAAAGCGGAGTGATAGAATTGTCTTGACCGTTACAAGCGTAACTTAAACTTAATCAATGGACATTATTTACCCAAAGTTCACCGACAATATAAACGTCACTTTTCTTACCGTCTTACCACAAAAACTTTTAAACGTCAGTTTATGCCTTGTCTAAAAAAATGTCAAATTATGACGTTGACATATGGTTCATTTTGCAGCCAAAATTTTATTAGACAAGTGTAAGACAGGGTTTAAAGTTTTTGTAGTAAGGCCCTTTAAGTTTAAAACACTTACACATTCTTTAGAATGAATTATGGCATTTAAATAAAACCTTATTTTATACGGATTACATTGCATTGTTAAGTTTATTAATATTATTTAACCCCGACGTTTCGGATCCTTTACTTACAGAATCTATGGTCACGGGCAGACTAAGGTGTTGGTCGTCTATATATTATACTTAGTTACAAACAGCTACCCTACATTTTGTTGATTAAATAATATTGATATAACCGCGAAGTAGTTTGTAAGTGTCAGAAATTAATATGAATTATGCAAATCAAACGATTGTTTTAAGAAAAACATACTAAAAGTTTTCAGTGAAATTGGGCTCTATCCTTTCAATTAAAATCAATGCAACATGGCTTTAAAAATAGGTATGTTATGCCTACCTACGCTACTTAGGCCAATTACCCTACATTTACCTACATACTCTTTCAAAAGCCTAATGCTATCGGGGTATGGCATACATACACTTAATTTACGAATCCTTTAGCAACACACGATTCGTCGCGGTAACATCGCCACTTTAGCTCTCCAAGGCTTTGGAATATACATTCTCTTATAATATGAAAGCTTCCTCAACTGTAGATACTATTAGCGCCATCTGTGTTTTGTTTGTTGAAGCTTTCAACTTTACTCTGAAAGCTGAAAATATGGATTTTTATTTGTAATGTTTACTTTGTTTTACTGAGGAAAAATATGATTTTATTGTAATGTTTTAATAAACCCTAAACTACTAAGAGCTTCCTGGTAGTCATAGTTTGAGTTTATCTCGCAAAACCCACCTATAACAATTTTTTCGAGTTTATGCAATTCATGCATTTATTTGGCTTAATTATTTATCTGTCTATATTATCTAGATGGAAGCTAAACTAATTTTGCCTAAACTGAAAATGAATCAAAAAATCTAACTTATTCACAAAACCGACACCCAACCATTAAAACAAACCAACATACAAACTAGCAACACAAAAGCATCTCAAATCAAAATGTGTATAATTGTCATCATTTCAAGCACCCGAGCTGAGCTGCACTACCCGAGCGCCCTCTCGTGTCGGCATAACGAAGCCACTCGGCGGACTGGCAGCTGCCTGTCACTTGCGAGAGATTATACTACGTTTGTTAGTCCCCCGGGAAAGGAAAAACTGCAAATTGCTACGCTTTTTCAATTGGGAATGAGAGGAAATCGTGGCATATTTTTTTGGATGTAGATTTTAGGTATGATATAGAATAGAGATAGATTTGTAACGAGTTATTTTAGGCATTAGGTTCTACTACTCTTTGTCCGCAGACAAAGTTATGTATGGCGGTTATTTGGACACAATTCGGAAGCCTTGCGTGTTTTCCCAATACCCAGGCATTTTAGACGCTGCTTTACTAAATTGCACACAAAAATTCTGAAGTTTTTTCGTGAAAAGTCGTTCCATCCATGTATCCTTACTCGAATAAAAGTGTTTAGGTAATAGGAGGATAGCATAAACTATTTTTTTACCCCTAAGAAAATGAATCTCTTTTTTTACTGCTATTCATATCAAAGCGGATGTTCAAGAATTGAGCAGCGAAAAAACATGAAATCCAACACTTCAAAGACAATATTTACCTCAAACCTCCTTAAAAACCGAACAGCCAATAAAATAAAAATGGAGTATAAAATTAATTGTTATCTGTGTTCATCGTCATGAACGCGAGTGCTTCATTACGAGATGGCGGGACGGGATGGGATGGCGGGATGGCGAGCTGGCGGGCATTCAGGCAAATTGGCTTCGTTAGTCACCCGGCCACCAGTTTTACGAACAATGAATACCTGGAGATGTGTTGTTAGTTGGAATTTTAGGTCATTTGTGAATTACTAGTTGGTACTTGGGTAGTTCATTTTAAGCGTGTGTTAGCCAACTATGGGTTGGTTATGTCACTTGTCAGTATTACGTACGTGTTGTGATTTTTTAAGTAGGTATATAATAAGTCGAAAGAAGATGACCATCTTCAAGTTTTTTTAATAAAATTCTTACCATTTGATGTAGAATGAATTTCAGGGGCTCATCAATTATTTTGCTTGTGCTTTGTATGAGTAGCTATCTAATCTAAATACAATATGTAGTTGTAGGTATTAGAGAATATATCCCTAAACTGGTCATTGAATATCAACCTGGCTATGCTATTTACCTACTCACCGACCCAAAATAAGCTACATAAGCCTAACAAGTCCGTTACATTACATGTAAAAACATTCTCAAAAACAACAGTATCAAAATGCGTTACAAATCAACGACGCAATACCCATTAGCCACTCAATATAACTCAATAACGCGAGTCAATAACTGTTACGCTCACCCTACGCGTCGACAAAATGGCGTCCAATGACATCTTTTAATAATTCATCGGAATAAAGTTGAAAATCCAACGGAATATTATGTGAAATTAGAACTTCATTGTACATGGCACGATTGGACACAATAGCAAGGGTATATAGACGGTGTAAAATAACATTTTGAATAAATCTTTTTGTAGGGGGCGCCATAATAGGTGTTACGAGCTCTCGCAGCGAGTGACGCACCCTCGTCGAGGAAATCAAAATGTTGGGTTTGGGTTTAGGAGCGGAGTGGACAACTAAAGATATTTTTATAACGTTCATTACTATGGAAATATTTGATGAACTGCCTCTTCTTCTTAGCCTGTTCGCAATTTTATTAAATCCTGGCTTAAATATTAGGTAGGTATGCGAAAAACTGTCTAGGTCCGGCTTTCACGCCAAAGCTACCTTCTGTACCTTTAAGTGTTTGGTTGATACACAAAAAAGTCGAGAGCACGAGAAAGGATCTAGGTTTCTTTTTACCTTTAGTTGCGAAAAGTGGTTCCTCCGAGCTGTGGGTGAAACCGCGGGAAACAACGTGGACCCCTCTTTCAGTCTTAATGCAAAGAAGTTGAAGAAAGTCATTGCCAATCATAAGATACCTAACATCCTAAAGGTTAATGTTTCCCTTTAAACCGTCACGTCCCACAAGCTCTCCAGTACAGACGAAGCAACGCGAACTCACAAACGAAGTTACACAGTCAAGTAGGTAACGAGTGGCTCTCGCGCATTGTACCCAGTTGTAATGCACTCAGGCACAATGCACGCATAGCTTACCATACCACTACATACAAACCTCAAGGGAAAACCATCCTTCAAGCTTCAAACATAACGGTGAAAATCCCGTGTGCGTTCGAAGCCAACAATCGCCCGTGTTGCCAACTGTACACAGTGTAATTCGCGTAACGCAGTTACCGACCGAACTCCGTGCATGCTAATGCTTAAAAAAAAAAGAAATTAAAAAAGTCCGGCCAGACTCGGTACGTCTGTAAACCGAATTGGCGGGCTTTTCATTCGTTTTTCCGTGTGGGATGCACGGATTTTAACGATCTGTGAACGTCTGTTTTATTTTGGGGACTCTGTAAACTGAAAAGGATTTGTAATGAGATGATATGAATGATCAATTCTTTGCAAATTGGAATGTTATTTACTTGGTTATTTCGTAATCTATAATCTAAATAATGGTCAGGATTGGCCCAAAATGACTACATTTAAAAATCTAACTTTACATATTTCCAACTATTGCAGCAACCATGAAAAAAAGCCTTTTTCACAAATCACTTCAAATTACACTCTTCACCATCACACCACAAACTATTGATACACATATAATACCACGAACTTAACAAAATAAACGCCTTAAATTTCACACCCAAACCGAGATATTTATCAAATTATATTATACAATACCTCTGAATAAAAGATATCTTGTTGCCGATTATTTCCTTGCCTGTAACTCGAAACTTCATATTATAAGAATACAAAGGAGATGGCCAAAAAAACACCCAGAATCAACAGGAACTTCATAGGTATGATTGGATTCAGTATAATTTGTGGATTTTCAAAAGTATTTCAAATCATCTAAAAACCATGGGGTTCTCTTTTTATAACGTTTTTTCGATCAAGATTTTAGTTCACAAAAAAGTTTACTTTTACTATTTGATGTTCGTTAGAAGTTGAATGCAGACTCGTGATTGGACCGTTTTGCATTGCTAAGTCATTTGTTATATTTGACAATGTCACATGGCGCGATTTTCAAAGACAATTTCTCCAAAAACATTTCATAGCCAGTTGTGAAGGTTGCATGTAACTGCGAAACCTCTCCAAGTAGGTAAGGTCGGTGCTTAATCGTATCTGGAGTGGTTAAATACAAGACCTTTTAATCTTCAGGCAAACTCTGTAACTATGGGGATATTACCATTGGCTTGTATAATGTTAGTGTACCTTGTTTTTTATGTGCCTTGATGTCAATAATCTTATAAATCAACATAACTTATTTTTGTGAAAATATGATATAGCTCCTATACCCCATGGATTTCAGGCTGGATTTTTTGGCACCATCAAAGGTCAATAATAATGAACCCATTGGTACCCATTTCGTTGCTGTCGATTCTGGGTTTTTTTCTATGAAAATTTGGCCATCTCCTTTCTTTATGCACCTCCTTGAGTTAAAACTCCTTAGATATTTACGTTGTAAAGTTGGTACGAAGGAATTTTATGACAGCAACATTAAGTTGGTAATAAATAGGTTTTTTATAGCACAGCGTATGTTACAGTAATTTTGCCTTGTAGGTTTTAATAGGGTGTCGTTTGCGAGGCAAATCCGATTAGAGTGTAGTGTTACACGCGAGACGAAACCGCAAATCTGGTTTATTTTATAATAGAAATAGTTGTGCAGGAATAAAGGTATTATGGGCAGTTCGTAATTTAATTTAGTGCGTACAAAGCTTCCCAAAATTTTGACCATATGCGACAATAACATAGTTAAACTTGGCTATGTAACGTTGCCATCAAATCTGGCGTCCGAATAAAAGTCGTCAGTTCATTTGCAGTTTATACAAAGCCTTTGCTTATTTCCTCCGACAAGCACATAATATGTACTTCCATATGAGTTTCTAAAATGACATTTCTTTGTGGAAGTAAAGAATTTTTCATGATCAAATCCTAGCCTAAAGATTAAAAGCGGGTCCTTCTATCCCATTATCAGTCATATCAAAGCCCAGATTTCTCTTCCTATATGACTATACATAGCAACATCTCCAATAAGTACATAAGGGGAGGTGGTAGTGTCAAATAATTATTAATCAGGCGGAGAGCGCACGCCCCCTGGCGGCGTCACGCATTAACATGACAATCGCACGATCTGTCCCTTGGTGCTGTAGAGTGACAACGCGACGTGATCTAACGTTTACGATTTTTTTTCAAAAATACGTCAGAAATTCGGTTAGAAAAAGCCTAGTCAAAATGTTACTGCATGTTGGAAAAGCATCGAAATGCTGATGGAAAATTAGCAACAATGAAAGCAATTAATTCAGCAGCGTTTGGTCGCTGAAAGAAAACCAGTGCGACCATACATTCTAGATCGGGTCTTTAAAAGTTAGGTATGTACAATTAAGCTTTCATAAAACTCACATTCAAAAATTTGTATTTGTAGGGGTAATCACGTGCTTCTAGATTTAGGTACGTAGGTACCTACCTATATAAGGAGATTTCTTAGCGCCAAGTTGAAAAAAGTTTTTCATGCTACTTACTGCTGGTAAACAATTATATTAAACCTCATTGAACCATCAAAAGATCCAAAGGAAAGTCTTTTTCACGTACAGAAGTGCAGTCACACGAATTATGTATTCACAATGAATAGATACGGCACAATGTAGCATTACGCCGCAGTCGCCATGTTGATCGCCCGCTGCGTTACCGCTGCGTGCCGCCTGCGTGGAGATGGAGAATTTTATTTGTCACTTTTTAAGTGGGTGTGACATAATGGGTGCAAATGTGTGTTAAAAATATGGTAGCTGCTATAAATAATTAAAATAATAATTCTGTTGCAAGTTTGTGAAATAACTTTATAGTTAAATTATTTCATGACAAAGAATGAAATCGAAATAAATCTCATGCTATATTTTTGGCTGAATTTCATCACACTGAAATTAGGCTGCAGGTACCTATGATCGAACTTTAACCTGTCCCATGAGCAAAACAAAAAACAACCAAGTTAAGAGAGGAACCGCCATTTATTTAAAAATTAAACGCCTTCTGAAGCAGTTAGACTTAATGAAAAAGTATTTACTAAAAGGTAACGCATTACAACCAACTCTTGATGCAATCAGCGACTAACCCAAACAAAGAACCCAATTTCAATAATTCCTCTCAGAAATCACACAAAGGCTTTTGAAAATGTTCTTTTTTATTACTATTCGAGAGATAAGATTGTCTGTCCTACAGATAGGTACAATCTCCCCTTATATACAGGGTGCGAGGGTTGGGAGACGTGACGACGCATCCTGTCACCTCCTCTTAGGAGGGTCACCGGGGAAATACAGGATGATGACTTTTGGAAAATGATTTTTTGTACCTTTTTGGTTGAAAGAACGAAACAAAATATGAATCGTCCAAAGCAGTCAATATAAAGTTAAGATCATAAAAAAGCCCCCTGATTGTAATTTAAGATATGTCATACAAAACTATCAATATTTGCCTACGCTACATAAACCCAAAATTTTGCTCATGAACAGCATTTTCAGAACGGAAAATAGTCTTATAGGTTATAATCATCTTATGCAGTAATCTAATCCACAACTCTGCATCATGACTACATAATCTGCTAACTTGCCTACTAAAGATATAATTTTGACACCAACCACATACATACATACAAGTAATGTCAAATTCCTATCTCTGAAACAAAACAACGGGCAGATAGAATATTGGGATCGACCGTTACACATAGATGTACAATCACCCTTGTTACCTTAACACACTGTAGTTCGGTGTTCAAGTTGTAAAGTTATCTGCAATCGGCACGGAACATATTGTCGGGTCACGTTCTCAAGTCTTTATATAGGAGCAGTTTTTTGACAATAATAATCAGGACCGAACCGCCCCTTCGTCGAACAATTACAAAAATAATAACCTTTCAGTGAAAAAAAAATGAAATGAAATTAATGATTGAAAAAAATATATGAAAAATATATGTATGAGGGCGCGGGTTCGATTCCAGGTCAGGCAAGTACCAATGCAACTTTTCTAAGTTTGTATGTACTTTCTAAGTATATCTTAGACACCAATGACTGTGTTTCGGATGGCACGTTAAACTGTAGGTCCCGGCTGTCATTGAACATCCTTGGCAGTCGTTACGGGTCGTCAGAAGCCAGTAAGTCTGACACCAGTCTAACCAAGGGGTATTAGGTTGCCCGGGTAACTGGGTTGAGGAGGTCAGGCAGGGCAGTCGCTTCTTGTAAAGCACTGGTACTCAGCTACATCCGGTTAGACTGGAAGCTGACCCCAACATAGTTGGGAAAAAGGCTCGGAGGATGAGGATGAGGATGATGAAAAAAATATATATATGAAAGAAGGAAACATGCCTAGATACACAAACTAAGATCTTTGTGTACCTAGGTATGTTTCCTTATACTTACCAACTTATACAAAAATTCCTTTAATTGTGTGATTGTGGGCAAGAAACCAACTTATGTAGGTACATTTACCTATAAGCGATCGAATTCAGTAACCTAGTCTTAAACAAATACCAAAGTCTACAAGCTACCTTAAAACTTCAAGCCACAAACCTAAGCATCGTTATAAATTCTCCCACAAACAGCTATAGAATTAACTGCATATTACAAAGCACTTCGCGATTCACTCCAACATTATTATACTACCTCTTCAGCCGCATTGTAAAATAACAAACGCAGCGATAATAACACGCATGCGCGAATCATTGCTCCTGACATTACTTCAGGCGCCTTAGTGTAAAGCTGAGTTTATATTGCGAAACTAGTGGCGTGGTGTCACTACGCTTGCACTGGGTGCTTTCATAAACACCTATAAACATCAAGTTTCACATCATCATCATCATCTCCCGAGCCTTTTCCCAACTAGGTTGGGGTCGGATTCCAGTTTTACCGAATGCGACTGAGTGCCAGTACATTACAAGAAGCGACTGCCTATCTGACCTCCTCAACTCCGGCCTCATACCCCTTGGTAAGCAGTGGCGGATTTACAAACTTGCCGCTAGTAGGCCATTCAATTTTTGCCGCCTCTAATGATTGTGAACTTAATGATATTTCTGTCAGTTACCAGATTGTTCCAAAACTCGTAAAGTGAAAAAGTCGCGAGCGAAGCGAGCGCGAATTTTTTTTTAGTTTTGGTACACAAAAATATCTACCCTTATAAGAGTGGAAAAAAAGCACTGCAAAGAGAAGAAGCCGCGAGCGCAGCGAGCGCGAAATTTTTGATGTTTGGGACGCAATAATACCTAAAGAAATCAGAAAATAGCCACTGTCAAGTGAAAGGCGCGAGCGTAGCGAGCGCGAAATTTTTTGAGTCTTAGAACACAAAAATACTCAAACAAGTTTGAAAAAAACCAGTGTAAAGTGAAAAAGCTGAGAGCGCAGCGAGCGTAAATTTTTCGAGTTTTGGACACAAAAGTCCTCCACGCGTCAGTTGTTTTTACTACTTCGGTGCTTTCACTTTTTGTTAAATTGAGGACTCAAAGAGCGCAGAACAAACCAGGAATGATGAAAAAAGCCGCGAAACCGCGAGCGAAGCGAGCGGATTTTTTATTTTATTTTTATTGAAACGCTATTAGAATATTTTAGTATATTACAGTTTATTAATTTTGCGTTTATTAATCGTCTATTTATATATGGATTGTGTACTCATATACTCAATTATAAAAAAAACCTGTAAAAAAAATTGCTAATTTTGCCGCCCCTCTAAATCTGCCGCTCTAGGCACTGGCCTACTTGGCCTATTGGTAAATCCGCCACTGTTGGTAAGAATGGTTGTTCGACGACACGTGCCGGCAGCCAAAGATATTCAATGACAGCTGGAACCTACAGTTTAACGTGCCCTCCGAAATACAGACATTGGTGTCCAAGATATACTTAGAACGTCAACGTGTTCACACTGCGTTCATTATTTATTTCGTTCACTATATTTCTGGCAAATAAACGATTTATTATTGTCTGCAACAAGTTTCACGAAAGCAATTCCATGATCCACGCCACTAGCTTCGCAATCTAAATCCATCTTTATTGAAAATCAATTTTATCCTTTGAAAGGTAGTCTGGAGGCAGACTGGCAGTCACAATAAGCATGGCTGCCACGGCTGGCCTTTCCACGTCGTTAGCAGCCGTGACTGGACGATTCTGCATGTCCTCTCGCTAACCATTAGCGTGAATATAGTTGTTGTACGCGGCGGGACGTGACGTCATCGGTTATGCGAAGAGTTGAGTTGTTAGATTTGTTAGTGTCTTAGGTATTGGTAGTATTAGGTTAGGTTAGGTTAGTATAATAGTTGGTTTATGTATAATTAGCTAGTTAGGTACTAATAGCTATGGTAAAAAATACAAGTGTGATACGTAGATATCTTTAGTCAAGTACCTACCTATTCAAAACTTAATCAGAACTTATTAAACTTCTCAAAAAATTAGAATACCTTCATAAAAAAATAATTCCACAGCTTGCGTAGTAGGTAATGGGTAGGTAAATAAAAATATTTTTTTATAAGTCAAAGTCAAAGAAAACCGAACTTCGAAATAAATACAGACATCCTAAAAAATCCCTCTTGTTTTCATTATTGTTAACACGTCGTACTCTAAACATGTTGCTGACATTATCCTCTTCGAGAGCTGAGTGCCTTCCGTCTCGAACCTCACTTAATTTGTTTTTAAATAAAACCTTCACGCCCATACACTCCTTGTGTACTTAAAACAAAAAAGGTTTTATTCAATAAACATCGACCCTTTTTACAATCGGCTGGTGGACTAGTTTGCTATCTTAGTTGATAAGTTTAAGTACATTTAGTTTAGTTGTTTTTGAACGATTAGTTAATCTGAAAAAAGATAACTGGCTAGACTAAGGTATGAAGTAATAAATACTAGAACATTCATAATTATGTAAACTTAGTAACATTCTTAAAGCAATTAACGGATTGATTAGCCAGAATCTTAAAAGAAGTTTAAAGCTTTGAAATTAAGCTAACTTAAGTTTAACACTGTAAACTTATTAATTTCTTACTCAAGTCTCCATTATGCAATTGTTTGTAAGAGCTCTATAATAATCAGTAATCGTTTTAGTTAAGCCGAATACAAATCCTACCTTAAAAGTTAAATTAATTTGTTTACAATTAAAGTGGGTAGACATAAAACTTTCTTCTATGTAAACAAGTAATTAGCGTGGAAGCGAGACGGCGTAACCTACTTCCAGTGAGTGTAAACAAGACAACAAATCAATGCAACGATCGAACATCGCTAATGAGATAGTGAACGCACTTTGACAGATAGTTACAATAAAATATCTTCAGAAGCCCCACTCCCTCTTTACGAATAGAAAAACTGACATGCTATTTATACACTCTACCCATACAACCATTTTTGGTCGCAGATATGATAAAGATGTAACAAGTCGCAACAGTTTCGTAACAGGTACGACACAACGTGACTGTGTATGGATTAGCTTTTATGTGTTGTAACGGTTCAGTAAAAATGTGACGGAAACTAGATTCAGTAACTTTGTGTGGTCGCTGTGTCGATACTTTACAGCTTAATTGGTAACCACACTTTTTATAAACTTTGCGTTTGGTTTGTAACCAGTGTGCAATGTTGACACAATTGTGTTGTAACGGGGTAGTAACATGGTGTAGTCGATGTTCCAGAACACTTTGACACTAACTTGCATATATAAAAACATGACGAGAGCCAGTTATTCTCAAACTGTCTATGTTTTCTGCCGTTATCAACCATTTAATGTTTAAAATGAGTAAAGAACCAAAAACCTTACGTAAATTCCGATGGACTTCAACTTTTTACAGAAGAATTAAAGAAATAAGTACGCCCCAAAATATTGTACTCGTACGAGTACATGTAGGTTTTTTTTATTATAATAATATTTTTTTCATGATGTTGCATTGTTGGTAGGGCAAATTGACGGATACCCATTTTATTGAACTCAAAACTTATTCTTTTCTAGGCCATTTACAGGAAAACAGTACGGAATTTCGTACCGAGGAGCTTATCGGTATAGTCCCTAGTGCCAAAGTTTCAACTTTCGAGCTCCAAATCGCTGTTTTTTCTTTTTCTCGGCCAAAACAAGACGTCTTCGTCTTTAACCCAAGTACTCGGTACAAGCGATATTAATTCTGATGAGCCTTCTTTGGTTAGAACAATGCAAAAAGGCATCTTGATAAAAACTTTGGAAAACACTGTAACCAAATGTTAAGAGAAACCATCTTAAAAATCTAGTAATTTTGTAACAAGTTACCGTAACATGTCGACACGTGTCGACACATTATCGTAACTTTGTGACTAGTTGCGACGAGCATATTTTTCATAACAAACATCAAAAATGTTTTTTCATAGTTCATTATTTAGCAATTTTATGAGTAAATCTTGCTAAAATAATTTGTATTAGGATTAAAATATTTGATATTGTATTTAAAGGGAAGCTTTTGAGCACTCGATGTGCATCATTTTATATTTTTATTTTATTTTAACAAAAGTTTTTCTTTCGCCAGAATTATTAAAACATGATATTACGGTGGCGCGTTGGAAATATCAACATATTCAAAGAAATTACACAGTAAACTTTTTTTCCCAATAAGATTTGAGCATTATTAACCATATTAATTAATGAAAACTAAAACTTTGTTTACTTCATTATCATTATCATACTTCAACCATCATTTTGGGATTTTGTATTATTTCGTCGTGTCACTCACGCACGAGCCAACGAAATTGATCGAACGAATGAATGATTGAATGATTAGTGCGAACTCTGGTTAAAATATGGTAACAATTTTACGACACGGCGACGTAAATTAGAAACCAAATGTTACTTGTTTATTGTGTCGAGATCTTCCCCATTTTTAGTTGCAGCGACGGCGCTAACACGGAACGTCGACGAGATTATGTTTCGAGATAGATCAGTGTCGACACTAAGTGTCGAAACGGTTACGTTATGTTCGCAAAAATGGTTATATGGGTAACCCTTAAGTTCTTGGTACTCGGGGAATCGTACAACGAAACAAAGAAAATTCCAATCATTCCCATTGTTAGACTAAAATTGCAAATATCTTATTTCCTTTGCTAGAGTGGGAAGAAATCTTTTCTCTGAACACTATCTGAGGAATTCAGTGATAAACTGACAAAATGCAGTGATATCTACGTGTCTAAGTACTTAATAACCTTAATACGGAGATATGGAAGCAGCACATGTAAGTCTTTCAGCAAAGGATGCTCTTTAAAATCTATCTCACTCACTGTCACTGTCATTCTTTCAACTGTCTTGACAAATATTAACCACAGATCATATTGTTTTTTACATACCTATGTTTAAAGTTAAAGTTCAAAACGAACTAAACCTTCTGCACCTCACTTTCTCATCCCCACTCAACCAGCCCGCGTGATATCCGTTCGCTTGGAAAAAACTGATAAAAATGATAAGACCGCGCCATTCGTGGCCACTAGAGTAAATTACGAGACCTTTGAGCTTATCACGACATCTGTGACCGAAGTGTAGTGTTCCTCCATACTTTGAATCATACACACGTAACGTAGAAAAGTAATAAAAACCTATAATGGGTGCGAGAAATCTTAAAGTGTTACAAGTGATTTCTGGGTGGCAAGCGGTAGAGTTGATACTAAAATGTGTGTTCGTTGGCATTTGGCAAATTATAGAGATCTCTGTGAAAGGATTGTGGAAAGGAGCAAGGAGGAAAGTGAAGGATACCCCGCCGGTTGAACTGACCATAGACTCGTCTGTTGGAACTCATTGTTATATCAAAGTTATGGTGAGTTTGTATTTTGAATCCGGAAATTGGAATGCTTCGATGCCGGCATTTTTGTAGTTTTATTTTAGTTCAGTTATTAGATAACAACAATTGAGTTAATCAAGTCAAACAATAATGAAAAGGACTTTGATGAATAAAAACACAAGCTTTAATCCTACTTTGGTATATGTAGCTCTCGAGACGACTTCTATGGACTATTTCAGTATTTTAACAATCAACCTGCATTGGCATATCTTAGAAAACGTCTTGTTTATTTAGGCTCTATGTGGTGGCCATAGTAAAACAAGATATGAAGACTGATGATGGCTCAATAGTGGATAAGAGAAACTATGTGAATTAGGAACCCAATTGTACCTTACCTATAATAAACAAATTGATATGGACTGTATCAAATAGCCAATGACCTTAATTATTGTATTCTCAGATAAAAATAATAATAAATTAATTTATAATGTAACAATTATAGTTATCAGTTAGAAAACAAGTCAACTGCATAATAATGAAAGTAGGTACCTAACAATAATTACCCTCATTTTTCAACAGATTCACTAGTAACTCGAAAGATCAATACGCGTTGTTAGTTTTACAAGGGATATTGATGAACAATTGATACTATTTCATCATCATATCAGCCACAGGACATCCACTGCTAAACATGGACTTCCACCGTTGATTTCCAAAGGGATCCGTTGAAAGTTTTGGCAGCAGCCTGGCTGCGACCAGATTTCAGATCCAAACACTTCGTTGGTCTCCGCCCTAAGTCTCTTTCATTTGTACACCTGATTCATGGACGTAGCCTAAAATATGGACATTATAATTGGGCCATAAGGTTGACCAACCGTTCAAAACCATAGTTAAAACAAGCAGACTTTGAAATTATTCAACCAATAGGGTTAGCCATACAAAGCACTGGTACTCAGCTACATATGGTTAGACTGGAAGCCGACCCCAACATAGTTGGGCAACGGCTCGGAGGATAATGATGAGGGTTAGCCAAATGGGTACATTACCGGTCTTTTCTTTTACCTTCGTGAGTAAAAACGAGTTATGTTTAAGCATCATTATCTTAAGCCGATGTTATGATGATGTTTTTAATTACATGGAAGTGCATTAATAATTCCATATGACTCAACCGTATCGGTCGAAAAACTTTCTTGATAATTCAGATCGCATTCGCAAATCTAGATATGACTCGTAAAATTATTTGAGTGAATGACCTAAGCTACGATGCACATGTGCAATTATGCGTGTATGCAGCACTGAAAACCTCCACATCATTACCTACTAACTAACATACATTCTTTCCGTTTAGCTGAACCGTTGTAAACAAAATAACCGAAAGAAATAAGAAAAAGGTTTTAACATGATCAAGATCATGAACATCAAGATGTGTGAAACCATAGTTTCTTCTAGAAAAAGAGGGAAACAGGGAAAAGAAACCAATGCCTTTACCCTTCTTTTTCTGCTTCCAGGGCGTCAAATACCACTACGTGGAAACCGGCCCAAGAACAGGCCAGAAAGTCCTAATCCTCAAAGATGCACCCGATTCCGGCAACTTATGGGGACCTAACTGGGCGAATGCGGTAAGAAGACTAGCAGAAACTGATCACCATGTGATGACCCTCGATTTGAGGGGAACGGGAGGCAGTGAGGGGGGTTCGAGGAGTGAGCTGTCTCCGCCGAGGGCCGTTGAGGAGTTATCAGCATTGTTGAAGGCGCTGGGAGTGACGGAGAATAGACCAGCTGTTGTTATTGGGTTTGGAGTCGGCGGAATGCTCGCGTGGTGAGGATTTTTCTTGAAATTTTATTAATTAACTAAAATGTGCATAACATTCTTGTAATAACTAAAGCTGTGTAAGTGTAGAAAAATATTAAAATATAAGTTATTTTAATACATACAATACATTATCTATAGACTTTTTGAAAATTGTAACCTTGTTATTACAAGCGACTAATTTATATTGCTTGACAACAGCGATAAACTTTCAGTATGTTATCACATTCAAGAAACATGCCATTTTCAAAATATCTGGGGTGCCTACCTAAAATATTAAATTATCTCGAGAACTGAAAAAAAACTTCCAGAAATACTTGAGAACGGTCATGTCACAAGTCCAAAAGTTGTGCAATCTACAAAACACGATTTCAAAAATTAAAAAGAAAACCTATCCCAGTAAAATAGTTCTGAATAGAATAGAATAGAATTTATTTCTTAGTAAATGGTAATTACATACAGGTCTTACAATATAAAACAGTTTCACATATGCTACCGATGCCGGTGTAGAAATATTCATTGAATTTAAGAAACAAAAAAAAACTATATATTAATTATTCAACTGCTATGTTAAATGTCAAAACTAAATGAAAATCTATGTTTTATTACTATACTACTTATTCTACAAAAAAATATTTGAATTTTTGGTACATAGGAAGTCGTATTTAGGATAGAATTTAATACAATCAACAGGTAAGAACGACATAGGTAATCAAGTAAAATGCATAATTAGTAATTATCGTGATTCAATACTATTGCTGTAAACTTAAGTTAAGGAAAATAATGTGCATGGCATTTCCCTTAATTTTATTTTCTGGTCAAAATATGACGAAATTCAAACTCCGTTCATCCAGTTTTTGACCTTTGTAACAAACAGCAATAAACTCTGTACTTTGGAACAATAAGTACAATAAATCTTCAAAATTAATAAATGCCGAACTTATCAGATACGGCAGTCAAATGAGCACAATTGGTCTACCATGCGTCTACGCATACAACGGAAATCATCGTACGATTCTATTTTTACCAATCATTTGTTTTGAATGCGTCGTGACTCGTCATTTGTATTAACAGAATAGCCTTTGGACTTTAACTAATAAATGGTAAAACTTTAAACTTATAAATACTTACATAGGCGCGTCAGCTAGATGCTAATTCACTTAGTGGATGTGGGTACATAGGGCAAAGTATATTTTTAAAGCAATTCACGGAGACTGTGTTAGCTGTGTATTTAACTGATAAATGGTAAAACCACATTTCAATATACCTAGAGAATCAGTAGTAGTTATGCTAGGCTTTTACTGTCTCTCTTATAAGTGGGTCCTTAGGGAGTTGTGGTGTATAAGGGAGTACGTAATGGCAGGGCATAAGGGAGTAGATAATTTTACGAAATAGTGATGCCTGCACCGGAGGAGTCGCTTTATGTAGGTAGGTACCTATACCTAAATCTGCTTTGTATTTCGTGACGTATTACATGTCGTACAATAGGTCACAGGTCATGTTTAATTGATAGATATAGACGCAATGACGCTTATCTATCTACGACTTTCGTTGTTATGTCACGAGAAACTACTGATAAGTTCTGATAAAGTGCATGTTTTGTTGCACTATCATCTTATGAGATAAGCAATGCGTTACCAAAGGAGTTATGAATAGAAATAAGATAGAATGTTCTCTGAGAAAGTTGTAAAATTATGTCGTAGTACTTAAGCAGTTTATGGTTTATACCCACTATGGACTACAATTAAGTACAGGATCAATCGTTATAAAAAACAAAGGTCTGGGAATATGACTTGATCCTTTATAGAATGTCCGAAAACATATCCAAGAAGGCGCCTAATATTCAATATTTTTGGATATCTGATGCGAAGACATCACGAGTCCTTATATAACAACAAGCATAATTTACGGCTCACCTGAAATGTTCGATTTTTTTAAATTTAGTGTGCCACAGTATTAAACAATTGCAACCTCTGTTCCAGGTACCTCGTCCACTCACGAGGTCCACTGATCAGCAAGTTCGCAGTCATCAATGCTCCACATCCGAATCTTTACTGGCAGTTCCCGCCCGCCGCCTTTTGCCATCGAGTTTTACATTTTATACAGGTTTGTATTTTAAGTCTTCAAAAAACTTTAAGGTTCTTTAGTTCTTTATTAATACTGGCCTTTTTTCGCTTATTTAGAAACCATCTTATTGCAACTTTTGCAGGCTTAAAAGGTTTCCAAATCCTTTTGAAAACTTATCCAACAATTTTCGTTGCTGCTGTGATGCCCATAAATTAATATCAGGCTTGTCCCTAACATTTTAGACCCTAACTAACACAACCTATTCTCCCATATCCTCTTCTATCTTTGCAGATGCCATTGAATATTAACCCATTGTACTTGCTTCAGTGGCCGCACTTCCCGGAGCGCTGGTTCGCGGAGGGAGAGCTGAACGACTGTGATGGACGCTGGGCCAGCTCGAGGGCTTGTGATTGGACTGGCGCACTAAATTATGTTAGAGGTAAGTAAGGTCTTAGACTAGAAGGAATGTTCGAGAATTAACGTGGCCTTATAACAAAGGACGAAAGAGGGTGTGATAATGGGTTGAGTGGATCAGTAAATCGGATACTTCCTCAGCAGGATGAGACATTGATGATTCAGATACCTCTTAAATAACGGCTTATAATTTTATTCTATGTTTTATTATTGCCAATACATACGGCTGAGCTGATTACTAATCTGACTCATGTACTTTGATCGAATCTATTAAGAATGAACTTCGCCCTACAGTCTCGAGCTGTTAGTCGTATAATTAGTAATAGTTGGATATGTATAATTCTCAATTGTGACCTAGGTTAACATGTTATGGCAACAGGTAATTAGTTACAGATAGGTACTGCTACACAACGTTGCAACGCAATATTCTGTGAATTGTGCAATTTTTCGTGGAAAATTACAAATCGCTGTTCTTATACCGAAACATTCTACTTCTTCCTTCTTAGCACCCTTCTTACCAAGCTACAATGCAGTCGTAGATAACCCATTCGTATTTTCCGCTTGCCGAAATGCAAGACCCAAGTATCTGTAAGTCATGAAAAAATCTAACAAATAATCCTCCTTCACAATTCCAGGAGCAGCATGGTGGCAAGTAAGACCAGGTCTCCGCACCTCAGCGCCAGCACTACTGGTAGGCGACAAGGACAGTGCAGGCCAGCTGGTGGCGAGCGCCCAGCATTGCACCACGTCGACTCTGCGGCTGGTGACGAAGCCTGAGCCGAATAGCAAGGAGTTAGCTGTGGTGCTGCTGGATTTTCTTATATGTGAGTTATACATTGATCCTGTGTAAATAGTAGCTTTTTATAACGACGTCAAAAATCATTGACCCCTCCCGCTGTGGGTTAGTGGTGTAGCTTACTGAAAACCGTCGTGTTCGTAGGCCTTTTATGTACCAGGGCCGCTCTTTCGAACAATCCGTGTAAACAGGAGCTTAATTATTGAGCGAGGGTTAGTGGGACTGACTTTGCCAATCAGAGACCTGCAATCAATGCTGGTGATGAGGTCAATTTAGAATACCGGTCCCAGGGTTTTCTCGGTTTTGGTAACATCGTCAGTGAAATAGCTAAATAATTGTACAGTCTCATGTGACGAATATTTCGTCCACTGCAAGATAACTAAACTTGATTACTGATTAAGTACCCACCTACCCGAGGTTAGAGGTGTATAATGTGGCTTATGTCTTGACAGCATTTTCACACAGTCGATATTTCTGCGCAACATCGCTCGGCGACACCGCTTTGTACGAACCGGGTTTTCCCCGGCGTCGTTTTTCATCAGCGTGAAAAGCCTGTGAACGTTTTATTTCAACAGTTCTTCTGACTGATATCTTCTGTTTCAGCCAAAGAAAAGTTAATAGAAGAAGTGCCAAGAGGACTGATGGGTCGTATGTTTGGCGCCGTCGCCGACAGAGGGCGCGAACTCACGGCTAGGTTGGTACTACCGCCAACACAAGCTTGATAATGTGAAACTACCCCCAAAAGGGAGTATGTTTTGTTTAAATTGTGGAGTTAATGCAAGTGGAATTGATTATTCGGTGTAAATAAAATTTTAAACAATGAGTGAGATGTGAAAAGATGTTCAATGTGCAATTTTAACAGTTTATAATTTATCAAAAATTAAAAAAAAATCATGAGGCTGAATATTCTGTTAAAATTGCATCAAGATGTCCAGTGTAGAGTGATCAAGTGTGTTCTACTTTTAAATGTATTATGTAAAGGATTGCTCAAATATTTTTTCATAAATAGCATGCAGATTCCAGTGCCATAGACATAGTTATAGTAAGACCCATTTTCACCGACAAGAAAAACGTCTGTCATTCTTCAAGTTTTTATTTTAGTGAAAATTCATAGTCAGCAGTTGTTTCTTGTCGGAGAACTTGGGCCTAATAGTAGGTCTATAATTTTACTATATCTAGATTATACATAGATATGTAAAAATATCCTTCATGTAACCGGATTGGAGTATAGTTTAATGATTGATAAGTTAGGTGTAAAGTCCAATAATCAATTAATTCCTTAGTGATTAGACAATTTCTATATCTAGTAGTATCTGTTGTTTTAGCTTTAATAGGATGTTCTTTGTGTAAATATTTATTTTTTAAGCATGTTTTATAGTCGCGACATTTTACTTGATTATGCCTTAATTTTAAAATTACTTTATACAAGGTAAGGATCAGTAGGTATCAAAAATTTTGTATGGATATAAATTAATGCTGGTCCGTTTTTTGCGTTTTTATATTTATGACTTGTTGCATAAATATTTAAAATGTATTTCATAATTTACCCATTAACTCAATATGATTGGCTGTATGTTTAGATAATTAATTTTGTCTGAAGCATGTTTTAGCTACCAAAGACATTCTCAATGCAAGTGTGTTGTTTTCTATGAATGATTATTTTATTATTAATGTAATATCAAGATTTTATTTAAAATGGAATTATAATAATTTTCAGATTTTTTTAAATGCTTGTATTATTTCCGTAAAAATTTCTGTGCAATACGTTTCTTAGGCAAATTGTGTAGAAAATTAAAATACAGGAACAAGTGCAAACGCCTCTTTAATACGCAATATGCTCCACAAAAAGCTAACCATTCATAAATTTTTCGCTATCATATATAATATTCACAAATCTCATATTATAATATATAATAATATTATATAGAGTGACCTACCGTCACTGGGCGTAACTCGCCTAATAAGGAAGATTTTATATCACAATAGCTGTTTAGACAATTTTACTACAGAATATATCTACATAGAAATGTTGTGACAAATAAGACTCTATTTACATAAAAAGAAGAAAAACAATATAGCCGCCATAGTTATTCAGAAAAAAACGAGAATATACATACGTACAGTCACCAGCACATCAAGCTACTACAATCTGTCAAATTTATTTAATGCAATTTCAACTTTACCTCTAAAGCATAAGGTTCAATGTACAAGTCGCCATAAAATACCTTGAAGCGACGGTACTTATTTTGTAAATGCAATTACAAATTATTTGAATGCAAGAAACGGTTGAGATTTTTTTACAGAATTTCTAATGAAACGAAATATACATTCTTAACTAATAGTGGCGTCTTATTTGTCACAACTACATAGAAGCCAAAACAGTTAGGCCTGACATTGATTAGGCACGAATCCTTTACAAGTGTGACATGAAACAAAAATAATTCTTAAAGGGGTCAAAACTTTAATTTTTCGACACTACGCAGTCATTGGAATTTTGTAAGTCTCCACCACACCACGGGACCATAGAGTCCCGAATTTGTCGAAGGTAAACGTGAGTCGAAGCCAACACGCTGAATCTCCTGAGACAACTTTGATTAAATGGTCGCGAAAGAGATTGATCCCCAAAAGAATTGCTTTCATTGTAGTCACACTTTTCACGCTGATCAATTGATCTTATCCTTCCCTAGGCTGTACAAAAATGAGAGATGGGGTTTGATCCTAAATGACTTATCGTTTTGGGGTGAATTTGGAACTCTTCTGCAAATACAATTTTTCACTGGGCTACTTTATCTTTGAAAATATAGACACACACACATAAAAACATAGTTTTTAATAACATTTGCATGCTTCTTCATCCCCGAAAACTATAATTAAAATAATTTTATCTTTTTACTTGGCATTGATGAATCAACAGATTAATTTTTTAGACGAAGGGTTCTAAAGAACAACTACGTCCTTTTCGAACTTTATAAAGGATACTTCACATTACGTTTGAGTTACAAATTCACCTCTCACGACTTAGAGTGGACTAGACATAAGGCGGGTGGTATATTCAGTCAGTTTTCATGATACAATTTTGAGTTCATTAAGTACAAAACACTATGGTGAATTCTTATGGGATTTTGGCACATTATTATTATTATTTGTACCATGCTTTCTTATTTACGTGACAATTGAATTTTGAATAAAGTTATTCCAAGTAGTTCGATGACTAGATAAAAATATAAGCTACAACACGAAAGAAAGAATCGAATATCCTTCCCATAGTAAAATGGTTCATGTTTCATTTTGCACCGAATAATGTCTCAAACTCAAAATGGATATAAAACTTGGATTTCTAAATACCGGCTCACATTTATCTGTCCTTTTTATAGTGCAGCCTAAAAACGCAAGTAAAATGCAAGCTGGAACGGAGCAGAGAAGATTGTAAATAAACCACTGCGTAGTTTCACTAGGCGGATAAATTCTATTAGTTATTTTAATATTTCCTTGCGAAGTTTGGATCAATTAAAGTTATACAAATGCAATATTCATGGCAGTGTACCAACATCACACAAAAGAAGAAAGCATGGCACAACATACAATCATTTTATATTTACGTATTTAAACTCAAGCATACTTCACACAACACAGAAGCTTTACCTCGCTACTCAGACTGTTTTAAACTTAATAATAAATAACTATACAGTTTAACATATACAACTTAAATGCTAATGCAAAATTATACACAAATATCTGCTTGCTTGTACTGATTAAAATTGCATTCAAGGTCATAAATTCTTAAATTCAAGGTCATATACTCTTAATTAAAGGTCATATATTTTTAATTAAAGGTGACGGTTAAATTCATGTCATACTAAATGTGACATGTAAATTGTGACAAAAAACATATGTTACAACAAACTTAAGCAGAGTACGTTCAACTGTAAAATATTTTAATTGAATAGTTCGTAATGAAAAAGAAATATCTATCAAGTTTTTAATCAGTATTGCAAGCAAATCGTAAATGGCACATACTGGCTGTCACAAAACGTTAGTTACGTAAACTTTACTATTATTTCAGTCATTCTAAGATCTCTTGGGGTAAGCAGAAGTGCCATACTTCTGGCAACCATATCAATCTTTTTCAATAATGCTTACTTGTGTATGCGATAAGTGTTTTTGAAATAAACTCAAAAAAAGCGATTTGAAAAAGAAAGATAAAATACTTTTCATTTCTATACATTAGTACAATTTTCAACCACGTCAGTTTCTAGCACACACTATTATAAACTGTTAATAAAAGTCTAATAGCTGCTCATATAAATCTGTACGCATAAACAACAGTTTCTTCCAACGACAAAAGAGTCTTTACTTCATAAAGTTCCAATCACTAAACGAAAGCTAGAAGAAACTACGTAAACTATGTATCAAAATGCTTTAAATGTCCCGGCTCTAGCTACACTGTAGTTTCTCCTTTCACTTCAATGTCCGACACTGCTTCGCTGACACAACTGTCACTGTCAGGTTTTAACGTGACATCACTGTTTAGTGTCACGTCAAGTCCTGTATCTTTTCTCGGCGTCCTGTCTCGATCCCTCTCTCTACTCGTGATCTGAGTATATAACTCATCGATCTCACTAGCGAAAGAAACCGGACTACTGTCCCTATTCACTTCAGGACAGCTTAAAGCCGGCGTTGGAACGTACTTCCCTAATTTAGGATTACTTTTTATAGTTTTCCTCCAACCCGGGTCGTAGTTCACGTATTGACTTTCAATGTTTGAAACATCTTCGTTGCTGAAACTGATCTCGTTAGGACACATAGACGAAGGCGAAGGGGCGTATAAGCCATGACTTCGGATACTAACTTCCGACATCTGGTAATTAGGGCAGTAAATATCGCTTTCGTTCTCAAAACCCTGCTCGCTGGCATTTGTACTGCAAGTTTCGAAATCATACGTCGTTTTCGCCATAAAGAACGTATCTTTATCATCGTCAATTTTCTCTTTGGATCCCTCCATTTCTTGGGTTTGGAGAAGATTATCCAATTCTCCCGAACCAGCTTCTAAGCGTTGAGGCGTACTTGATCTATTAATATCGTCAGAATTCATGGTACATTCTTCAGATATATCCTGAAGTGATTTGTCTACAACATTTTCTTTATCCTGCTTTCCTGGTTGTAGATAATCTATGTACTGTCCAAAGCTCTCTGTGTCAGTAATTTCGTTGGTTGAACATAAGGCACTGTGGGTTTCTTGGAATGACGTCATTTCTGAATGCGTGTTTAGAGTTTGATCAGAACAAGTATGGGGCATAGCTATTTCTGACGCTGAGCTGTATTCTAAGCTACACTGTTGGGAAATAGTCCTCATTTCTGGTTGTTCACTCGCGTGGCTTTGCAAGCATTCTTCTGACACGCTACTACGTTGCCCATTGAAGTTTTTCGGCACATTTGCCTTTACAACTTGATGTTGGGGTACCAAAGTTTCTGGAACATTCGTATAAATGTTCATAATTTGCGTTCGACTGGTTTTAGGGTCTTCGTTCTTGTTCCACGCCTTCTTGTCAGTTGAATAGTTTTTATAATTCTCTTTAGATTCGTCTTCCAATAGATTTGGGTTTAAGACATTACGAGGTTCTTTTATACCGTTGTTAGATCTTTCTACGTGTATATTTGTGTTGTTAACTTTAGAGCCTGAGTTTATGATGTTGGCAACACCATTATAGGCCTCTTTAGTTGGTAACGGCAGTGAGAAATGGGAGTCATTATCACAATCTCTTCTTGTTGGCAGTTCGAGGCAATTTCTCTTCATATTCTGTCGTTGTTTCTTAAAGAACTTTTTGGCAACATTCATTTGATTTGGATTGTAAAATATTTCTGGTCCAACCGTTCCATTATCTGGGTACGTCATCATAGAATTGTTTGATCTATACTGTTGTCTATGCAAAACAACCAAGTTTATATTTGGAGCTTTGCCGTTAATATTTTTTAGTGTATCCTTCTGTAATGTTTGTCCGTTTAATTCTGCGGCTGCTTTGTACGTCCCACTGTTGTTAGTTTTAGAGTTAGTTCTGTTAGAACTTCGGCTGCCTGACAGCGATCTATTATCATTTGGTATGACCGGCTGTACGGGAGGCGTGGCAGTTTGTGTTGCGGGCAAATTCTGCTGATTAGCATCAAAAACACTTCTATTCCTACAACACTGCTTACTCTTCTGTAGGTAACAGTGCATCATAGACCATTGGGCTCTGACATCACTTCTTGCGATGCCGTAGAAGAACAGTATAAACGTGCCTAAGACTGTCGCACAGACGGCGTATATAATACTGCAAATATCCTCTTGGTATGGCAAATAGGCCGGTAATGGTCGATACACGGCTATAGCACCACAAGACCAGACAGACATATACAAACACATAACAATTACTTGAGCCCTTAATTGAATAATCGGAGTATGTTCTATATCCTCAACTTCTGAATCTAAGGTAGATTTTACACTCCTCCGCTCAGCCCTATCATTACTCTGAGGCTCCCACATTTCAAGGTCAACATTCTCAGTAGCCTGAGTCCCTTCTGATAGTTGCACGTTCATATTTCGTATCGTACACCGTATGAGCAAGAATAATATTAACAAGAACACTAATAAAATCCCACCGGGGACGAATAACGCACTTAAAGCTGGAGCCGTACTGAGGAAACATTGTGAATAACCAGCATAGTCTTTTAAATTCACTGCACCTGATATTCCACAGACAATTAACGCTATGCCCCAACCTACTAGGTACAAACCTAGTATAGGTTTCTGAACAGGGACATCCGGTGGTATTTCATCTTCTGGAGTCCTAACCGGACTGTGGCTTTTAGTCACCCATTTATACATATTACTGGCTGAGACACACATCCATAGAAGACACGATAATGACAAATAATGGATGAGTAGACCAAGTATTTGACACAGTTTCACATCTTCAGTTTGGTAGATACCGAGGGTATACATGAAGCATAGTAGACCGATGGCTATCCATGTATTTATTAGAGCATGTTTGGTCTTCTTAGCCATCTGTATGGCTGGGTAGCACATGATATAAGTGAGGGTGGCACAGCTAAGACAGCCTATGAGTATTAAGCTGCCAACGTACACAGCTGGGTGGGACACCTTGAACCGGGCCCCATCGGTCCGGGCCCCGTAGATACCAGTCTCCACGTTTTGTAAGAGACCCACGTATGCTAATTTGGTGCAGCTGATGATTATCATTTCTGATATTACGTGGGAGATTTTGCAGTCTGTAATGAGAATGTTTTTGTGGTTAATTTATGTGGTAATTATAATTTTATTCTTAGCTGATCATGATTTATTTAATGAACCAAAAGCTGGAACAAATTTAGCAGAGAATGACAACATAATTTATTGTAGGTCATATTAGTTTACGATGACGTTTTCAGCATAAAATGACCAGGTATTTTAAGTCTAGAAACCGAGATTCTACGTGGTCCTTGAACATAAAAATCTTCATAACTAGAACTAATTTCGACTCTCCGTCCTTTCAAGACCTATCATTTGACGTGTATGACGTGTGTTTGAGTATCGATGTCCATTCGAGCTTTCTACCATTTTGTTGAACTTCCCACTGGAAAGGGGCAACCCTATAGCCTAACAGTAGACTACATAAAAGCATGAAATAAATAATGATATTACCAGAGGTGTTATCCTGCCAGCGCCTTGTGGCAGGGTCCCACACAGCCGCGCGTCCGTCGACGCCGCCCACGCCCCGCGCCCGCACCGTCGCTATCACCGGCTCCAGCAGCGAGCCGCGCAGGGATACGTCCCCTACAAATATTTGCAGAACAATAAACATACAGATGATACAGAACATAAGTTAGACCCACCCCAATTATATTTGTGTGTCACACTAAATCGGAAATGAAAATGAAAGAAAAATGGTCATTTCCGAGCTATTGGCGGCCAGTCATGAAATTGGTGTTAAATGAAAACCCTTGTAATTAGAACTAACTTTAACCATAGGCGTTATCGCGTACGACAATTAAGAAAAAATAATGCTACTCCAGATTTGTATATAAGCTAAGCCATTCAATTATTCGCAGTCTTTAATTTTTACTTAATTATGAGCCGTTAAATAATCGCTGGCCATTGATTGCCCAGATTCCATAAAGAATCACCCAATGTCATTTAGCACAAATGTACATAGGTGTTAGCCAAAAGACAGTAATAGGCTTCTTTATTTTTTATTTAAGCAAAAAAACATAAAAAGCCATACTCACTCAACTGAAACCCAACAACCGGCGAGGTAATCTCAATATTCATATCTTCCCTCTTCGTACTTCTACCGTAGTAATCCTTGGTCCTATGCTGCGTCAGCCTCGCGTCCGTATCATCATCAGCTTCAGGTAAGAGAGGGAATAACGCCGCGTTCTCGTACACGGAGATCACCAGGTCTTGGGGGTGACTTTGTAGGAGAACGCCGGAGTCTGTCGTGCTGTAGAGAAGGGATTGTGGTATCTGGAAATGAGGAGAAAGATGGGGTTAAGAATATAAGGGAGTATATAGGAGGAGTACATAAGGAGGAATATATTGAGGCAGTACATAGGAAAGAAAATTGCGGGATTACATAGAAGGAGTAAATAGGAGTACATAGGGGAGAACTAAGGAGTAGTACATAGGGTAGCACATAGGAGTAGTACATAGGAGTAGTATATAGGGGAGAACAAAGGAGTAGTACATAGGGGAGAACAAAGGAGTAGTACATAGGGTAGCACATAGGAGTAGTACATAGGAGTAGTATATAGGGGAGAACAAAGGAGTAGTACATAGGGGAGAATATAGGAGTAGTACATAGAAGGAGTATATAGAGAGCACAAAGAGTAGTACATAGGGGAGCACATATGGGGAGTACATACAAATGAGTGTACAAACACTAGCATTTAAGAGGCTGAACTTACCCAAAACCGGTTGAAAGAGAGAAGCCGGTTGACGCGACGTTTGTAACATATAAATTAATAGCTTTAAAATGAGTTGAGCAATCTTTCTACTCCACAAGTACATACCTGCACACTAGCATGTATAAGCGCATCAGTGACAGTCAGCAGCGGCGCCACGGTCCTGTTGGTGGTGGTGCAGTGCAGGCGCGGCGGGCCGCGGGCGCTGTACCACACGCACGTGGCGCCACTGAAGCCCGAGGACACGCGGAAACGCTCCACTGCTAGGTTTGACTGGAAATGTAAAATTGTGGGTTAAAACCACTGAAGAGCTCGGAGTAAAGTGAAAGCTGCGGACATCGATCGATCATAAGATTAAGAACTTTACACGGTCGCTCCATGGATGGTGACCATCTTACCGTAACGAGTTCACGCACGATAAACCGATTGGTCCCGGCTGTCATTAGAACATCTCTGGCAGTCGATACGGGTAGTCAGAATCCAGGAAGTCTGACAACCAATCTTACCAAGGAGTAGGTAAAGGGTTGCCCAGGTAACATCAATATTTTTTACAGTCAATAAATACACGCTTTTTTGCGAACACAATATTTCAAAAACACCTTTAAACGATATTTCCTGGATTTTTCTGGAAAGCCAGGAGCTACCCTTGAATGATTTTCAAAATATCTCGAATATATCAGATTCAATTATCTCTAACTGACTAGGTCCAGAGAAATCGCTTAAATAAAATCTTTGTTTTTAGCGCAATATAAAACGATAATGTACAGTACAAACCAACCTTCTGCCCCTGCATATTAACAATATGCCTCGATATTTCTTCAGCGGCGTTCGCGATGTCCGTACACACTCCATACTGTGACTCCGCCTTCGATAGCACAGACATACTGATGTTCATTGTTGAGCTTATCACGTCTAGTAGTGTTGGTCCTAATGAGGAAATAAGGTCAAGAATAAAGTACAATAATGTTTGTTTGTTTGACGAATTTAACTACAAACGATGGTCAAGGCGTGGCCCTTTAAGGGATCTATTCTCAGAAAATGATAATTGTGATAAGTGATAATTGTACAACAAAAATTGTAATATGCATAGGTACGTTACAAACTTCGTAATCTTGAATAATAGGGTCAAATTCTCTCTTTACAATTTTCGTTGTTGAAAAATCACGACCGACGACGATGAATCACTAGCAGCATATAGGCAAATTCCACTCACCAAGATCTTTTTCCTCAGCAATATACTGCATATAATTCCTTATAGCTTTCCCAATGAAATATACATCATCTGGATCCACTATCTCCGCTAACGGATAAGTTTTCTCCTGAATCAACATGGCCAATCTCTCGGTAGCATTCACTGCAGAATATTGTACCAAGCTCACGTTGAGCAGTGCAAACTGTTGGAGTAACTTCGTCACATTACTGATGTATGAACATTCACTAGTGTTCGCCGGCCCCCAAGTAGCATTAGGATTACAGGACCTATATGCCAAACCTTCCCCACTACGACATGGTACTGTAGCCGTATGATTCAGAAGCAGTTGAGGCCAAGAATATAAACCTTTGTTATCAATTGTATAGTTCGTCGGACAGTATTGAGTAGAATTTGAAAGCACCAACACTTCAACGGTATGATTATGCCTTATGTGATTCTGGTCGCTGTAAACACAAGTCCAGTTACCCATATGATGGTTGGTAATATTAGGAAAGTGGACCGTAGTTTCTGCTAATCCTTCTTCTTGCATATCTGTGTTCGTGATGTTTACATCACAGATTTCTAGCATCGGATGAGCCCATTTTAGCTCATATTTAGCGAGAACTGATGCAAATGGGGCGTTACAGGACAGCGTTAAAGTGTCTCCAACAAATACAACTTGGTCATGAGCAGGTTTGACTATCAAATTGTTTCCGGATAAGACACTGCCACATGCTGAACGGTCTAGGAATATTTTGAGCTTCCTCACAATCTTGTTGACCATGTTTTCTGGGAATGCACATTTAGGGTTTCCTACCAGCTTGACGCTGGTGTTTCTCGACCAGTCTCCAACCCAGAGGAGGTCGCAGTCACAAACTAGTGGGTTGTCAGTTATGTCCCTGAAGAAAACGAGATTTAACATTTTATGCTAAAATATGATCAATATTCTAAGGGGCAAAGAAAAACGGATGGAGGTGTTTTTCCTCCATTTTATCAAGAGCATAGAAAATAAAAATTGTACCATTTTAAAAGGTTGAAAAGAAAAACAATCTTTATAAATTATATTGTTATTGGACAGTGATAACAGTCCTTACATTTTATTCAAGACCCCAAGGAATTCTTTTAGCATGATTTAAGAAAAAAATTTAGGACATTATACATATGTATATGTAATAAAATTTACATCTTTCAACAATTAAATACTCACAATTGTTTCAATCCAATAAGATAGTCAAAGGTGCCCGCAGCCATCGCGGATATGTGGTTCTGTGACAGTATCAACCGCTCCAGGTTGGTCAGCCCTTTGAACATCTCCTTGTAAACATTGCTGATCTGATTGTAAGAGAGGTCAAGCCTCTGGATGGCAGTCATGTTGTAGAACGCATCTGACTCTATCAAGCTTATTTGGTTTCTGCTTAGATCACTGTAGAAATAAGACAATAAAATAATCAGTTAGTGTAGTATCATACTGTAAAACAAAAAAGAAACAGAAAACTAAATGAAGTACTCTTTTATTCATAAATCTTTCTCACAGTATATCTAACATGCCAATAAAAACTTTGTCCATTCATGTACAAACTAATTATTTGCTGAATTAGAATCTGAAATCATTTATGTGCAGCCAGACTGCAAAGGCTTTTACAGGAATTTCAAACCATTTCTAAAGGAGCAACAACAGTTAGCAATCACTTAAAGAGCTTTTATAAAACAAATGTTGAGTTATCTGAAAGTTATGTGGCTGTGTGTGATATGTAAATAGGGACAAAGATTGTTTGATAACAGATAAGCTGCATAGTGTGCATTACTAATCTATCTAGTGCAGAGATAATATCTGGTTAAGACAATTTATTGTTAGTGTGGCATCCATCCATTTAAATTGTGATGGCAATTACATTAATAATATTTTTGTTAATTAATCAAGCATGTTTTCTATTTAAACACCCTAAATTGTATAACATACTGTTCTTTCCAGGATGATTCAAAAGCGATACAATTATTAGTGCAGAATGATGTTAATAGATGTTCAAAATTGTCTAGTCAATTAAATATTAATCTTCATAAAGTGCAATCAAAATTCTTAACAAATCCATATTCTCTGAATCCCAATAAACCCATTTCCCAGCATAAACCACTCAGAATTCATAACTCAACATGCAAGTAAAACATTTATAGCATTGTGTAAACAAATATCCAAATGTATGTCATTTCCATGCGTAATGTGCTCAAAGTTGGCTACACTGCCAACCACTAGTCCCACCAAGTGAATACAAACCAAGATAAAGCTTTAACAAACAATAAAGCACCCCAGTAACATCTCTTGCTCCATTATTTCTCACAATATCAATAAAATCTTCATCTGTCTGATGTTTTATGACTAACATCATTTATTTATGGCACAAGTGTGTTCTACTCACAGTTTCTGTAAATTTGGCAGATACAGCTCCCTTGATAGCGTTGAGATCGCGTTTCCTGATAAATTTCTGTAATGAAAAGTGTTTTTTGGAGTAAAGCAGCATGTTTTGTGCACTGAAATGTAGCACATTGTAATGGTACTTACAAGCTCACTACTATGGTCCATAATTTGCTCAAATCTATCTCTTTGAGCTCAGTTATCTGTGTTGGAGTGCCACCACACTTGAGCCTCAGCAGCTCGCCCGGCTGGGGCTCCGCTAACGCCCCTTCAACCGCCTTGTTACCCTTGCAGGTGCACAGCGAAGGACAGAATCCAACGACCCCCTGAACCCATAACAACGACAAAATAACAAGCCCCGACCACTTCATGTTTCGTATCCTCGATTAAACTACAATTAAAACTATGGCACGACGCCAAATACGAAAAATAATCGCATCTTCACAAATTCTTCACATTCATCAATGACATTTCTTAACTATCCATATAAACAAATGTTCTTTCGTTTAAAAGTGATATGCTACACTAAATCCGTGACATTTCTCTCTGCATTGATTATATTTCATTACATTACAAAAATAAACAACCGTGAAACAATACAAGTACACATCCGACATTTGTAAAATTTGACTGATTGTTTTTTAATTTCTTTTTTTTTCTGGTAAAGATTCAATATCTTTCTTTTGAGCCTAAAAAAAAGAATCAATTTGTTTCGAACTTCATTCAGTTGTCGATGATCGCACTGTACATAGTCTATGGTTAATTCGGTAGTGCCAACATTGCAAAATAAAAACATCAAAATTATTTCAAAAGTTGAACCGTTGCCGTTTGTTTTGTTCGTTCGTTGTTTTAATAATTTGTAATTTAATGTATTTCTAAACTAGTACTTAGATATAAGGTGATAAAATGTTAGAACAAAGATATTCGGACAACGAAGTGTCCAGGCGGGACATACCTTCGTTCATTGAGCCTCGGCCTCCGCTAATACAAAATCCGTTCATGCGGCCGAGACCTCAGAAGGGAACTAATCTGTTGGAGTTATTTGAGGAAGATTCAGAGCTTGAGGAGCCGGAGTTAGTGCAGGTGTACTTGAGGCTGAAGCCGTGTAAAATTCCTAACAGCTTATACGAGATTCGTTCGGACAAGTGCCTGGTGACTTCCTTGGACACGGCGACGGCAGGCCACGGGCGCCGCACCCAACACAATGTCTCCAAAATGTATACGTTCTCTAAGATTTTCGGCGCAGAGTGCAATCAGAAAGTGAGTTTATTTTGTTTACATTACTTTTTGTAACATTGACCTTGTTGAATAGGCATTTTAATAATTCAATTTACTCCTGCGGACTATCCTACTATGTATCTACCATCCACTATGTATCTTACATAGTCATCTATAATGGATGTGCTTGATGCTTGCTTGATGAAATAACTGTCTGAAGTTTCCATGTTTTCCAAAACAACTCATTCTTCACATAACGTGCGTGGAATAAATATAAAACTTTAGATTGAACTTTTCTTCTCCAGGAAATATTTGAATCAGTGGTCAAAGACAATCTTCGGAAACTCCCAGATGGGCAGAACTTTACCCTTCTCACATATGGTGCATCCGGTTCCGGCAAAACGTATACCCTTATGGGTACAGTAGGAGCTCCTGGCCTGGTGCCGCGCTCCTTGGAGTATGTGTTCAGGCTGGTGGATGCAGCTCAACAGCCAGCTTTTAGACCCGCTGAGAGTGGCGCTGAGAAACTCAGTCATCATGAGCAGGATTATGAGTTACAGGTTTGTGTGAATGTATTTCTGGTTTTCTTATTACAATATTTTATGTCATTTATAGTGTAATTAAACTTCATGTAAAAGATTCTTAAATATTTATGTAAACATCTAATTCTGGGTAACTAATTCCAATAAGAAATATAATGGTTATCAAAAAAAGGAAATTTTCATTCATTCTTTTCACTACAATATTTACTAAAACTTATATCACTGAACTTTCAAATGTAACTGGCAAAAAATACTATTAATTCACTTGTCGAAATTAATTATTACCAAGTAGCCTTCTAAATCTATCATAGCTAGTGGAAATTATACATGCCAATTTTTTTCTTATATCATAGTATAGTTATCGACATGGATGGATGGGAGCTCTCGGCGGAAGAGTGGGGTTCGCTTTGCGCACTGTACACTTAAGGCAATAAACCAATAAATCATTTCTGCGCAGGTGAAGGTCAGGGCTCAATATCCTTGCCGATGATTATAAACAGTTGTTGAACTTGGGCCTAAATAACTTCATATTCTCTGCAGTGGGTGAAGAGATTACGCCACGTATCAGCGCCACTCCGCGACAAGTACCGGCGCATGAGTGTGCAGCTACACAGTGACCTGACTGCCAGCTCCCTAGACTTATCCAACAGGATCCGACACTATGTTTGGGTAAGGATTCTAATGTAGTCTCCATTTTCTTCTGCTCCACTAACTAAACAAAATTAAATGAACCACCATGAACCTAATGTAATACACCAGAACTACTTTTGAAGAATATTAGCTACACTTGAAAAAATTGAGTATATGTTATCTACTTGAAAGCGCTATACTCTAGAACTATTTGATTTGATTTTTTTTTTAAATTTAGAGAGAAAACTTATCAAGGAAAGCTATAGGCAAATTTTTAACCAGGTTTGTGAGGGGATGTTTGGTATACCATGGGATGTGGAGGAGACTGCTAGTAGAAACTATTCTCCAAAACAGCATACTTTTATTCTTCAACCATGCTTATTATTTTCTCAGGTGTCCTTTGTGGAGATCTATAATGAAGCTGTATATGACTTGTTGGCTCCTCCTGAGAAGAGAACCAAGCTAAGGATCAGAGAAGACACATCAGGAAATGTTTATGTGAAGGTGAGTTTTTGGCTTTGAGGCGAAAATCAATGCAAGTCAAAATCATTTACATATTTAATTTAGTCCTTTACAAGCACTTATGAATACACTTTGTGGATTAATTTTCTGCATTATTTTTATATATCTGAAACCTGTCACAAAATCAATATATTATATTTTATTTATTCAGGGTGCAACACAAGCCTTCGTCCGTTCAGGCGAGGAAGCATACGACGTGATGGTGGCCGGCAAACACAACTTGGTAGTCGCCGCGACGGGCGTACATGCGCATTCCTCACGATCCCACTGCATATTCACTATTACTATGCTTACTGAAGCTGGTAAGGAGTTATGGCATTTGTTCCCGAAAAGCAGTAATATTCTACCATGTAGTACAATGCCTTTTGGTGTCTTATCATCAGAGTCATGGGAGAACTTCTTCCCATATGCAGATAATAATAATAGCATATATTAATCAGGAATAGTGTAGTTGCTAAGGAATGAACTGATTTTTCAAATCGGTTCAAACAAATAAAACCATATTTAGTCTTTATAATAGTAAAGACATTTTGGGCGCTGCGACGCACTTAACAGTCTAACTAAGCAGCCGGCCGTCAAGAAACGCATAAGTTGAAAGTGCCCTAAAATTACTCATTTACCAGCCTAATTTGAATAAAGTACTTTAGTTTGGAGTAATAAGATTTTACTATGTAATAATTATTTATATCCCTTCTTAGGCGACGGCACAGTCCGCACATCGTACGTGCGTCTCTGCGACTTAGCGGGGTGTGAGCGAGCTCGCGCGACCCGCAACACGGGCGCGAGGATGCTGGAGTCGCGAGCTATCAACTCGTCGCTGCACGTGCTGGAGAGGTGCCTGCACATGCTGCGCCGCAAGCAACGTATGAGGAACGATGCCATGGTGCCTTACAGGTGAGATGAATAAATCATACGCCTCTTTTTGATGCAGTCACTAGTCAATATAATGTTTATACATAGATAGCACTTTAGTCGACTTGGGTAAAAAGATATTAAACTCGATATTAAACCAATTAGATCTGGTTGTAATATGATGGATTTTGCTGCAAGTCGCATGAGTCGAAAAACTTCTATGAGAGATGACGAATTTATCATACTGGATTTGTATAACTTTACTCTCGTTTTTTTTTTACCTAGTTATCCTCATTATTCCTCAGAGAATCCAAGCTAACCCGTCTGCTAGGCACGGGTCTGTCGGGCACCCGCGGGGAAGCCGTCAGCATGGTGGTGACGCTCAACCCCTCGCCCGAATATGCACATGAGACCAAACATGTGCTCAGCTTGGCTGCCGTCGCGCAGGATATACGTGAGTTTGTCTTTCAGTTTGGTATGAAAATACGTGTAATTTGAACAGGATGTATGAACATTTTCCATTCGTTTTGCTATATTTTACCTCTTAAGGTGCAAGCTGCATCGATAAAAATGGTTTTCGATTGCCGCGGCGGCAACACATACAGTCGCCTTCGGCTATCGACAATTTTTTACGTGATTTCGGCAGTTGTAGTCTGGGCAGCCCGCTTCCAACTAGCACCTTTATGCCCATATTAAATCTAATTTCTAGTTCTTCCAATTACACTGGTATGTTACCTACAAATAAAGTCTGCCTCATCTTTGTTCTATAAGAGTACCCCAGGGATCAAATTTAGGTCCAATTTACTTTCAACACTCAAAAAATATCGTTATTTTTTCTTGTCAGGAGCAGAGAATCTCTGTCGTGATAATGTATCTTCTAGATAATCCTAATACATAATATGTTAATTTTTCAGAGATAAACAACACGATGCTTCTATCGACTTTAGAGAGTAGTACGCAAGATACTACAGTGAATTGCAGTTCTGAAGTTATGAAGCTAAGGTCCGATAATGAAAGACTACACTTTGAACTTGTGCAGTAAGTATTGGATTATGTATCACGAAATGTCAAATCGCCAATTTCCCATCTGAAATTCAATTGGAGCTTGTCATGGTTTGGTCATTTTATTATTTATTTATTTAACCATTTATGTACACAGTAAAGAAGAGGAAGTAACATAAAATAGTACAAAGATACTGCTTATTTCTACTATGTCATCATTATAGTTGAATGGTGCAATTCACCCTTAATACCTCATTTCACATTAAAGGTCGTCAAAATGATGTTTTTTAATCAATAAAATAACTTCCAGAGCGCAAGCCCGCAACAGGGAACTCCTGGCCACTATGGAGGAACATCAGCAAGAGTCCGCCAACACCATGCGGGAGGTGGTGGAGGAAGCTAAGGATCTTACTAAACAGTACTATGAGGCACAGCTAGAAGCGTTGCGGAGTGAGGTAAGGATACTTGTAACGTCTACTAGGATCATTATGCTTTATAACTGGTTAACATTATATAGCTCACGTTATAACTTTGCCACTCCAAAATTGTGTTTTAATGATTACATAGCGCATAGTCAAAATGTGCGAATAAGCACAAAGTTCTTCCCCAAGACGCTTATTGCAATTTCTTAGAACTTCTTGCAACTTACAGAAGTTATTTAAGTATAAATTCCAATTTACAAGTACAAAGTCGAGGTTATACACGAAATGTTCGTATTAGCGAATTCTTAAAGCTTTACTTGTTTTAGATGGAGGATATGGTTGAAGAATACGAAAGCAGGCTCGCCAAAATACCAGTGTTAGAGGTAATATAATCCAGTTTCCTTTTCTAATGTACGATAATCAAAAGTAACTAATGTTACTGAAACACAAACTTTTGCTTTAGGAGAAATTAACAGCTGAGCGTCTGGCGAGAGCGAGAGCTGAGGAAGAAGTAGAACATTTGCGTACTTGTATTGAAGAAAGAGATGGTAAGGATATACTTTTATTTCATTCATCCTTGACTTCATATTAATATAATAGACTTGAAAAGCTTTTTTTTTATTGAACGTGCTAAACTCAGGTGCTACTAGTCTTTTTTGAGTATGTGATTGCCTAGGAAAGGAAAGGAGGAAAGCTATAAGTGATTTTTTATTTGTGTGCACAAAGTAGCTTTCAAGCGATGCTGGTGAAACCTTGGGTGGCAGCTTAACTTTTAGAATTAATTACTGTAATGTACAAGAATGAAATAACAATTTTTGTTACAGAAAAAGCATTCAAAGACAAGACCCCATCGCGCGAAGATGTGATGTCACTCTCAGACAGCGAGCATGAATCTGACGGTGACACCAACGACCCGCTCAACGAGAGCTTAGAACCTCTTTTCAAAAAGGACCTCAACAGATCTGTGTCCATAGTCGTACACAGTGACAACCGTGACAATGCTAGCGTACACACTATAGACAATATTGACGAAGAAAATGACAGTGATATAGAAAAATCACATGAAACACTAAAGAATGATCGTTCTAGAAATTCTTCTTACGCTACTGGTGAAGATGATGATGATGATTTAAATGTGTCTGTTAAGAAAATTGATGAAGTAAAAGACAGTGTTGCTGATGTCACTGAAATTTTTGACGAGAGTGTGAAAACTGAGACAAATGTAACTTATGATAATGAGTTAACAGATAAGTGTGATGAAAGTATGAAAAATAACAGTAACACAACATATAATAGTGAATTAACTTATGATAGATATGCCGAAGACCCAAAAACTGATTCAAGAGATGCAGATGACGAAATGCAATCTAAAAATGAATCTATAAAAAGTACAAAACATGAAGTACGAGGTACTTATTTTGTTAGCGAAAGTAAAATCAGTGAAAATGGCGGTTTCAGCGAAGTTTCTAAAGAAAAACTAATTAGTTCTTTTAGAGGCACTTACTTTGTCAAGTCACCTGTTATAAAGGCACAGCAAAATGTTGACAGGAATGAAAAAGAAACTGAAACTGACAAATTCAAAATGCCAATAGTTGTAGATCAGCCTTATGTTGATACAAAAGTAAAAGAACCAGAAATAAAAACTATCAATAAACAAAAAGAAAATGTTAACACAGCTAACACTATAGAACTGCCTATAAACAAAATAACTAGAGGCAAATCAAACATTGATATGAAAGCTCCCGTAAAATCAGAACCTGTAGCCGCCATGATGAGAGCGAAAACTAACATCAATATGAAATCATCAGAAAAAGTGGCAGAAACACTCGTGGGCAAAATAATCAGATCTTTTAAGTCTAACCACGGCAGTGACGCATCTTTGAGGCAATTTGAACAATTAGAAATAGCTTCGAAAGAAGATGATGATGAAAAACAAAACCAATCGGTATTCGGTAATATAAAAATTCTGAAAGAAAAAAGAACATATTTTGATAATGTTTTAGATAACAATAATAAGCCTAAAGACGATTGTAAAGAGGAAATCGCCGTAGTAAAAGAAAAGCGCACATATTTTGATAATATCAGCGCAAACGTTGACGTTTGCAACAAACATGTAAATAAATTGCAAAAAAACGATGACGACAGGTCGCCATCAATTGTTAAAGAAGTCGTTAATGACGATTTTGAACCTAGCACTATTAGAAAACTTTTAGGTGAGAGTTTCACTAAGCCTGACGTAATATCGTCCATACACAAAACTAAAATAACTAAGAAACATGATTCTGTTGACATATTCGATGGATTCGATTCTCCTATTGCTCCAAAAGCAAAAGAAAAAGTTGACAATGTTGAAATGGCTAGACAATCTATTGAAAAACTTGTTTTAGACCAGCTATCGGTCAAGAAAGGTAAAGCTAATGCTGAGCCCAGATTATCTATAAGAGAAATCATTGAACCTGAAGATAATGAAGTACAAATTAATATTAAGAAGGAAATGAAATTAGAACCAATGTCATCAGTTGAAGAAACTAATGACAATATTGGAGGACTTAAAAAAGACGCAAAGTTAGAACCTGCATCGTCCACGGATGAACCGAATCAAACAGTGAATGATCAAACTAGAAGTGACAATACAATTGACGAATTTGAGAATATTTACAAAAACATATCTGCTCCTAGAGCCACAGAATTTGATTTACTTGTATCACAAGAAGCAAATGAAAGTACGGAAAAACATGACAGGGATGACGTTAAATACAATTTGAGGAAAAAGAAACAGTCACACCATACTAAACATGATGACGAGAAAAGTAATAAGGAGGTTGAAGAAGTTATTTTAGCTGAAAGTCACGCGAAGTGTGAAAGCAAGGCTAGGAAACGTCCTCTAAGATTAAGACGAAAGAAAAATCAGGATGATGATTCGGACGATAAACTTAAGGACATTGTGAACTTACAATCCGAGTTCTCTGATGTGACAATGGGCGTTCCTGCTCCCAAGAAAGATGTCAAAGACATACCCTCGCCTGAAAAGGCTTTAGACGAAAATCTGCCACCTTCGTTCGGGATACAAAGTTGCCCTTCTAAAATGTAAGTGTGTCGAGCTTTTGTGTAGTTTACGTTAAGGTGCGTACGGATAGCGCGTTCCTGTGTTACGCGTAGTTGGGAAACACTGTCCACGCGTACATTGGATACGCGTACAGCTCCTGTACGGACCGCCGCGAACCTGTACGCGAGGTCAGTCGATCCAGAGCGCTCCGCGAGCCCCAGTCATTCGCCATCATTATTGAAACTCGAAGAACACGCGTGTTTATTCATTTTGCCGTCCAAATATAGCGTAGCCGGCCGCGTGCGTCCTCTTTGACTCGCGACCAAAAACCGACACACGGTGGCTCGCGCTGCGAGTTGGCTCGCGCGGTACACGTACCCCAAGAGTGAACGCGTAGCTGCAGGTATGGACTAGGCGTTCCGGATACGCGTAAACTGAGTACGCGTACCAGGGTACGCGCAATCCGTACGCACCTTCAAATTTTGTGGCGGCTCGAAACATCGCTGCGTAGAAATCATTTTAAAGTGTAGCAGGCAAGAGTTGTGCGATTATTGGCCACATGCTCTGGAGTTAGTTGCGAGCCGCCATCAAGTTTGCCGAGACCTGTACTCTACTTTTCTATCAAATATTTCCATTTCTTTCTTCTAAAATCCCTTCTTCTTATCTTTCAAAACTTTTTTCTTTAGGAAAGTGAGAAATTCGAGGCGGCTACGTAGTAAGAAGCGACATGATTCTGAAACATAGTAACATTGTAGTTTTTTTGCTTCAAGTAAGAGTATTTTTGGTTTTTAGGGTGAGAGTTTTGTTTGCTGTCAGTTTTAACCGTGTGTTGGTGAGGGTAACCCTTGTTTTGCCAAGAATCTGGGCTGTGGATAGATGAAATTACAGGATATGTAACAGTTATCTATTACAAAAGGAACGTTATTTATCCTAACTATCCTAAGTTTAAATTCCTCGAACCTTCATCTTGCCACAGCCCAAAAAATCGACACAAATGTTCGACATTGTTCTAATTTTAAACTTATTGCTCCTCAGGGGCACCAGAAATCGTAGAAAGTTATTCACACCTCGCGCGGAACCTCTGGAAGAGTCGTTAACTCAAACTGGTAATAGCGACGAACGTATCTACGTGCCAAGACCTTCTTACCATCGCCCAAGAGCCCGCCGTAAATTGTAGATCAATGTACTGAACTTTAAATCTTAATTAATTAATATTAAATGTATCAAATGACTTTATGATGTATCAATAAATATAATTATGTAGTTATGGTTATTTTGTGTTTTATTTGCCTGTTACATAACTTCGGAGCAACACAATGCGTTTTTTTTGAAAATCCTACATATATGATGGATGATACATGGTGCCTCGTTATTCTAGCACGTAGCAGTGCGAGAATAGTGGCGACGGATTGTGAAGCTTTCTACCTGAAATGACGACCACGACCACTGCCAAGAGTGTGACGACGAAGAAGAAGCACGACTGTTGTGCACAAGGTCTCAGGTTCTTTTGCTGGGTCAGGCTGAAATCACTACAAAGCGGTCCACCGCCTAATTCCTCCGGTAACATGATGACAATGATCTGCTAAAGGAAAGTCCTCTGTGGCATTCTGTCTATCCGCAATAAACTCGAAAACTATTGAACATAAATTAACTGCATAAGTGTCTTGATTGAAATAGTCATTTCCGAACGCAAAGTCAACATGTCAAAAATGCGACGCCATTTGCAAAATAAAGCAACTGTCAAAATCTGTTCATTTACGTTTGCATTTCCATTATTTTGTGTTGTGCATCCCAATTTAAGAAATTTTAAACTTATGTGGTGATAAAAAGTAACCTTAAATCATGGCGACGGGTGCACGCACCGCTGTGTCGCAAATATTGCGCAACAAAGACGATGTTGGCGAGGAGGAAGATGAACCAAAGAAGAAGTCCAGGGAAGACTGGAGAAAGGCTAAAGAGCTTGAAGAAGCTCGTAAAGCTGGTACAGCACCCGCTGCTGTTGATGAAACTGGTATGGAGTCTCATATTTTTGATAAGATAACCTCTTGAAAGTGAAATATAAACATCGACTCTTTGGTCTTTTAACGTCCAAAAACTCAGTCATCGTCAGCATTTCGACAGTCCCACCGCAGGGCACTCTCATCACAGAAAAGGAGTGAGCATTAGTCACACTTTGGATTGGCAATTGCAGACTTTAAGGTCCCAGTTTCCTCAAGACATTTTCCTTCACCTTTACTCAGTCACTGATGTCCAAGATACTCCAAAAACTAAGTAAATAAAAGTGCAATATTAATCTATAAAATACTAAACCCCATCTTAATATTCCAGGCAAGGACATAAACCCTCACATTCCGCAGTACATTTCATCTGCACCTTGGTACTACGGTACTGCCGGGCCTACCCTCAAGCATCAGAGGCCACAGGAGGACAGAGAGGCTCACTTTACTAAGCTTGACACTTACTACCATAAGGGAGTTGATACTGTGAGTATTTGTGTTATTTATCATTTAAATGTTTGATGCACATTTTAGAACTTATACAATACTCTCCCCTTAAGGCAACCAGGATTTAGTCAGGGACTAAATCTTAATATATGTTTAAATATGTTTTGATTACAGACAAAAGTAGCAACAAAATACAGAAAAGGAGCTTGTGAAAACTGTGGGGCCATGACACACAAAAAGAAAGATTGCTTGGACAGGCCTAGAAAGGTACATTCAGTTTTTTGTGGTGTTTAAATTGGTCAAAGAATTAGCATTGGTATAACCTCCTTTCAAACTTCCTTTATAGTACACTGTTAGGTTACATTATGTAAGGGGGCTTCCCTTACATAAGTATTGTCAATGCAAATGTAGTGCAAATTGTCACTTAAATGTGGAATGTCAGTATGGAATGCAAAATGATGTCACTGAATGCCCGACGGGATGAATCTAAATAAAAATGCAAGTTGTCCGATTCAAACCACGTCTAATTGAACACTAAAAATAAATAAATGAACGATACATAATTTGCATCGAAGCATGCAATATGTTAGTGTCAATGCACTGCCAAATGTAGGTTGCGTCCAAAGTGCAAATGCACGAGCCTACTAGCTAACTTATTGCAATAAGTGTATTTTTAAAAATTCATGTACGTGCATCGTACACATTACATGTATTTAACTTTAAACAAACTATTAATTAACACCCCATTCCTATAAAAGAATCAATTTTTTGTGCTCATGAATGGTAGTCTCTTGACATAATGTAATTTATGATGATGATTTCATATATCATAGAATAAACTTGAAAACTTACCATACATAATAAAAAACAAATTGTGTCTTATATATGAGAGCTGGATTAATTTCTTTATGTTATTTTACAATGTTACAGATAGGTGCAAGATTCACTAATGCAGGTATCGCAGCGGATGAGTTTGCTCAGCCCAACTTGAACCTCAGTTATGATGGCAAGCGAGACAGGTGGAATGGTTATGATCCTCTCCAGCATAAGGCTATCATTGAAGAGTATCAGAAAGTTGAGGATGCCAAGAGAGAGCTTAGGGCTAAGAAATTGGAACAAGGTAAGATAAGATAATTATTGACTTTTTGAGTAAAAAACAGCTAAGCATTTATTAATTCACTAATAAACACACACCATCCATTTTCCTAGTTTTTTTTAGACCTTATTTAATTTTTCCTACACATTCAACTGCAAATCTAAACTTGAGACTCACCATACATAGTATACATATGTATAGGTAATACCTAGTAGAATTATTAGTACATAAATAAATAAAATATCAAATGTCATGTAAATGAACCAAGTTCTTAGAGTGTCTTATGAAATATTGTAGATGTTTTTTAGTATTAATAACCTTATAATTTGATTGTAGATCCCACAGCAACTGAAGATGACGATAATGCTGAGGAAGATGAGGACAAATATGTAGACGAAGTTGACATGCCTGGTACTAAGGTAAGATTATAATACTTGCAAACATAATAGAATAATATTCTTTGTGCACCACTAGGACTAGTAAAAAAAATATTGATGAATAAATTAGGCAATGTAATTATTTCATATTAAATCTGTCCTTAATTTGTGTGTGAAACTGACTATACTCAGCCGTCAAATTCGGTTTGGTTACAGTTTAGTGCAACCCACCCTAATAGTAATAATTTTACTCATGAATATTTTTTGTGAAACATTTCAGGTGGACTCTAAACAGCGCATCACTGTGCGTAACTTGCGTATCAGAGAGGACACGGCGAAGTATCTGCGAAACTTGGACCCTAACTCTGCCTACTACGATCCCAAGACGCGTTCCATGAGGGACAATCCTAATCCTGTGGCTGTAGAGTGAGTTTTATTGTGCTTATTTATTATGCAGTTTTTGCGGTACAAAGAAACGTTGAACATTTGGTTATTGGTATAGTACTAGTGGTACTAATGATACCTACACAGTTCTTTGTTGTTGACAGAAATAGTCACTTGAAGTTTAATTAAGCCAATTAAGGCTGTGTTTTGAAGTTATATCACCACATTTCTCACAATATCATAAAGTAAATTGGTTTTCTAAATAGAAAACTCTGAAGGAGATCATGGGTCGAGTGGTGGACATCTTTCGGTTGAATTGACGATGAAATTCCTCAAAGTCATCTATTCAAACTTGGCTTTTTGAAAAGACATGTCCCAAATGTCCACTCTTCTCCACTTATTATGTGTTTTTGCTGATGGGTTCTCTATTTTCTCCTTATTGCCCCTCAGATCAGACTACCAAGGCGAGAACTTCGTTCGGTTCAGCGGCGACACGGCGGTGCACGCGGCGGCGCAGCTGTTCGCGTGGGAGGCGCAGGCGCGCGGCCTGGACGTGCACCTGCTGGCCGAGCCCACCAAGCTGCAGCTGCTGCAGCGACAGTACCATGATAAGAAGGACCACTTCAAAACACAGGTCAGATAATGTCAAATTTCACAAATCAAGTTAAAAAACGTACATAAAGGATAACCCCCAAAAACGCCTCTCATTCATCATTCCTAATATGATGGATGACAAGAAGCGGTAATAAAAAAACTTTTCAGCAACACAGCTGTGTATCCCGATTTGAAGTGCCATTACTTCGAGGAGTATGTCGAAGGGTCCTCCCTAGATTAGTCTTAAGTGGACAACTGTACCAGTAGTGTAGAGTAATCTCTTAGACAAAGTTTTTACAATTGAAAATCAACTTCCTGATTTGCCTATACTTTAAAATAAAAAAACTAGCAAAGGCTGATCTTAAAAGTTTACCCATACAAGATGTGAATAATAATTGTTCTATGTAAGTAAATAAAACCCAGACTAATTAAAAGAAAAATAGATATTGTGTTGCAAAAAATTGTACACAATATTTTGATAGTCTGTCTACAGCTCATACTTAACCCAGAAACCATTTGTTCCAGGTGAAACAATCAATCTTAGAGAAGTATGGAGGTGAGGAGCATTTAGCTGCACCGCCTAAGGAACTGCTGATGGCTCAGACTGAAGTATTCACTCGGTACAACAGAGACGGAACATTAGTGCAGGGACCTGAGAAACAGCTTGCTAAGTAAGTAGAAAAGTCAATAAACCCTACTTCCTAGTAATATTATAATTGCAAAAGTTTGTATAAATGAGGTAAATTTTAATGATACTTGAATGATATAATAACAACTATATAAGCTACTTTTTATCCAAGTGCGGGAAGTAGATACCTCAGGTGGCTGATGGAGGATATCTTTATCTTATAAATGAAAAGTACATAATTATGGTGGTGATTTATTTGGATGGATCATCTAAAAAATTGTCCGATTAGAATAAACTGTTTACATAAAATCTATTTCGTGTTATATGCAAAACTATGTATGTATTCCTTTAATGTAATGTAAAATAACTTCCCTTATATTATTTTCAGGAGTAAATACGAAGAAGATGTGCTGATAAACAATCACACGTCTGTGTGGGGGTCGTATTGGCGCGACGGACAGTGGGGGTACAAGTGTTGCCACTCTTTCATAAAGGTATTGCCATGTTCCAAAAATAAAAAAGGAACATTTTCCTTAAAATAACTCGTCTAGGTTGAAATGACGCGTTGCACTACCGCAATTTAACGTCTGTTCAGCTTAGACGTGCTATATGTACGTTCCTATATTATGTTGGTTGAATAACTAATTTGGTTATTTTTTCTAGATGTCATACTGTGTTGGTGAAGCAGGAAAGTCGGTAGTTCTAGAAGTTTCGGAAGACAAAGCTGCGACATCGCAAGAACACACAGAAAAGAAAGAAAATGGTACTTATCTCACAAATCTTAGTTCAGTTCCATTGCCTGACAGATTTATACAACAGTAACACGAATAAAAACTTTTATTATTTTTACAGCTGAAAAAGAAAAGTCAGACAAATCATCATCATCATCAGAATCAAGTTCAGACAGCAGTTCATCAGAATCAGAGCAGGAAATCAGATCGAAGACAGAAAAAACCAGCAAGAAGAAGAAGAATAAAAAGAAAGCTAAAAAGAAGAAGAAGAAAGAACTTAAGAAAGAGAAGCGAGAGGAAGATAAGCTGAAAAAGGTATATTTTTGTTCAAGCCTCCAGATATTCATCATGTTCCTTACATAATGGGAACATGGTGGGTTATAGTCAGTAAGAGTCTGACACTCCTTCACGCTGCACCCACAGAGGGAGGGTCATTTCATAATTTCCCATAAAAAAAACCTTAACGGCAACGGGAAGATGGCAACTATCTTGGTTACTTTGGTACTTTATCTGGTTTTCTTCTTAACTGTCTTTAGATCATGTCCCCTTCTTCATATAATCATACACCTTTTTTTCCCAAAACAAAAATGATTGATGAGATTTCACCCGTCACTATAATAGATTTGTAATACTATGTAGATTTATAACAAAAACTTTATCTACAATACTTAATTTCAGGCTTTGGAACTGGAAGAAAGGTCACAGAAGCGTGCTGAATACCTCCTATCAGTGGACGAGAGGAAACGCCCATACAACAGCATGTTTGAAGTGAAGGCGCCCACGGAAGACGAACTCGAAGCTTATAAGATGAAGAAGAGGCGGGAAGAAGACCCTATGAGCCAGTTTCTATGAACTATGTAAATAAGACAATAAATTATAAATGAACCTAAAACTTTTGTCTGTTTTCCTCATCTATCCTACCTCCTTAGAACAATTTTAAGCAAGTGACTTGCCCGGAATTTCATAAAAAAACGTGAAACAAAAACTCTTTCTTGTTTACCTTCACGGTGTGAATCATTCCAGTGAGGTCATTCATGTGGCAGAATAGTAATTTCCAGTGCCAATTACCATTCCGAATTAAAATACCAATCAGTGCTACCATCCTCAAATATGGTATTTCGTAAAATCTATGGGAATCCTCAATCATTTCAAAAGTATTTTAGTATATTAATAAAGCTTTGATTTTCTCCAATTAAATTCACAATAAGATACAATTTTACTCATAATTTGTTCAGGACAAGAAAACTTCCATTGATGTTGGTAGTTTTTCGAAGTCTCGTATACTCCGCCATATTTGTTGAAATGTCAAACGATGTTTCACTCTTGTCATTTTTCATTTCCTTTTTGATTAGTGGACCGTCCTATTCATAGTTTTTGTGATTGTTACAATAAATAAAGAGTTATGATGGCTGAAGATACGACAGCCGACGCAACGAGGCGACTGAATGTGAAGAAGCAGACCCTGGACGATGCCTACGCGGCACCGGCTAACTTCCTAGAAATCGACGTCGTGAACCCAGTCACGACCATGGGAGTAGGGAAGAAACGTTACACGGATTACGAAGTTCGCATGAGGGTAAGCTGGTGACTCTATTATTGTCATATAATTAGATTAACGGCCTATCGACGCGTCGATGTGAATTTGTGGGCGTATCACGGACGGACGCGGCGATACGCCGATACGAGGAGATAATTCTAGCAAACCAAGTTTTTTGCTTACAGACGAACCTGCCAGTGTTTAAAGTTAAAGAATCAAGCGTCAGACGGCGGTACAGCGATTTCGAATGGCTTAGAAACGAATTGGAGAGGGATAGTAAGGTAAGTCCAATGGGAACTATTTTGGTGATTGATAAAAAGTGCGTGTTTTTCGCCTGTTATCAGTGAACAAAAATGTTTATTGTTACGTGTGATTCATAAACGGCCAGTCCCCACATTAATTTGATAACAGATTTTGCTTTGTTGATGATGTTTATAATTTTTTGCACTATTATATTTTTAGAAGTGGTTTTGTTTACAAAATAATAGTAAGAATGTGGATCAGTGTAGTCTTATTTATGTTATTGAAGAAAGAGCACTGAACTGGTGACATTCATATGTTTGAGTGCTGATAGTTGCTTGTACTTTGATTAGGAGATGAATTTGCATGCACAATAATTAATATAATAAGTATACAAACCTGGCAAGTGACAGATTAGTCACAAAAAATAACATTTGTGTTTCTGCAATCAAAAACATTAATATCTAACCTTTGGCCCAATCATGCCACCAATTACTCAAGTTAATAAGTAATACAAAGACAATCCTTAAATATTTATGCATCAATTAGTCAGTGATTTATGCTAGAACTTTCTGTAATGAGTCATAAACTGTAGGCATTTGAATCTTGAATGAAATGTGTGTATTCTTAATAATTTATTTGTAATCAACATGGCTCATGCTGTCTTTTATCAAATACACACAATAGATACATTATAAACAATAGATATTTTGTACTTGTCGGACAAAGAAAGTCACAACAGTAATCACCAGCCTTTCTTTTGTCCCATCGCTGGGCAGTGGCCTCCTCTGACACACAGAAGAAATTAAGCGTTAATCACCAAGCTCGCTCAATGCGGGTTGGTGATTTCAGATTTTATAGTTGGGAACCTGTACTACAGCGGTTCCCGAATTATTTTGGCTTCGGAACCCTTTTCGTTTCAGCATTTTTCGGCGGAACCTTAGCTTAAGTAAGAAGTAAACCAAAGACGTAAATACACTTAGGTACGGTTCATGACCCGTGGAAGCGCACCAAATGGTTATATGGTTAGAAACACATTCAGTATACTCAGGCGTAGCATGGCTATCTGCCACACGGGCCAGAATTTAGCCGCCCTTGACTTTGTGTATTAGTTTTCATTTTGAAGACAGACAAAGTAAACGCAAAAAGAAATAGATTGGGTTTGTACAGGTGTGAGGCGAGCGAGCGCGATTTTTTTTAACTAAAAGTAGAAGTCCGAGCATCCGCTAGCATTGAAAGACATTCAGCGAATGTCGAGCGCGAATTTTTTTTAGTTGTAAGTACCTACACAAAATAAACAAAACCACTGTAAATTAATAAGTCTCAAAAAGTACAATATTCACACAAAAAAGCAAATGCAAATGAATACGCAGCTAGCGAAGAAAGCGCTATTGCTTTTCCTGAACTGTGTGTTGGATACTTGAGCGATTAAACGAACATAAAAGCACCACACGTAACATGGAGTCGCGAGCGAAGCGAGCGCGAAATTTTCGGATTCGCGGAGGAGCAAAAATTGTAAATAATATCATACTTTGATTCATGGTAAAAATAGCCACTGGAAATACTTATGTCGTGTCATTTCACGTCCTGTCAAATGTATGAAAACGTATAAGCCCAAAAAATGCGGTGATTTTTTGCCGACTCGCTACCGACTTTTGCCGATTGCCGAAGACCTGGAGATATTAAGTTAATCTACAATTTGTAAAAAACGGAATTAAATTATCAGCTGCCGTGGCCTTCCCCCGCCACTTGTCGCAAAAATACGAGACTTACACTCTCGAGTGGTACCCACCTACGTGGTGCCTAAATGGAATTTTGGAATGCAGTATTTAAAACAATTTAATTGAAAGTGAATAATAATTTAATATTGTCAAAAGTGAGACGATTTACCAAATGGAAATCTTGAATTTTCCACGGAACACCTGAGGGCCTGTCACGGAACCTTAGGGTTCCGCGGAACCCCATTTGGGAACGGCTGCTGTACTATATAGTCTAAAAGATATCAAGATGTTTTCCTTTACCTTTTATTGGGCCACTGGTATCCAAAATATACTTAGAAACTACATACGAACCTAGAAAAGTTGCATTGATACTGGAAAAGTGGCATCAAACCGACACACACATCCTTGAGAGTTTGATGCATTACCCACTAGGCCTTACAACCTTGTCTTATACATTACTTATTGTTATCGTTTTATTGTAGATTGTCGTACCACCACTACCAGGCAAGGCTCTCAAAAGACAGCTACCATTCCGTGGAGACGATGGAATTTTCGAAGAGGAATTTATTGAAGACCGTAGAAAAGGTATGTATTATATTAGCAACCCAGTTTCACTTAATTCTGTTTTTCCGTTTGTTGCTCTAAAGTTGTAAATTTTCACAAAAAAAAACTACAAGTTACTTATCCATAAATAAAATATTTTAAAATTACCTCAATTTAGTTCCTGACAAAAATCTTGCAGATTCTAAGTTCAGTAATTGAGCAAATGATTACCTTGACTTTTGACATTTGTACGCAGGTAAACTTGAACCATAATCACTATGTTAGCCATATGTATTTTCCCAGCATTAAATTATTTGAAGGTATTCAATTCTCTTCTAACAAGCATTACTATACATTTTGATTGAGTAATGGGTATTAGATATTTTTACTATTGTTATCAAAACTCCTAAACAAGTGTATTTTTTGGGGAAAACAAGTGCAATATATTTATTAGTCTTTGTTATCAACATATGAACTAATGGGGAAATTGCCAGTATCTATCAGATATTGACTGACCTACTACAGCAACATGTATGTATGTATGTATTGTACATTTACATAATTGCTATAACATACTTACGAGTTATGATAATTGTGTGCATCATGCATTATTTATCAAGTTAATACTAAGCAGATATTTAGCTTAGTAATCTAGTGTTTGTGTTTCATTAAAGATGCGTTTTAAATACAATAATCCTTGCCAATGTTATAAATGCTAAAGTAACTGTCTATTGCGATGTTACGCCAAAACTACTGAACACCAATAGTCTGATTATGATTTTCATGAAACCTAGATCTCTAGAGCTTATCCGGTTGCGGGAAGATGTTTATTCAAGCAAAGGATCAGAGGGGATCAGCTAGCTTTGTTTATATTTTAATCTATTAACTAGTGAGACAAAATCTTATCTGATATAAATAAACCAAAGTTTAGACTTTCAGCTTCCTTCAGTATAAATTATTCTTGTTTAAAAAACACTACGTTTTAGTGTTTAGAAATATTACAATAATAATAAGCTGTGTGACGTAGTTGGTCACTTGTCGCGTAAATAGTTTGAAAGGGTGCCAATATAAAAATAGTTGGTACACATAAACAAAATTGTCCCATTTGAAGTAACAAGTGGTACATAGCTTTGGCAGTAAATAGGTACATTATCAGACTGAGAAGGGAAGAGAAAGGATGTGATTAAGGACCCATTTCTATATTTGACTAGCCGATTTCCCGCGGTTTCACCCGCGTCCCGCGGGATTTACTATCCATAGGGGGATAAAATATAGCCTGTGTTACTTGGTAACAGTGTAGTTTTCCAACTGTTAAAGAATTTTACAAATCGCTTCAGTACTTTCGGAGCCTTTATGGTACAAACAAACAAAATAATATTATATCATATTAGACGATACCTATATAATAAGAGGACGTGACAGATTTCGTTTGTTTATAGTTAAGTGGATTGGTAATTTTTATTTCCTTCTTTATAAACCGGCTAGTTCGTTTTGAACCGTCCATTCAGATGGTTGCTACTATTTTTGGAAAAAATCTTGAATGAAGTCTATATTCGGAAAAGATAAAGATATTAATCTTGATAATTCAATTTTGGAATCGCGAGAAAATGCTAATATTTAATTTAAATAATATCTTTTGAATATATGCCAACATTATTATCATTGTGGAGTGATTCATCGTATTTCTTGAATCGTAAATTAATAAGTACTAATTTTACTATCCAATTAATTACTATTCAGTATAACAGTATTAAATCGCGACTTCAAAACAGGAAATTATTCTAAAAAGGCAATCGTTAAAATAATATAAGGACGGTAAAATTGGTAAACACAAGCTGTTTCCCCGCGGTTTCATCCGCGTCCCGAGTGAACTTCTTCCGTTCAGTAGTTTCGGAGCCTTTAAGATACAAATAAATAATAAAAAAAACTCTTTATTATAGTAACCGGCACGGATATTGAGCTTTCGGCGGAAGAGCGGGGATCGCTTTGCGCACTGTACACATAAGGCAATAAACCAATAAATCGCTTCTGCGCAGGTGAAAATCAGGGCTCAATATCCGTGCCGATAACTATATAAATAACCGGCCAAGTGCGAGTCGGACTTGCGCACGAAGGGTTCCGTACCATCTATACTAATATTATAAAGCTGAAGAGTTTGTTTGTTTGTTTAAAAGCGCTAATCTCAGGAACTACTGGTCCGATTTGAAAATTTCTTTCAGTTTTAGATAGCCCATTTATCGAGGAAGGCTATAGGCTACTTTTTATCCCGGTACGGGAAGTAGTTCCCACGGGATGCGGGTGAAACCGCTGGCAGAAGCTAGTTATCTATAAAACGAACAAAAAAATCACGTTTGTTGTATAGGAGTCAGGTTTGTTGGATATTTAATTCTACTTTTCTGCATTTCTTGTAATAGCGGCAACAAAAACACATGTATGAAAATTTCAGCTCTCTAACTATCACGGTTCATGAGATACAGCCTGGTAAAAGACGAACGGACAGAGGAGCGAAAACAATAAGGTTCTGTTTTACCCTTTGGGTACGGAACCCTAAAATGTACTTAAGAAGTCGAATTTGTAAAATTTTGGACATGTTACGGTTACTATTTAGTCATGTTTTCCTCCATAAACGAAATACTAGGCCACTTAGCCTCCTTACCTTGCATGTTTCACTAGATTTATGTGTTTTGAATGTAAACTTAAAACAATAATTAGATTGCGTGATCATGAAATACGTTTCAAGCATTATTTGGCTAGATGCGATTGAATTTTGTAATTCTTGAAAGATTAAGATTTTAGTGAACGTCAATAAATTCTTTTTTTTGCACTTAGTTATCTCGATTGATTCTTGATTAAGTATCTTCACTAAACTCAAAAATATTATATTCTTTTTTTGTTAAGTACACATGTTTGGGGAAATATGCTTAGTATAAGGCAAATTAAAATTAAGCTGATTAATGTCCTACAGTTACAATGATGATGATTGCATTTTTTTTAATAATGTTCATGATTGATTAAATTGAATCATGTGTAATTTAATATATGTATCTTGATAGTGGATGTATTATCTAGATAAAATAAAATGTAAACGGTACAAGGAAAATATTGCAAGAAATTGAGTGCAGCAGAAAGGTATAGAAAAATATATAATAAGCTATAGAAATATTCTTATTCTTCTAGGGAAATTAACAGCTTCCTGCAAAATACTTTAGCATAGATTTGTACTAGAATGCTAATTTTCTTGGTTAAATAAACAATAGTTAAAAATGTTACAAATCAATACAATAACTGAATATGCTATTGTTATTTCACTCGCGTCATTTCAGATCTATTGTGTACAAGTTACAATTTCATATAATGAACACGAGTTTATTCGCCTTTTATGATATACCTAAATACTGAGTTATCACTGATACGTAACTTCATAATAAAATTGCTGAATGTTTATCAGACTATCCAGTTTCGGGGTATTGAAAAAACTGGGCGGATTCCATCGTTTCTTTTTGATTTTCGCAGAAATATTTATTTGGAGAATCCTATCTAGTATTATTCATCGATCTAACTGAAGCCATACTAGAAATTGAATGTTCTGACGTACCGATATGCTAAGTATGATGCAATAGATACTTAATAATGAGCTAATAAAACTTGTTTACAATTCTTTCTAGTCGGGTCATTCAGAACAACAGGTTGCCACCTAAAAACATTATTAACATGTTCTTATTTCTTCGTTCACAGGTCTAGAAGTATTCATCAACAAGATAGCTGGCCACCCACTGGCGCAAAACGAGCGGTGCCTTCACATGTTTCTGCAAGAGCCCAACATAGACAAGAGCTACGTGCCCGGGAAGATACGGAACACATAATAGACAATACCGGAACACGATGCGAGCTTCGAACTTTAAAACCATCCTCCTTGTGTGTGACCGTTCATTGGCCTATAACCAAAAAGGAGGTTCCAAACTCGTGTTTTTTTAATCTATCCTTGTTAAACGTGATGTTGTTAATGTGTTAAAAACGTTGCATGTGTGCGTTCGTAATTACAAATTCACGCACACATTGACCATGAGTGTGACCGCTAATACTGCATATGTATGTCTTCACATCGGCAAGGACTTGGTAACACAGATTCTTTCTAAATAATGTGTAAATTGTATCCGATTGCTACAAACTGGCGAATTGAAAATCTTGTAAAGAATTGAAATGTTAGTACAGTTGTGAGATAGTATATCATATCAATGGACGTATAAATAGGCCTGTCTGGTACAGGGAGATAAAGTGTCTGTGTTGCATCAATGTGTTCTGTAGTAGTGCGACAGCTATGAGACAAGGTGGTGAGTTGGTACATAGGCCGGTTGCAACAAGCGAGTAGTTTTAAAGTTCCTCTCCGAATGTTATTGCAGTTGTGACAAATATCTGACCCTGCCTTCTAGTTTTTGTTACGAACACAATATGCAATAATCTTCAGTGATTACAAATAAAAAGAAACTAATGCTATCTTTTGAGACAACAGATAACACAGCACAGCATTCCACAGATTATATTTTATAAAAAGAAAGTAATGCTCTTCATTTATTTTAATGAAACACAGAAAGACTCGATATGCATAATGTTTCACAGATTTAAATGTATTAGAACAAAAATAAGTTATTGTTTAAATTATTAAGCAATATAATTGGTATTGTTGAAATTATTCGTATAACGATCAAGCTCATCAGTTGGTCACGTTGTTTCGTGGTATGCCATGTATATTTCGACATGTAATGCATTATAAATCTCATTATTTTAATATCTTATTCATTTTTATAATTTCGTTAAGGAAATTGATTGTATTTATTGTGTGTTACTCTATGGGTAGATGTAAAGCGTTAACGGCTGAACAGTTTTGAATGAAATTGTAATGCCCCGTTAGTGCGTTGAAAGAGCGAAAGTTAAAAGTAATCTGAATAACATAGGTAAATTAGGTATAGTTTAAAAACGTGTTTCTTTATTTACAGGGGTGAACTGGAGTTTGGCAATATTATTTATAGAAATCAAATAATGTTTTCAAATAAGAATTGACACTGAGTCCTTGGTGTACAAAAAATAAAAATCTAGCTTTATATCACTAGCTATAAAGTGTGTCCATCACTAGATAATAATCGACTGTTTAGTTACACAGAAGTATAATTTACATGTATTTTCGTTGTACACCAAATAAATTGGAATACAATGTATTATGTCTATCGTATTAGGATAAATAAATTTGCTATCATGTCATTGTGTGTTTTAATTAGTGAATCTCCTAATTTTACACTTTCCAAATTGCTAGTCCTAAGGTTACAGTGAGCTCGTTCTGCGTGAATCGGATCGTTAATAATCGACAAAAACCTTTTTCACAAAAAAATTAAACCAACTTCCCAAAACACTAAAAAGCCAAAAAATTTGTTATTTTTTGGTACATCGGCCTAGAAGTCGGTGTCTAATCAAGGATGTGCCTAAGTTAATTATGCCACCGACTTCTAGGCCGATGCACCTAAAATTAGTTATTTGTTGGCTTTTTACTGTTTTGGGAAGTTGGTTTAATTTTTTTGTGAAAAAGTTTTTTATTTACATCTTTTCAGAGATACAAATAGCTGTCACTATCCATATAAGTAGAAAGTTCTCATCAATACAAATATTTTAAGACCAAATACGAGGTATTTTACATATTCAGTTGTCGAGTTCCCTCGACCTTTTCTGGTCTTCATCATCAGGTCAGCTCCAAACCTTCACTGTTGCAAAGATCTCGTCAATACAAATATTATAAGCCCAAACACGAGGTAGTTTACATATTCAGATGTCGAGTTCCCTCGACCCTCTCTGGTCTCCATCATCAGGTCAGCTTCAAACCTTCACTGTTGAATAGTGCTTTCAGGCATACATCTGAGTGTCAACTTTTTACCCTATGTTTGCCTACAACTTTCGAAGGTTGCTCTCGATTTCTGAGGGTTCCCATCATCAGATCCTGACCGGATGACTATGGGACCATCTGGCAGCTATTCCGCGTCGAACAAAAAAGAATCACGTAAATCGGTCAATAAACCTCGGCGTAAACGATGTACAGAAAAAAAAAAACACCGGCTGAATTGAGAACCTCCTCCTTTTTGGGAAGTCGGTTAAAAATGTAGAGTAGCTGTTTGTAACTATAATATCAAGACGACCAACATTTTAGTCTGCCCGTGAACCGATGACCGACGATGCTGAAAGCATCCGAAACGTTGGGAATAAAAAAGTAGTTTTATCTAAATGTCTAATATTCGCGTAAGTGTCTGAAATCAAGAAATCAGTGGCTTTCCCCATTTTTCTGTAGACGCAAGAAAAAAAATTAAATCGGAATGAAACAAACAAATAATATGAAATAGCCTTTATTTTATTAAATAATTGTTTCAACTACAAAAATACTAAAAGACTTTGCACTAAGAAACTCTTCAGTCTTCGTTCTCAGGCTTGGTGTCTCCGAGGAAGCGGTTGTTCTTGCCGTTAGGTATGGCGTCTTCTTGTCGCCACAACTTCTGACCACGGATTTCTATCTCCTCATGCCAGGCTTCTTGAGTTTTTCTGTACAAATAGAAAAGTAAGTACAAAAATCATCATATCTATTTACATACAATATTACTGATAAATTGCGTAAAAAAGGTAGACTTTTTCAAATCCTACATTTTAAATTGTGCCACAGCACTACAGGTTTTATTTGATAGCAAAAGTTATTTTAGAATTGCGCTCCAAAAGCAATAGTTTTTTTATGTATTTGCTTGCCTGTAAGTACTAGAGATATAATTTTGACATTAGTGTCAAACAAGTACATAATGTTAATTCCTATATCTAGAAAGCAAACAACATAGGTCGAGGTTCCCATTTAGCTACAAACTGACTGGTTCCTCTCTCACCTGCAGTTGTCAGTGAGCGGGCTGGTGTTGGGGAAGACGTTCTGCAGCATGAGGAGACAGGGCAGCACCACGACGGAGAGGAACTGGATCTGTTCGGCAGGCTGGTTGATGCTGCGGCGCCGGTCCATCATGCTGAGGGGGGTGTAGCCCATGGCTCGCTCGCGGTCACCCTGGGGGACATTCAAGTTCAAGAGTTACCTACCTATTTATCTGTCTAGTCTTTTACCAACTGTGTACTTCAAAAATGCAGATTTTCTTTCAGCCTGCTTTAACTTTTTATCTTTTATCTTAAGCCGGGGTCGTCGGATTCCAGTCCAACCAGATACAGCTGAGTACCAATGTTTACATGCAGCGATTGCCTATCCGACCTCCTCAACCCATGTAACCATGATACCCCTTCTTGGTATAACTGGTTGTCAGACTTTCTGGCTACTGGTGCTTAATTAACTTCACACTAATGAGCTCTAATAATCGGGAGAGTTCGTAAAGGGCCAGTGAAGCAGGAAATAAAAAAAATGTATACGCACTTGATCATAAAACTCTTGATACACAGCCTCGGCTGTCGCTTTCGACACTCCGAAAGGTTTGCAGCATCCTGACAAGTCACTTGTCGTCATCAATATGCCCTGGAAACGTTACATAAGAACTTATAGGTCACTAGCTGTTCCACGCGGTTTCATTCACGTCATGAGGAAAGGGATAAGACATAATCCGTGTTCAGCGCAGAGAATGTAGGTTCCTAACAGTGAAAGAATTATACGAATCGGTTCAGGAGATCCTATGTTTTGTAATGAAATGTTTCGTTATTATTATATCTGGGCAAACCTTAAGCATCTTCCTATGTCCGTTATCATTCCAGTCGAACACCCTGTCATGTAAGAGCGGTGTGAGTTGAGCTCTGATCTGGAAGTATATGGCGAGGTCCGTGCACAGAATGTCATACTTTATCTCCTCCATTATACGTTGCTGGTCTGTCAGTGGGAGGCGGGTCAGGATGTTCTTGTCCTGGAATGGGAGACCAGGGATTTCTTCACCAACATTCTACCTTTTAATAGGGTATCATCATTGGAGCCCTTTCCGCGGTGGGAGCATTGAAAACAAAATGACGAGCGGAGATGTGAAATTAACGTCCCTAAAATGTTGGGTTTTCTGGGAACGAGGAACGATATAAGCTCCTCCCTAAAAAAATGGGTGACACGCCTTTTTGGACACCACCCATTTTTTTTAAACCAAACCACGGATCAATCGCGACCCATTTCTAAGAGATGTCTCAAGGAATCTTTGTTGGTCTATAGTCAGTCAATTGGTCACGCCAACCGTACCTACGTTACTTGACATACAAGAAGATGCCTGACCTACCTGCCTTATGGCATCTCCACTCATCTTTCCTTTCTTCGTAAACAGATATATAGGTATAGTTCTGAACTTACCTCAATCATCTTCTTAGCAAGGAAGAAGTGGTGGTGCTCCAACATGGAAGTTTTGTACATGCTAGCGAGCGGGTGTTTGCACAACATCAGATAGTTGTTGTTGAACCCTGGATGATCTAGGTCGTGGCATAGACCTGACAGCATGAGAGCTATCGTCTGGAAGATACAAAGTTGTCACCTAGCTCTATAACTTATTTAATTAAGAACAGTTAAGCCGTTCGTCTGTAAAAGTACATTAAAACCAACACTGTCACTGATGTTACTTATTGCTAAGGGTATCCTCTATATACAATTTCTGAAAGTCAATAGAGGGGCCATTGACTATCAGAAATTGTCCAGCCTAGATGAACTGCATTAAGGTTAATCAACATTACCTAGTTACTTATACTTACATATTAAATACCTGAACAAAACAAGATCTGTTAAACATGAACAATAAGCTAATAAGTACCTCAATAAAATCAAAGTATCCGGAATTAAGCAGCAGTATCATGTACATGGTATGCGTAAAGCAGAAGGCATGTTCGGCATTATGATAGGGGTTGTCCCTGTAGCTGCCGAGGACCGAAAGTATGAAGTCTGCAAGGCCTAAGCGATCGAAGTTCCTGTTGGTGAAGGTTTCGGAGAACATTATCCAGACTAGACCAGCCATGTCTTCTTTGCTGGCTTCGCTTATGTGGAAGTCGAAACTGAAATATAATACAAACCCTTTTATTGTAGGTATTAACTGTAATGTACCTACTAACTGTAACTGCCGGGGAGACTTTTTTTTAAATAAATAAAGGTCGAAGTACCTTCGTCTCTCTGTAGTCTCCATCATCAGGTCAAACCTTCATTGTTTGATAAGGTCATAATGACAAGTTTTACCCATGTGTGTCTAAAATGTTCGAGAGTTGCTCTCGTTTCTCAATGTACCCATCATCAAATCATGGACGTGACGATGACAATGGGACCATGAGAAGTATTTTAAAATACGTTTGTTTAAGCAAAAAAGGGATCAAAACAAGATTTTTTTGTTGGCCCGGCTTTCGCTTTTGATTTTGGGCCATAATGGATGATGTCTTTTCATCAATAAGTGCTAGAAGAAGTGACGGCTTACGTTCTAAAAGTGGGCGGTGCCATGACAACGCCGCTGGATTCGACGAGCTCGTCCAGGTCATGCTTGCACGGCTTCATGTGCAAGCTCAGCAGCTCCGAGTAGACGCGGTTGAGGTTCTCCTGGAATTTGGTGTTGTGGTGTAGAAGTCTTTTGAATAAAGATGTGAGTGAAACCAGCGAAGTGAGTGGGAGTAAAGATGGCGAAAATAGGGCCTATCGATTTATATTATGGTCCCTCCAGTAGTTTTTGCGTCAAAGAGGTACATATATCACACAAACATAGATACAAATATCCGCACACACTTTCGCATTAATAACATAAGTTAGTATAGTTAGGCAATACTGCGTACATGGAAGACTTTCTTCTGCTGCATGTTATAGAAGTGCACGATGAGCGAGCAGTAGCTGACGAACACCGCGAATATCAGCTCGTCGTCCGCGTCGAATGGCGTCGCACTCGTCTTGTTTGTTAGCTGGACTACTCCTGGATAATGATGAAAATGCAGATATCGGAAAGTTGGTTATAAAAGGCCAATTCTAAATAGGGTACTTAGCATATTAAAGCACACTAATGCAAGCAGAATAGTTGGGATAAGATATAAATTGCAGGATCGATTAGCCATGAGATGTAGATTGGTAGGACTTGCAAGTAAGATACATACATACAAGAACCTATAGTAGAACTATTAACTTAGCGGTGTCAGCGAGACCCTTGATGGACTTTAAAGCTTTCCTCAGCACACAAAACCACATACTGATTAACATGCCTTGCAGATAAACACTTACTTAAAACAGTAGATGTCATAATATCTCACAATATCCTTACCAATAACCCCAGTCTTGTCAGTAATAGGAGACACAAGACACGACCTCACAACAGTGCCAGTGGTCGGGTCTATCTCCTTAGTGAACCGCGGGTCTCGGTACGCGTCGCGAACGTTCAGCGATTCGCCGGTACGGGCTACGTAGCCGGCGGGGGTCTGTTCTTGGCTTAGACTGGGAAAACACAAGGTAAGGAAGAAAATACGTAAGTGATAAGCAAGCAGATATAGAAATAGTGTTAAAACTGGGAGATAGAACGCTAATAATGATGATTTATAAGCCGCAATTCAGTCAAAAGCGGTGTAGGACCATATTCATGAGACAGGGAAAATATATAGTTTTTTTTATTTATTTATTGCGAGGATTTGCAGGACGAAGAAGTTTAATAAGCCTGCTAACTTCAAAACTTTCGACAATTCGTGGACCAGTAAAAATAGCAAAGGTATATTTTGCTTAAGTCGTCATGAGCTTTTGACATTTTCAGTCAGTGTACTTCAACCTACTAATAAATAACCTTATGCTATGCTAGCATACATTCAGATGGTTAGATTTCTAAAAACCGCCAGATTTAATTCTGCTATAAGAATAGGGATACTAACTTGACTTTAAGCTTTTTCTTGGGCATGGTGCTTTTCTCTCCAGACCAGCCATCGTCCCACATGTCAGCTTGTAGTGTCTCGCCAATGTGTTCCTTGTCGATTATGAAGAAACTACTGCGCATAGCTCCGATGAATGACTTTACCACCGTCTGGAGAATAATATGATTGGCAAGAACCAGCTAGTATTGATCAGGATCATTACTTGCTTTGGCTTATCAGCTTTTTCATCCATTTGGGGAGGTGAGTTAGTCAGGCCTTTCTTATTTATTGGGCACCATGGGGACTTGCCCAGGGCCACACAATTAATATTCCCATTTTTAGACTCCCGTGAAGCCACATCTGCGTGCACATCTGCACATTGTATGTGCTCTTATAATTTGCCTATACGGCCCAAGTGTAACTGCTTAGAAGGCTATACTCATAAGAACTTTACCACTTACCAGCATATCAGTAAGCATGGTATCAATAGAAGCGAGATCGCAGAAGTAGTTCTGCAACAACGCCCTGAGCTCAGAGTTCAGGTGAGCAGTCTTCTGTAGCGTGACTCTCGCTTGTGCCTGGTGCACGGCCGCTCCTGCCCAGCATGCCACGCTTACCACTGTGTATACTACGTTCTGAAATCGAATAGTTCAGCTGGTTCTGAATTTTGCCGAATTTTCCTAGAAATTTCTCTCTAAGTATACCTAGATATTTTTTGAAACCTTAGATGAAGAATGCGAAATGGATACCTACTACATGAAAATACGAAAATGCCTCCCTCGTCTCAGTATACAAAGACAGCTATCGACGAATTGAAAAGGCGAGGCACATGATGACCAACGGAAAGACTAGAATAATAGCCATGAGAAGACGAAACTGGGCACACGCATAAAGTAAATTGCTACCAGAAAAGAAGTTACCAAAAAAAAACATATCTACAGTCTTGTTAACGAAAACTCTACGAAAGCTAGTCAAAGAAATCTCACATCATCATAAACTTTAGAATAAGTCCGGTACAACTCCAGCACAGCATAGCACTCTCCGTCAGGCTTCACCACCGGCATGCAGAGCGCGACCTTCGCGTCTATCCACCGCAGACCGTCAGAGAACCGCCGGTCTCTTTGCACGTCTTCCAGTAGAAGGAACTCCTTGGTGGAAGCTACGTGAGCTGCTGCTGTTTTACCTTCCCCTAAAATAGGAGAACAAGTCCTAAGGGTACAATTTTTATGTTGGGAAATCATCAGATATCTCTCTCGCTGTGGGAGGGATCTACAATGTTCCTTCTGGAGCTCTTCATGTGCCAGGGCTGCGGTAAATTTTCCGAAGAATCCAGATCGGGACTAAGGACAATAGGTACTGCAAAGTCCTGGTGCCTACTTTGCCTGGAGCGACATCTTTGTGAAAAAGAGAGTACCTACCTATCAGGTTCAATTGTGGGTAAATGAAAGGAGGAGGCAGCTATCTAAGGCCATGCAGGCTCGTAAGTCAGTCTTCAAAATAGATGTAAGGTTTCTTGAATTACCTCCATGGAATATAGGTACTTTGACCATTAGAAATACCTAAGGATTTTTGCGTGAGCCAAGGTTTGACAAACCTTAAGAACTTTAAGGTAGGGCGCGGTAATGTATGGAACCAAAATTCGGTGCAGAATCATTATAAAAAAACGGAAACTTACGTATTGTCATATTTATTTCATGTCGATCAGGATTTTCAGTATCCGGGTGCATGAGAACTATTTCATTTTTCAGTTTGTCTACTATGTAAACGAATACGCCTGTGGACATAGAAATAGCACAGATTATTTTAGGTATGTTTTCAAATTGGACCGAAGATCTTGAGTTTAGCCCCTTGAATCAAGTAAATAAACGGCCTTGGCAGTCTTTGCGGGTAGAGGCCAATAAGTCTGACGCCAGTCAACAAAGGGGTATTGGGTTGCCCTGGTAACTGGGTTCAGGTGATAGTCAGATAGGCAGTCGCTCTTTGGAAATCGCTGGTACCTACTCAGTTGCTTCCGGTTAGACTACAAGCCGACCCTAACATAGTTGGAAAAAGGCTCGAGAGATGAAGATGAATCAAGTAAATAAATAATTTGTAACTGTTTACCAGAACTATCAGTAACAGTCTTCAAGACCATAGCAGTTTCGTACAGCAGTGACTCCAGATCGACCGTGTCTTCTAGGAACACGTTGAACCTGTTCATGTCCAGGTATCTGTCGGCTTTTTCCTCATCCTCTTTCAGGCCTGGATAGTACAAAATAATCAACTGTTTACTTGATCTTGCAGATTGACGATGTTTTTTTTACTCTACAATAGGAATTTCTCCTGAGTTGTGGGTGTCTATGCAAGCATACATCACACACACATTCACATTACCCAGAATCTGAACTATTTCATTTGCTCAGAGTCGAACCCGCGACACGCAGCTTAGCAGCAAATGTGACAGACAGGTCAAGGATGAGAGGGATACAATCCGTTATAGGTGCCGTACTTTTCGATCATATATTTCTGACCGTACTTATAGTTATCGGCTCGGATATTGAGCCCTGACCTTCACCTGCGCAGAAGCGATTTATTGGTTTATTGCCTTATGTGTACAGTGCGCAAAGCGATCACCACTCTTCCGCCGAGAGCTCAATATCCGTGCCGGTAACTCTACCTACTATTTTTATCTTTATACTAAATAGGTACTGAAAGAAATATTTATGCAAGTGATCGAAAACAAACTTTCTGTAAGTGTGCACTCACAGCAGTATCGTTTGGCGAGAAAATTAATTGTAGTTTCATAGACCTTCAGACCCATACACACCTATTATAACTATAGCCAGCAGGCCTACTTAAATTACTAAGGAGATGCTTAGCGTTGAGTAGTGTTACAAAAATGTACCAAAGGGGTTAAAAAAGTTAGATTAAATAAGTTGAATCTACCTTTCCTTTCGATTTGAGCATAAGGAGCGATGACTCTTCTCGTGACCTTATCCAGCTTCTCGGAGGGCACTAGGAAATGCGACTGAGTCTGATTAATCGTGTCCTGACGACTTTTTGTCGATTTCACATTTTTCTGTATAGGATTCATAATTGCAAATGGTTTAAATCTCGATTCTTAAAGTATGAAATAATAATTAAAGTTATTTAAATAAAAATACGTCAGCCGTAACGCTGCTGCTGACAGTTCTTTTTTCAAAAATGTTTAATGGCAACCATAGACTTTGATAAAATAATAAAACTTTGCTTACAACCTATTCAATAACCTTTTTAATGATAGATTTGGAGCTCTCACTCCCGCCCGCCAACATTACGGTTCGATTCCCATACGAAAAACAGCAATAACATTCCTTCTGATTGTCGACCCTTATATTAAACTAGCTTCTGCCAGCGGTTTCACCCGTATGCCGTGGGAACTACTTCCCGTACCGGGATAAAAAGTAGCCTATAGCCTTCCTCGATAAATGGGCTATCTAACACTGAAGAAATTTTCAAATAGGACCAGTAGTTCCTGAGATTAGCGCGTTCAAACAAACAAACTCTTCAGCTTTATAATATAAGTATAGATAAGTACCTAAGTATAATGAATAATTCAATTAAAATTCAAAATATATCACAAAACTTCATGTATTTTCGATTTCACTCATAAAAAATAACTTACATACTATTTACTGCAATATGTACAAGTCAATTGGAATAAAATCTAACATTGCAGGAACACTAGTCAACTACATATGTAGTACAAAAAAGATTGAAGCTTATTTTTACAAAAGTACATAAGAAACTGCCTAATAGAGTAGGTACACAATGACTTGGAATCAACTCTTATTTACAAAAATGTAGGAAATATCCTTTTACATAGCAATATTTATTTTAACTTCTTAGTCAAGTATACATTATAGTAACTGAAGGATATATTTTTTTTCAATGATTATGTTTATCTTGTAAGTAACTATGTAACATAGATAACATTTGTTCCAGAAAGGCTTTAAAGACAGGATGCTATTATATGTATACTAAAATGTTCTGACTACTAACTCTAACAAGCTTCAGAATAAACAATCAACAAGGCTTGAAAGCTTATTTTCCAAATTAATGTACTTATAACTTATTGAATCCATTGATAATATATATTGATTCTAACACTTTCACTAATATTACTTACTCAACTTCAAACTTAACTTAAACAAATTCTTTCTTTTAATTATTCTATTTTACATTTGAATCCACCATTATTGTTTAGCTGCTAATTTTTTTTTACAGGCAAGTCAGTGTATTTACAGAAGAATTCTCGTCTCATCGTAATAACATACTCATTACAGAATTCATGTTTCAAACATATTGATATGGTATAAAAAATAATTTTAACTGAACTTGCATTTCATAAATTTTTGAATAATCTACATATAGAAAATCTACACTTTCCTAACAACATTGATGAAATTTTGATATTTACAATTTATTAATACACAGCATTCCTTTTAGAGTTCTAGTTTTTTTAATAGACACATTTATTATCTATTTTGGTTAAACTGGTTGGTCTTGATTGATAATTTGAAATTAGAATTCGAGCCATCACCAGTATTCCATTCTTGAATTTGGCTAATGTTGGCAATACAACATGTAAGTACCTAATATTTCTGTACATTGGGGAAGTACAGACTTACATTTAAACACATGAATTGTTATATTTTGTGATTTCTATTACTTCATGGCCATGTTATAGGTTTTCTTTCCTTCTTTTGTGGAGGGCAGTCATTTGTTACAGTCACCTGGAATTAGCAGAAAAAAGGTAATTAATACCAAACAGTAGTTGCCAGAAAAACTTGTTATTGCTATGTGTTTTATGGTTAGACTTGTTTAGTTGGAAGTTTGGGAGAATGTAATGGAGTACTGAGTTGCTAACTGGTTGCATGGTTACAAACAGTATACAGTCTATATCCTATGTTAAATGAGTATGAAATCATATTTTAAGATTTAAAACTTATTATCTGCATAAATAAAATAAAGCACTTACAGAATCAACACTCATTTTCCTTTTGTTCACACTGTAACAGTCTTTATTTGATATTGGTGTGATTGTTGTCTCAATTTTAAACCTCTTTGTGAAACTAGACATGCATTCAGGTGGCGGCTTCAACCTATCACGGTTTTGATTATTTTGTGTAACTTCCTGATTCATTTTATTAAGTTTTTTTGTCGGTTCCGGGCTAGGCGGACGATTTTTGTTGAGCAATTTGCCCCTGCCTGAATCTCTGTACTTTCTTTGCCCGTACGGCACGCAGTAATGGTGAAATATATCCAATAACTCATCTCTTCGCATGTGCCTTAAGTTTGAAACTCTTAAATGCCTCTGAAAAGTATTGTTTGTTATAAATAAACACTTTATTTTTGTTTTGTTTGTGTAGATCGTAACAGAAAACCGTAACTTACCTCTTGTATAATGCATATTAGCTGCTCATTAGTAAGGAGTTCTGGATGAAGCAACATATCAAACGGCACCGACATTGTAGGAACAAAACATTACATAAATAAAGTAAACGATAAATATAAATATTTTCAGTATTTCATGCCGCCTTTCTGTGACATTACATCTGTTCCCGGTTGACACTAGTTGACAGCTGTTTTTGACAGCTTTGCGTTTACGAATACTAGAATGGCTGATTACTTTGCTCGTATACATGTATAATAAGATATTCATAAGGTTTTAACCATTTTTAGAATATTTATTCAGACAGAAACCAAAATTACATACACTTATTAATTTATTGAGAACTGTCCTTGACTGAGTAAAAGATTTCTTAAAACGAGCTTTGTAAAAGTTGTTTAAGACCTGTCCATTCGACGCAGAATTTTGTGTTGATAACTAGTATAATATTTTAATGGATTAATTATAGCGTAATGTTTATTATTACATGAGTTGAAAAGGTTAATGAAATAATACAATCCGCTTTTTAAAATATCGAATTAATTGCGTTTTTTAAACTAAGCTAACAAGTTTGAGTGTAGGCGATGTTACGTTAAAGTCCAGCCCTAATCTCTACACATTCAGTTTGTCTCTGGTTTCTGTCAATAATACACAGTGTGTGCTGCTTGTCATTTGTGTGCTTCGATTGTTTGCTTTACTGTTTCCTAACGTTTTATTTTGGACTCTTGAAGGAATTAAATTCAAAATAAGCTATTCTAATTTTAGTGACCGACGTATTATTAGTTAACTTTCTCTGTGCATTTGCGTTAATTAGTTTTGCATGTGTGTGCAGCGGTGCGATTATAATAATTTATTTAAAATAAATAAAACGCTTTAATAAATTAATGTTTTTGAATAATATAGACATTAAAACCGGGTTGTAGTGTAACATAACAATACGCAAATGCCAATTGCGGGTAGAGTTTCGATGACAAATTCAGTTGGGGTGTGTTTGAGAGCGCGGTGGGACTATGTTGTTTCTCAGTGCCTTAGCGATCGGTATGATAAGTGGGCTGCAGAATGTCACGACGGAGGTGCCGGCGCCGAGCAGTGACGGCAGCGCGGTGTCGAGCCCGGAGCGGGCGGTGAGCGACATGGGTCTGGTGGAGCCCACTCGGTTGCCGGGGCAGGCGACGGACCTGGTGAATGTGAGTGTGCACGAGCGGCCCTCGATGTGGGACATGTACCTGAACCACTGCCCGCGATGGCGGCCGGTGAACCACGTGTTCTTCCAAGTGGCCAATGTGTTTTTCCTGCTGTCGTTCCTGGCGCCGCACACGCCGAGCGGGCTGGTCTGGCTGCGGGTGGCCCTGATGCTGGGGTGCGCCTTCTCCGGCATGTGGGCGTGGAGCATCGAGTGCTACCTTGACGCTGTGCTGTGGAACAGTGCATTTATTGTGATAAACTTCATTTACTTCTCCATACAATTTTATTTGCTGCGCCCCATCAAGTTCCACAAGGATATTGAGGAGGTAAATATTTTTTAATTTTATTTACATTATAAGATATTGTACTTTATATAGGACCTTATGTTCCACATCATACTATAGCCATTTTACTCAAAGTAATACCAAGAAATTATTTTCAAACAATTTATTTCTGACAGAAAAAATAATACAAAAAAATCAAAACTCTTTTAACAAATTATCCTTTTACCTTAAAACAAAATAAAACTGTAATGCTATATTGTTTTTCCAAAGAAATCCCAACATAACATGATAAAGACAAATACAAACAAGTTATTACTCATAAATTCATCCTTAATTAAGACATGATCAATGACTGCAAACATGATGCATCAGAGGTCCTGCTCCAAGGACTAGGGGTCAGGAGATAAGTAATATTGAAGAAACATACACACAAGGCAATAAAACTTTAAATAACTACATAATGTTGGTATAACATTACTTTATTGCTGTGTTAAGTATGAATTTTGAAGTATTATGGCGGGCTTGGATACCTTCAAAACTTGCTAAAGCTTGGTCAAAGCCACACTAAGGTGTAAAAAAAAGTTTTTATTGTGCTAACCATGTTCTCTAACTGCTATTCCCAATATTCCATATATAAGTTCATTTACTTACTATAGATAGAATTTTGACACTTATCCCATACTACTAATGTTGAACAGCCTCATAGCTGCAGTGGCTATCCAAGTTAAAATGCATAAAATTGCTGATAACTGATAGAGGTGAATTTGGTTACCTGTATGGGATACCAACAAAAAATTGAGGGTGAGCAAAAATACTGGTTTCATTGGGGTGACCACAACAGTCATTTTCTACCTGGGACATTACTTTTTCTATTTTACAAATTTTTCAAAGTTTTTTAAATTTTTGCCTGTTGTAAAATTACATAATTTTTCATAAATCTCTCCTATGATGTCATTGAAATAATCATGATGATGAAAGTTTTATTTAAAATATAATGCCTTTTTAAACAAGAGATAACTTCATTGTTCTTGTTTGTTATGTCAATGATATGGAGTGTTTGTTTCGTGATAATTTTATGTAACATCAGTAATACATAGCATGAAAAAAAAACATGATTTTACCATATCATTTATGGATTTACTTTATGGTTTTCAAGTTTATAAAAAAACTTGTTAGCAGTATTAATTTAGAAAGACTTTATTGAAATAAAGATTGTTTTCTAATCACCTTATAACTTAAAAAGTTTGTACACAAACAAAATGAAGCCACTCAAACCATTCATTGAAACAGTTTTTGCTTATTACTGTGAAGGATCTATCTCAGTTCCTTTGAGGTTTGTTTACAGAAATCTCGCAAAGTGAAGGGCGAAAAATGAAACAAACAACCCAGTCATATTTCTAAAAATATCTCCTTTATCTGTTCTGTGAAAATAAGATTTTTTTTTGCCACAAACATAATAATGTCTGTTGTAATGAATGTCAGAGTTGTCAGCGTATGCTCTATTTTAAATGCAAATTACATCAGTTGCCATTGGAGAGCACTTCACACAATTTGCAGAACACGAAATATCAGTTGATTGTAGGTAAAGTAGGTAGGCGATACACGACCAATCGATATGGAGTAATATGGCCGTAATTATCGAGTCTGGTCGCATTTACTCAGTAACTCAGTTATTTAGAATTAATTTACCCAAAAAAATTTTTATTTACCAAAAATCTATGTAAGTATCTCCATTTGTGGGATAGTCAGCAGTATTTTGACTTTTGACTGGTGCTATCTCTGGTGTGGCCTTAAGATATAATATTTCTTCCTAGTTTTCATAATAATCCTTAGTGATTAAAATGAGTCACACTATATCATACTGCCGGGTTTATGTAATCGTCTTTACAACCTAAAACTGCGATAAAATTAATGCGGCGCCTTACGTATTAATCGTAAAAGTATGCGTTAATATTATAGGTTTTGATTTTATCACAGATTAAACACGTGCAGATTGAGGTAATATGACACCCGTGTTTTATCGCTTGATTATAGTAGGTATTCATAATTCTGGCTTTTATTATACCTCGATATTCAAATCAGCCGTTTCTAATTATGCCGCCATTAATAATGACGGTACACGTTTCAATAAAACGACTGTATTTTAAGCTATCGTAGAATAATAAACTTCTCTTTAACGCGTGAATCATTTCCAAAGCAAATGGCTTTATTATAAAGAACATGCTTTTGCCTACCCACGTAATAAATTAACATAAGAATCCTGAAAAAAAAAACTATGGTAATGGTCACCCTTATCCGATTCCAAATGGGTTAAAATTGCATTTCGCTCGTTCGGTGATTATTCGTAATATATATTTAAATCCGCGTATGACTGTTGACTACATTGACTCGATATCCGATCCGTCGGACGGCACTAGTAAATAATTCCGCCACGTAAACGAGACACTCAAAACTCCTGAATAATTAATGGAAGCCACTCCAATGGTTCGATGATTTTGTCGACGCCCACGAGGGCCGCAGCCCATTGAACAGGTTAAGTAGCTGTTGTCTTTGCACAATAAACGCTGACGCTCCTCCACTCAAGCACAAGGGTGTCACATTGAACCAAAGACCGTCCCCGCAAAATAAATCGGTTAACACGCTCAGTATCGAGCCACAAATCGATTCCATACTAAAAGCCTCATTAATTTAATAATCGTTTATCTTATAAATTGCCTGTTAAATGCTGACTAGAAAGCCATTAACAAGCTAAGCCCTATTCATACAAAACTATCGGCGTGCTGATCAAATCGAATAGTTAATTCAAATATAAATAATGCAAACCATTTTCGAACTATGTCTGAAACTTTGCTGGCATTCTCGCTATCTGGAGCTGCCGATGCGATAATGAAATAATCATTTCCAATATTAAATCAAAGTCTCTGCCTGATGAACGGCGGAGATTTGAATTTAAAATGTCAGCTTACCGCATTTCGACGGGGGATTAATGGTTAGAGCGCCAGCAGTCCTTTCAGTGTATACCCAGAGGTCAGTGGGGCAAGACGGTGTGAATGCCCTTTCAGCTAGTGACGTCATCCATCGCCTCACTCACCACCCATCGAGGGTTAAACGTACTTAAAGTTTCACATTTGTGATGGAGCACACAACTTTGCAGTTCTTGGCTGTGATATCGCAGAGATATCCGATTTCCTCTTTATAAACTTGTTCGAGAAATCTCGGGATGTTCAACAAACCGAAGTACCCGAGATAATAAAAATACTTACGTATGTTCTTCTTTAGAAAATAAAGATTGTAGGCTATGGCTTACGCTATTAGTTCATGGCTGGTTCGTGCGCTGCTTGGATTTTTGGCAACTTCGCCGCTTTTACGTAATAGCTTGCAAGCGAACCTGTGCTGTCTGCAAAAAATAGAATCTGGTGTATTTTGAATTATTAATGGGTAGGGTTGATGCTACACTGTTTGTGGAGAGCAACGACACGTGTATGTGTCGGTTATCCGCAGTATGGATCTAGCTACACGCTGCGGGAAAGCGGCTGATACAGATACGACATGCATCGCCGTGACGCGACACAAATTCGAAATTATCGTCACATCTCATACATATTCTATAACCAGTAAATTAATAATATGAGCCCGTGTCCTCAAAGTTTCAAATAACTTTTGACTTATCCAATGTAGTTTCAAAGTCGGGTCAACTCTAAAACTCAAAATCCAACAAATAACTATTTAAACGTAGGAGTCTCATAGTTCGTAAGCCACCTACTTTCCCTGCTTGCGTAATATTGTTGCGTTATTGTGTCCGAGTAAACAATTGGACGAACATGTTTAATTGCCTCTTCACCTTAGTTACGTGTTTACAGAATTATTAAAAATTCAGAGCATGAGATGACAGGCAAATAATCATTATAATCCGCCTACTGTCAGTGTTCGCTTTGTCGTCGGAAGAGATGTCGCCGTCGCTTTAATATCAAAGTGAGATCAAAAGTTTGAGCCTGATGGAGTGCTCAAAGCCTGCACTTAAGTTTACCCCGATATTTCGGCTTTATCGCACGACAGGAGATTTGAGGCTCGCGAAAAACTAAGGCGATTGGATCGTTCAAAGGTCGTTATCCTCATAACGCTTTCTTAATGACTCCGAGCAAAAATTTACGAGGAATTTCCATAATGAGGTTGTAGTACAATCACGCGACCGCAGCCGAGGTGTTTGGTAACGAATCTATTGATTTTATGCAAAGGTATGTTGCACCCTAATAGCGATGCCAATATTGCCTGCCCGCAGATGTGCTACTATGTACGCCTGTGATTGGTTTATTGCTTCTGTCGTCGGCGCTACGGCTTGTAGTACACGCTATTACTGGGAACCTCCTGGAATCTTCCAATATATGATTCCTTTGTTGGAATCTCTCTAAGATTGAGCTTTCACTTTTAGGTTCCAGCAGGACCAAAACACATTAGTTTTTCAACCAGAAGTACCAAACCCCTCGAAGGACCAATTAGCGTACAGTGAATTCGTAGCAATGCCGCTATTAATAAACATACAGTTTTAATTGAAACCATTACTTTTGATTGACTTTGCTCAAGTTTCGCCAGAGTAAATATTATTTTGGGTTGTTCCTCGATTATCGTTGACTTTAGAAATTGTATTTTAGATTTCCACTACATATCGTTTTTTAAATGTTTTCATCCTGCCCAGGGAAACATATGTGAAGAGTTTTCAAACATATTCTGTAAATTAAATAGATCACAGTTAGTTTTTTCTTCAGCAGATTTTCTTACAATGAAATGTCTCATCGTATAAAGTTGCAACCACAGCGAATTCGCTGTCAAACAACGAAATTATTCAGCAGAGAGTCGCATTGGGAACACTGCAAAATTGGATATGCTGCTGTGAAAGTACACATTCATATATTCACCAGTTCTGTTTGCAGTTTTCAACGTCTTTTGAATAACGATAACAATGTTCGTGAAATATCACCAACACACATACTAGCTTCAAAGTTGTCTGGTTGGTTGGCGCCAATATTGGTGCGTCATTTTTTGCTAGGAACCTTTACCTGCCCATGTTAATGGCCAACCTGTAACCACGACTTACCTAATCTCTCAAAGTCAAGTGCAGATGCGGTCCTGCCTCTTGTATAAAAAGGTTTTTCTACCTGAGCAAAGAATAGTTGAAATAGCGTGGTTAGTTTTCAATACACAGGTACTTAATTGTAACTGTTTCAAATACTGTTAGTATCTATGCTATCGTGAACTCCTATAGAGTCACAGGGAAGTAAATAATTGCGTCTGAATTCAATAGAAAACGGCACATTGTCAGTTCACGGCTTTCTCAGTTGTCAATGGTTATTGTTCTTGAGCCCTCAATGCCAACCTTTTTGTCAATTCTAATTACTTAACAATGGTGTGCGGTTGCCAATCTTTTTACTTTAATCTGAGTTCTACGAGAATTTCGTGCTAACGATATTGCTCTTCCGCGAGTAGTATTTAGCAGAAACTTTCGTAGGTTCTGAATGACTTTTACCTAACTTTGAAGTGCTGTTTCGTAGTTGGCTGTGCCTATTGCTTACCTAATTCCTTGATTTGATAAAACGAAATGATTGTAGGATTTGTCACAATTGATTACTGTTACGGGTCCAGCTGTTTCTGAGATTAGATAAGATTAGGGGTATTAAATTCAATTTGAATTATTTGCGTGAGTTTTACCATAAAGTTTGTGGTTCAACATTGAAACTGTAGCATTTGGATGGAAATGTTTTTTGCATATTATTATGACTTTGAGATTACAATCGTTTATATGTGCAATGCCAACAGTCTGGACTAATCTGTTACATTCTCGACTGATGGTACATACGTTGTTATTATTGGAATAATTTGCCTGATGGTAATGAGCTTCATTACCAAAAACTTGTCTGAACATAATGAGATACTTATGTAACCTCATTATCTAAGGATCCTCATACATTTTTGTGTGTAAAATGTTTACTTAGTAATTTAATTACAAACGCATAGGAAGTTTTTAAATATTCACCATTTGCCACATATCGTGCTGCAAGTCATGCCATGCGTACATGCTTGGACGAATACGAATGAATGTGACATTTTTAAAATTGAAAACGTAACTCAAAGCAAATGAGATCAGAAGCTAAGACTACGCTATATACTACATACTTTATGTCTAGAAGTGAGTAAGCCTGCGTTAATTTTGATTCCCCATATTCCGTAATATTGTGGAACTGTTTGGAAGGATCCCTTTAGACTTTATTATAATCCGCCCGTGGTTTCACCCGAGTCCGGGTCCTGTTCTCACGTCATCCAGATAAAAAGTAACCTCTATATCTCCAGATTATTTATTTATGCTACAAATCATATTTTAAAATACTTAGTCAAAAACTTTGTAAATCTTTGAAAGTCTGTGCAACTAAACAAGGCATTGTGTAGTTGTCTAGAGCACAACACAGCTTCCGCTTGCACATAAACTTGTTGTATCTTAATTCTCAGCTAAGGGCAAAACTTAACAGTCATGTACTCAAGCCAAGTTTAGTTCTGTAACTATCACGTTGAGATACTAGAGAACTTTGGTATGTTGTGTAATTATTGTTAGTGTACTATACGTTATGTCGTTATTGTTACCACAAATCCCCGAAGCTTCGAAGACTTTTCACTTCCGCTTGATCTGCGAATTGGCTTTCAGTCCAATTTATTGCAACTGAGTAAGAAGGTCCACTGGTTTGACTGGTTGTCTTACTTAATGCCTTCGGAGTACAAATCAGGAGTCTGCAAATGACAATAAGGGCTGACAGCATAACGCGTTTTCTCAATCTTGCTAAAACACCCGTGATGGGACGTTCCTTCAACAAGCGCAGCTAAATCTTGATTGATTGACTGCTATTTAGTCAGGTGCTCCTCACGTAAACTCATCCAATGTTCTACAATAACAGGTTTTTTATCAAATATTATTTTGTGTTAATGACAAGACCTGTCACCATGTTCGAAGTCATTAGACTGGCCTTATTAGCTTTAGTAATATACAAAGTTACTGCGTACACGCATTCAGGTGCAGCTACTTGATAATTCGGTTGGACATAGTCATTTGAATGACATTTGAATATAGGGTGCTTGTCTATTACATCAGTCTGATGTTCTTTATGCTTTCAACGTAACCAGATGTGACACAGTTTGTTGGCAATCAATACCTACATTTATTCGGAGTTTATTTTAGTTATGTGTATCTTTCTTTATTTAGCCATCGTTTTATTTGTTAGCAAATTGAAAGAAATGTAATCTGCTATTGAATCTTTTGGAGAGGTTTGTAATTTCTCCGTTGCTTAGTTACGCGTTTTATCTTAGTTTCCTGTTCGGACGATTTGTTTTGTTCCGAAAATAAGTGGGTACTGAATGTACTTGGTATTCTTAGAAGCATGTAATGTCTCAAATAATTTGAAGGTTTAACCGGATCCTCAAACAAATAATTTTATGGGTCAAAGGGCACGAATCAAAATGCTGATGAAGCGATATCTCGATTAGAATTCCGAGTAAGAAGGTGCCTCGTACTAAGTGCCTTTCCCAGAAAACCACTCTATCCAACCCTAATCAGATATTGACAATCTAGACCCAATTTAGCTACGGCACCTTTTCTCTAGATATCGAACAAAGCTTTTTGCTAACAGACTTGGTGACACATTCATCAGTACATGAAATTGCTTTACATTCACCTTCAGGCTCGTAACCGGAAAGGAATCAATATTTAGTATTATTGTTAACACAATTTACAGCAAAAACTTTACCTGACTGGTGTTTCTGACAAGGAAAAAAATTACATCTCTGAAGACGTGCCAATTTGTTAATGGGATGGTAAATATTCGACATAACGTAACTTCTAAAGTTGGATAGAATCATCCCGAACCTTTCAGTCGCGAACTAAGCGAATAAGTCAGTGGTCTCAAGGGACTAGTAACTAACGCACAACATAACGTAAGGACTTCGAAAGAGCATTTGGAAAATTTATTTCCTTGTCTACTTATCCCAAAAGTGAGTCAGACCTTTTTGGGAGATAGACTATGAATCTGGTTCATGTTTTCTTAGGACATAATGAAGTTGTATTTATTTTCAATTAACAAATTGTTTGCATCATGATACATTGCTCTAAGAAAGGGTTTAAATGTTACAGAATGAGTCGCTGTGGTATGTTCTCATAAATATTCTCGTAATGAGGTTTCACGGAATTATTTGTCATGCATAGCTTAAATAATAATCATAATATGAACTTCTCTTTAAGGTAACTGGTTCGAAACCATATATAGTACCTAAGTCTAACACGAGTGTAGACATGTAATAAATACAATGCCTATCCTGTAACTATTATGGAATAACTACCATCGAGAGAATTATTTGACCACTAACATTTCAGTTTCAGTGCAATATTACCTACATAGGTAGGTTCCTGTTTACGTTGACTTACGTTTAGGTCAACATATCAAATAAGTCAGCTTTGCCATAAAATATAGAAAGTAGAAACGGATTACAACGTACGCTGTAGTAATACTCCTGTTTGTCCCGTATGTTTGCGTCCTCCGCTCGCTTCCCTACTATGTTTACATTTAATTTGTATTCCGATACCGTATCCTACATCGATTAGATGTCACGTTGCATATTAACAACGACTGTAACAGCCTATCAGTGTTCCGTTAAAGGACTTTTCCTGTTTTGGTTATCAGAGCAATCCGAAATTGGCGCGCGTGACCACCAATGACCCGACCTAGCAGTAATGATTCCAAACATTTCTAATGGAGCTGAAATATTCACCTGAATAATTCGAGTTCATTAGTCGATACAAACATTAGTTATTTGCAGTCCCAAAATTAAATACACGCATGGATAGAGTTACCTACGGCTAATGATTAAAACATGGATACTCTAATTATGATTGTAATGGTAGTTTAACCTTCGCAATTTAATGATAATAAATCTTGAACTATGCTCTCACGGTTACCTCTTATCTGTAACAACCCGCATTAATCATATGCTATCTTGATGTTAAATCTCTGAAACAAATCATATTATCGAACACAAATTAACCGTGAAGTAGAAGATGTAATAGGTTATGCAACTTTTATGACGGTCGTTACTAAGCAAATATGGAAAAATTATGAAAGCTAGTTATATTTGTACTGTACATAATGACATGCTATACAATGATATTGAGTCATATTTGACATGGCAGTTGATAACTGGGGCAAACAACCAAATTACAGCCCTCTCCTACCAATTATATTCTTACAATCACAGTCTCTTCACAAGCCTTCGTAAGTAAGTTTGGTATCTACTTTGGTAGGCGTCGACGAAAATTTCCGAGAAGTGAATTAATAAACAAGCTCCTCTTAGAATACTATTTATAGAGCTGCGATCCAACACGCCTACCAACAAGATTCAAATGTTCATTGTCCCATGGCCATGTGTGCACTAAAACATCTGTCGTGCTAATTAATCAATTTGAAATAATGTGCTTAGTAATCCAATATTGACTTGACTCCTTTTTTGGGATGAGGTATTTAATCCCAGGAATCCGAACAACGCTTCAGAGTGCCACATAAAGGCAACTTGGCGAGTTGAATTAGTGCTTGCTCAAAATGAGAATGACTCATGTTTTAAAACTGAGTTGGACTTTGTTCGAAGTTCAGTGATCCTGGATTAAGCTGCTTCAGAAATAGCTAGAATATCATACAGTAAGGAAGACTTGAAGTAATGAGAGGAGTGCTCATTAATGTCGCCTTTTGTCGTTTGCCCTAAATCCATAAGACCTCTTTCTGTTACCAACGTTTTAATCAGCCTAATCCAGCAAAAGCGCAGCTGCACTTCCGCCCACGTTTAGAAGCAAAACAATAGAACCTTTTTAGTGAATGGCGAAATTCCGTGCGCCATATTGTTCGGTGCTATTGTGTCAGCACAGAGCCCGTGTAGAAAAATATTCATCTCGCCCGCCTGGCTCGTGTTTACTCCGCCTTCAGTAAATATTGACCTGTGACACATGAAACTTTATTTAAAAAGCAATAAGTATGCGTACTACGCTCCAAATGAGGGTTTTGATTGTTTACTTCTGCAGATTTGAGCATTGCGTTATTTTTCATGTTTTTCGCTCCTGCTTATTACTTTTTATGACTCACTCGGTTTTCATCAGTCTGCTTGCTGTGTTTCGGAAGATTTTGCAAATCATATTGGTGTTAATAGATATCTGTTTAGCAGTTGATTTTCAATCTATATTTTTTCCATAAAACATAACTTAATCAGGTGAGGTTTGTAGTATGCTGCACATGATTAAGTTGCAGCTGATTTAACAAGACATGTGACACCACAATGGGGTTTTCTTCGGTGTCAAGTTTTCCCCTTCGCATGTTACTCAAACTTTTTTACAACACATCGCAACTGCCTTTGGCCGACTTACATAATGATTTAAGTAAGTAAATATTTGTCAAGTTGAGTGCCGAGATTGTTTAAGTTAAACACGTTAATAAATAAATGGTTGACAAGTCAAGGTAGCCGTTTGTTTAATGTGATAAATGGATTGCATTCAATGCCGAGGGTTTGCGTGAAAACTAGTATGAATGGAAATCTATGAATAACACCTGTTTTCAGGTTGGCAGGCAAACTAAAGCCTATAGATTACCATCCACCGGTTACATTTTATATAGGTAGGCAGGCGAAAAAAAAAATCTAGGACCCTGACATACAAACCACTCGATCAATAAGCAATTTATCATTATTCTACATCAAGTTTTTTTGTATGAAGGATTTAGCGTAATTTTGAACATATCCCTACAATACGACATTCCACAGCTGCACATTGTTCAGCTCGTTTATGCCTTTTCAGTTTTTTTTAAACGGCATACCTATATCTAAAATTATTTGGGTAAATTAGACAAATCGTACAATGCCCTAATTGTTGTAATACATTTTGCGGTTTCGGAATATTTGGTAATATGTTTCATACAAGATAGCTCTTCTTAACAGTCGGGTAATGAAAATAAATGAAATATATAACAAAATCGTAGCCTATCTTCCGCGGGCTGTCAGTCAGGTGTCGGAAGTAGGCCGCTGTGGGTACGCGATGAGCTGGTGACTTGTCACTTCGTATCATTGTAATTCTCTGCGGTTTTTGTTTTAATATTACCTGTATACATTTTTTTGGTCTTTAGAATTTTATGTGTTGATATTCGTAATACCGATCAATGTCTAATGGCTGCAGTGGACGACAATGGAGCATTTACTTCATGAACTCATAATGTTTCTATTCAAATTGGATATTAATGTAACTCACTACTTTGACTTATGCGGCATATACCACCTTCAAAAGAAGTTGCCAATTGAAAGTCAAGAAAGGTTTTATACGAAAGGCCAATCTTTACAAACATGTGTGTGAAGCGACCCTTAGAACGTGGGTAGAATAAAAAATAGGATACTTTTCATCCTTCACTACGAAGTACTTAGATCTAGTTCCCCAACTTTGCTCATAAAGCTTTAATATTTTCTCTATTGTTCCCAGGTTTACGTGGCGTTGTTCAAGCCTCTCCGTGTGTCGAGGAGGCAGTTCCGTCGTGTGCTCATGTGTATGCGCAACGTTAGGCACTTGAAGTGCCACGAACTGTATGCGCACGAGAAGGTCACTAAAGTCGACAGCTTGTCTCTGGTGCTGTCGGGCAAGTGAGTATCTATCTCCGTAGCTTTAATCATCATCAAGTTTTATGGTAGTACTCAGCTATTAGATATGCCTCTCCCCAATGCTCGGTCTTCAGTTTTGCCTACAGATCATCAAGACATCTTGAGATCTTCGAACGACCTTTGGTGATCATCTTCTTGATACTCAAACTAAACTTAAATAATCCGCTTTGTAGATCATACTTTATATCAGAATTTGGTATTTTCGCCATAATTGTGAGTCCACAAATACACTTATAATGTATGTGTAGACTAGAGTTATAATAAGGTCTAACGATCAGGGCTGCTAGTTATGAGCTCATAGTAAATCCCTAGGGGGTAGTTGTTAAACTATCGGACGCCTGGCTACGCAAAACGACTTTCGTTTCATACACGTTTTTGCGAACAGAAATGTTCTAGATTCTAATAGTGTGGTCATATGTTTTACAAAGTAGCGTACTGTAGCATAACTTTAAATGAAACAAGGAAGTTTTCCATACAAAACATCAGCAGTACCACATAATATCATATTCCTAGCTTACACAGCGTCATTAGTCCCTGTCTGCCTAATGTAGGGGACACCTCGATCATTGTCCACCGAAGCCTGCCCATATCGCCAACTTAGTATTAATCACGGTAACTTGGCACAATGCTATTACCGTGACATATTCTATTAATTACTCTAAGATTAACATTGACCCTGTTAAGGGTTCTTGAGCTATATCTCGGATAAATTACTGGCCGCCATCACGCAACCGTAAATCGGTTAGTTAATGACCTTTAAAAAAAGATAGCTGCAGAAAAAATGGCGAGGAAAAAATTGCAAAGAGGAATACTTACCTTTTTAGCTAAATCGCTTTCAGAAAGTCTCTGCATTCCTCTAAAACAAACATACATAAATAAGATTCTTTTCCTCAAATAAAGTGACGACCATTAATTCAACAGCATCCCATCTCTGACAGTTCCCAAAAATACGCGGAATCCTTTAGCAAATAATGACTCACGTGTTCTGAGAACGTCTGTAGTCTGTAGCTGTAATTTATAACAGTTGTTTAGATCTTACATGCGATATGAGTGCGACATCAATGTTAAATGTACGAGCTGTGTGAACTTCCAAGTGCATTGTTTTATTAAACAAAGCGTAAATAACTCATTCATTATACGGTAAACAAACTCCTTGGTTGTTCGTTACATTTTTCTTTGTCGTTTCGGCAAGAACACGAAATCTCAGGAATGAGTCCGACGAGAGTGATTTCTGAAGCTATGTTGGAAATACTGCATAAAAACCCACGGGTAGAGCACAAATAATATACGGAGCCAGTATCAATTCCGCAGACGTAGAAGCTATTCAATTACTCATCGCACGTACCAAGCTTTTCTTGCTATTACTAGGTCTATATTTTATGAAGGAATCGGCAATTCATTACCACCCGCCATTCCATTTTCTTGAACCTCTATTATTACTCCGTTTGCGCTACAATCTCCACTCTTTAGTAAGATATCATCGTTCACGACTGTGACTAATGCTTTCAGTTCGACCTCACAGAATGCCGCAGCGTCCTCCTCTAACTTATTTAAACGATATGTCATAATATTATAAATGCGAAGTTCTAAACCTCTAAGCTTTTAAACAGCTGACGTATTTCAATTTAATGTAACCTAGTTTAGGGCTGCGGGCTTGTTCAGAAGAGTTATCATACCTGTGGAACGCAACGGGGTGCGTATGTTTAGTAAGCAAAATGAACTTTCCCATTACGCGTTTTTATAGGTGAGAAATAATCAAATAAGTTCTTGGTAGCGGGCGGGACAGCGGACAAAATCTTTATGGCATTTAAGCCATATGTATGTTCTAGGGGCGTGGTAACTCTTTCGAACAATGCTGCAGCCCCAGAAATCACTCATTTGATATCAACCATCTTTTAAATAAGACGACGTTTTTCGAAAAATACAAGTGAGACTATTGCAGACACAAAAACTTGCACTTGTAAATAAATTAAATGAGAAAGATGAAATAAAAAATATGTTCGCGTGGATTATAAGATGCAATTTCGGTCAATGCTAACGAGTTCTTTATTATGTAACAGTAACGGTTCAATGTTAAGCAGTTGTTTTGGTACGAGTTCTCCAAAAAGTTATTTAGGAAAAAAAATTTGCTCATTGATTCTTTGAAGTTTTTTCGCGATATTATCAACATACTCGTGCCAAAAATAGTCTTTAGGGTCTTCTATTGAAGTATGAAATAAACAACATTGATTTACCGATTGCCAATTAAAATACTCTTCAGAAAATCATGAGAGCCTGATAGTTGGTATTCCCTTATTGTATTCAATCTGTATGTTTTCTGTATTAATTACCATTATTGCATACTGAGTTGTCTTCTAAGAGGCGAGATACTTGACTTTAATGATAAAACCATTGTTGTAGACATACAATTAGTAATTGAGATAATTCAAATGGCTCTAATAAGTTTTGAGTAGTTATAGGGGCTTTTTAGTATGTTTGTCTAGCGAGACGTAAAAATAATAATCAAACTTGCTTCCATCTGCACTGATTTCACTAGCATCTCGTGAAAACTGCTCCTCGGACCCAGAGGATAAAAAAGGGTATCTATAAGTTAATGATTTTTCAAATCCTTCCATTATTTCCTGAGATCAGCAAGTTCAACCAAACGAACACAACTAAAGACATTGATAAATGAATGAATGTAACATACAAAAACATCGATTTACCTCTCTCCAAGATTTGTTCACTCCAGTGATTAACACGTGAAGTAAGTTCACTCACAGTCGGTTGGGTTTGGACAATAATGTTCTCTCGCTATTCCTTGCTAGAGAAAGGACGAACAGATCATTGTATTTGGGCAATGGTATTGATTCTATGTCGACAATAAGACAATTGATGTCTCACAGTGACATAAATTCTGTTGAAGGTGTTCCATTTAATGTAATTTTACGATAATCTTATAACCAGATAGTTAGTGGTCCTGATGTGGGATCCAGAGAGAAATCAAAAGACATTTAGATTAAAATTGATAGTCCAATTGAAACATACAAACATACTGCAGTCATTAAAATTATGTAATATTTAAAAGATTTTATATAAACTAGTTTGCATAATAAAGGTGTCATTTTGTCTGCAATGATACTGAAACAGACATAAACAAACCAATTAGATTTAATTACAACATTAAATGCTGTATTTAAATTGACAACTATAGCTAGCGGATCATGAAATCACGTAACTACTATCACTTTTGAACTGCCGGAACACATCAAGGTTTTATGCGATGTCAATGACACTGTGATAGCGAATTGTTTGAAATTCTGATTTTGTTTCATTTATACCTTTCCAGAATACAAAACCTTGTATAGTTTCAGAAACCTTAACTTCTTCACTCTTTTCTGGAAGTTTGATTTGACCATTTACATTTTGGTATTGACATTTAGCTCAAATCAAAACAGCTGATTAAAATCTTGACGTACCAAATTAATATTAATCACCGTTTTTGCCGTAAAAAATAGCATGTTCTCCTTGACTTGCTGTCTTGTTTTTTGTGAATGAACCGTCCATTGAAAGGGAAATTATCGACATACGGTATACAGTGTCGCAGGCGCATTGCGTAACCGGCTTGCACAGACTCGCGACCTCTTTACGAATTTCGCTCGTATTATGTGCACCTAGCTTATTGCAGGATACAACGTGCACCAACGCTGCAATTTTACTTACTGCACATAATTTACCAACGACAATGTTTCGAGACTTGTTTGGGAGTAATAGTGCTACATATTTAATGGCTGTACCTTTATGGAGCTGAAAGTCGCACGTGTCCATAAATCAATTTGAAATCTGATCAAACCCACATAGGGTGCTGGTCCTGGTGGCCTTGAATATCGATACCTGTTTTGGTTAATGACAGCCTAGTAGCCAGTCACTCCTTTTTCGTTTTTGAGGTCGCTTCATGACATGTTTTCGTCAACCTTGTCAACTAGAGCTTACCACGCAAGTAATAAAAGATTATTATTTTTTGTTATCATTAGATGTCTAGAGAGCTCTTGCGTCAAAACATAAGTATTTAATTCCAAAGCCAATAAATCTTCACGAATTTTTCGACTGATGTCTCTTCGTGACTCACAATTTAGAAAGATCTTAGATAGAGTAGGCACGGTGAAACGATTATGCCTAGATTCGTCATCTCAGACTCAGAGCATATCGAATTCGGAATCTCGCTTTGTTAATGTATGTCTGACCTTATTTAATGATCCTAATAACTGTTTCATGTGAATGTTTATTCCATTACGTTTACGTCATCGAATCTCTATTGGTGTAAAGTTGAACACAGATGCTCTGTTTATCTTGGCTGGCTTCTTCGGAGCTTATCGAAGTACTCCGGAAATTGCTATATAGTGTACTGAATTGTTTGAACAGTTCAAACATCGGTATGGTTTATAGAGATAATAATATTACTGTAATATTTCTTCCTCGTTTCCAACAATATGAACTTTTCAGTGTGATTGGTCGTCGTTGGGTCTAACTGAAATGCTCACCAATTATGTACCATATAACAAGTAAGCATTGCTAAAATCAGTGCTGTAAATGACGGTGGTCGAACACATTGCCTTTTACTTACGAAAAGCATAAAGTTTAACAACTCGTCCCGCGTTAGCGACGAAGCTATAAAATGGCTGTACAGACTCAGACGTAGTAATTGCAGCGCTTTAAGCTTTATTTACGAGGCCTCGTACCGTGTCGCCAGATGTACTGGGGAGTACTGGATATACTTCACAATATGAAGTGTACTTACTACGCAATAGTGATGCAAAATGCCTGTAACATAGCGAGACACGTTGTAGCTTTGAAATCAGTTCATTTAAATGCATTGCAGGGGTGAAATCTACTAGGCAGATAAGATTTATTCTATATCCCCGAGGGTGTGACAAGAAAACTGGTTTGTTTGTAATGTTTGATGCGCATAATTAGTGGGAGGTTTTTTATGCTGGTAATTTGTAGATCAGTATCATAAAGTTTTTGCTTAATGTGTGGCGCAAAACACACATGTATGAAACCGATGACCAAACGCAACTTGAAATTATTATGCTTCGCAAAAACTGAACTCATAACTCACAAAATTGCGCTTGTCTGGCCTCCGTCCTAAGCGCAGACATCCTAGTAAACGAATGTAATGGATTGCCTTTTTAGGGCTCGGCACAAGAAATAAAGTCCCGTAATTTCACGGCCTGATTCTGAACGGTGGTTACCGCAGCTGGCTCGCCGTACACTATCGATGCGACCCTCAACAACTTTGAACGGAACCCTCTTTCCAGACACTTAGCCAGTCCCACATTGCGGTACTTTGCGGTACTTACGTACTTTACGGACCTATTTTTACCGACCTTGCGAGGGAACAGTTGTCTTTGGGCCCCTACGCATTGTGCGGTTAGCCGGAATGCGGTCAGCCGTGCGGCTGACCGCAACAAAAGGTTTGTATGAGAATGTAGTTTTCATTCGCACTACGACGCGGCTGCCGCCCGACCGCTCCGGTCGTTCTGAGCGCTGCGGCCCGACCGGCGGCCAGCCGGACGGTCGCTATACACACTACGCGGATAAGCTAGTTTGCGGTTGCCCGCCATTGACGGTACACGTGTTCACCAACATTCGCGCATTCTGATAATGGATTTCGATACCGAAAAATTTATAGTCGAGATACAAAATAGGCCAGCAATCTGGAATACTAAATCCGCAGAATATTCCGATAAAAACTTACGTTCAAAAGCTTGGGAAGAGTTGGTGGAGATTTATGGAGCTGATTTATCACAGGATAAAAAAAAAGAACTTGGTAAGTGCCAATCAGTTTATTTGAAAATATTGTTTTAGTGATGATGATCCATCTTCTTTATTGTCTCAGCCTCAGATCAAAGAAATAGGCAGATAGAGCGCTCAGAACACGCGTGTGTCCACCAAAGCAAATAGGTACAAAATCAAAAGCGAATACAAACTCGCGACAGTACCGCTCTGTCACTCGACGTACTTGCGCGCGATAAATGCCTACCGCTCGCTGGGCCGCCGGTCGCCCACGCGGCTCAGGGCTTTCAACAGTCACACGCGGCGCGCGCGCTCAATATTGATTATTTTTATTTCGTGGCCTGTTGTGCTGTTGGTTTTATTAGGTTTTTGCTACCTAACAAACTGATGGATTAGTTTGACTTGTGTTGGTTTATATGCGACTATTGTAAGAAAAAAATTATGGGTATTTAGAAACATGTTATATGTATGAACTTATTTAGTAATTCTATTTTTTTTTATAAATTAATACTTATCTACTTTATGATTTTAACATCAGAGATCGTTAGGTATGTATCAGTAATGACGACTCGGAACATTACGCGTGTCGCTACGCAGAAACCAATTTTAGGTATGTATCAGCACTCGGCGAAGTTGTAACAGGGGGTATGGCACTTGTGCTCGAATATACCATATAGACAGTATGGAATAATAATATTAATAATCAAGCGCTCGAGCTTTTAAGGTTCATTTTATAACGCAGCTAGGAATTTTAGGTAGTTGGGGAACTTGTAGGTGCTTATAACAGTAGGTATGGACTTTTTTGTATGGAGTGATTTATCTGTTACGTAGGTAGTAACTATTTAGTAATTTGTGGTTTAAACACTGCAAAAGTTGTTCACAAAAACTAAGAAAACAAGATGGGATATCTGTCCACAGATAACTCTTGTTATTATTATTGTTTTCGTATTTATTTTCCGTAAAATATTTTCGGCTCACTTGAACACAAAACCTTGACAGTAAATCGTTTGTGATACCAGTAGCTATGACGGGAAAATTACCCTGAATTAGGGGAATGTGTATTGTGTATAAGAAACATCGATGTTGCATTTAAATTCATGACGAATATTTTTAACCGACTTCCCAAAAATGAGGAGGTTGTCGGCCGGTATGTTTTTTTTTTGTGTATGTACATCGATTACGCCGAGGTTTATAGACCGATTTAACTATTTCACGTCTAAACCACTGAACTGATTTTTATAAAATTTGGTACAGAGATAGAGTTGACCTTGAGAAAGAACATAGGATAGTTTTTATCCCGGACTTTTGAAGAGTTCTCTTGGAAACGCGATATAACCGAACTCGACGCGGGCGAAGCCACGGGCGGAAGCTAGTTATTTTAATAAATACCTATGTTGATTGTTATAATAAATTGTTTATATTTTAAAATTAAAAAACCTATTAATTAAATAGCTTATTAATTTACTGTGTTTAACTACAATATTTGAGAACAATTTAACTGAACAAAAATATATAGCTGCCGCGCACACATACATAAAATCTGGCGTCACTTTGTTGTTCGCGCACGTTCTATCTGCCTATATTTCTTTGATCTGAGGTCTCAGCATATTTAAATGAAATTATCTTGCCAGATTACCCTCCCTTCGTTCATGAAATAATCTGCAAATAATTCTCGATATCTCAAAGCAGTTGTATTGTTTCTGCGCACACTATCCCGAGCAATTGATTCAGTCAGTGGATTATTTAATGAGTCTTCAAAAGAATACCCATCTTTGTCTCTCACGAAGTTGTGTAAAATACACGCAGACTTAATAATATCATTAATTAAATCGGTATTAACATTAATGGGTCTATGGAAAATCCGCCATTTATTCGCAAGTATCCCAAAAGTACATTCAATATAACGTCTAGCTCTGCAAAGCCTATAGTTAAACGTTCTTCTTGTAACATTTAAATCGCGTCTTGGATATGGGCGCATCATAGTTTTACTTAAGGCAAATGCCTCATCTCCTACAAAGACGTAGGGAAAACTAGTGCTATTAGATTCTGAAATCGGTGCAGGTTCAGGGATGTTCAAGCGATTCTCCTGCATTTTTTTATAAAAGCTCGAATTTTGAAATATTGCTGAATCACCGAATCTGCCATATGCTCCAACATCAATTAAAATAAATTTGAAGCTGCTGTCACAAATTGCCATCAAAACCAGAGAATGAAAGCTCTTATAATTAAAGCACATTGATCCACTATTGTTAGGTGCTATAATTCTATATGTTTCCCATCACAAGCCCCAATGCAGTGAGGGAAATGTGCTCGGTTAGAGAAATCATTTGCAATTTGAAGCCACTTTTCTTCCGTTGGTTCTGGTAGGCATATTTCTTTAAGCAAAACCATATCGCGGCACATACTTCGTACTATTTCGGCGACTGTGCTAACCCAATCCTAAATATGTAATGCAATTCAGCGAATGAGCACCCCGTTGCCAAATATCTAAAACAAATTTTCTTTATTGCAGGTCTCAATATTCAAAAAAAGTGGCGGAACATTCGCGACGCTTTTGTAAAGACCCATAAAGCAAGGATAAGTCCGAGTGGGTCTGCAGCGAAAAAAAAGGAATCTTATATATTTTATGATAATCTTTTATTTATAAGAGATACAGTAACTGTTAATCGCACAGACGGTAATGCTACAGTAAATGAAGATATTGGGACAACTACACGGGATGAAGACAATCCTTCATCAAATACTGTATTGGCATCAAAGAAAAGAAAGAGAAATAATGAAGACCACATTGGTGCACAGTTAGTCGGAGTTTTAAGTAAAATTTAGAAAAAAAATTTGGATGATGACAACGATCGCCTTTTTCTTGTCATTGGTAAAGGATTTTAAGAAAATACCCGATCACCTACGAATGCAAACCAAGTTAGATATTTTAAGAGTAATTAATGACGCACAACATTTTTCTGATTACTATGCAAACACACAGTGGAGTTCTTCAAGGCCCAATTCCTATCGTGGATACCAAACGACGCAGTATTCGAGAAATAATCCCAACAGTCAGCCTATGTATCCGTCGGAATTCGGACGACCACATTCTCAAGCGTCCGCAGCGAGTCCGTCGCAAAACTTGGATGTACAATCACCATTATCAACGGGCCAAGAGTCTCAAAATAGTGAACACTCGTCTTACTTGGAACTTTTTAATTCTTTAAATGATAATGACAATGATTAAAATGTGAACCCACTTTCTTTGAACCATAAATAATAATAAATTAACCACATACAAAGTGTAATTTATTTTTCTTACCTTAGCACTAATGTTAACTTTAATTCCGGCTTAATGCAATTTCGAAACTGTGTATTTTGCTTTGTTATATTGGTTTTTAATATGTTCAAAAGTTCTTCAAACGATTTCAGACTCATTCTAGTATATCCAAAAAACTTGTCTCCATACTTTTTGAGCTCTTCGAAAAACAATTCAAAATGCTTGCTTTCATCTCGAGTTTGCAAATAAGGATGCACCCAGTACCTTTTTTTCTGTTTCTTTTTATAACGCGAGTAAATATAATAAATAGCTGCGACATCTTCGACGTCCATCTTGGAAATGAGCCGATCCAACCGCAAACTACTACGGTTTCTAAACGCACTTTCCGGTTGGAGTTGCGGCTATCCGCCACCCGGCTAACCGCAAGCGCAACCGCTTCCTACGGTTATCCGGACGGCTGACCGCACTCCGGCTAACCGCACAGTGCGTAGGGGCCCTTTGTGTTTATTTCATCCATTCGCAGGATGTGAACGATTTTAGAAGCCACCAAGTGTTTGTTTTACAACCAATTTTGTAATAGCTCATCCGCCCATGCAGTTTGATGACCTGACGTGGGTGGCGAGATTTAACGACCACCGAACATTAGTAGGTTTATGTCTATTTTATTGGAAACCTGTTTGCCATTTTTAGACCTGAAAGATTCACTCAAAGATATTTTTCAGATAATTAATGTCGTCATCAGTATTGAAATGTCCGGAAAATTCACAGCTATATTCCTTTTAAGGTTTGTGTAAAGCAAGCATTTCGGGGAGCGCTTTATTGTCGCGAAACTCTATTAGGGAGACGACCTTTGCGACACCGAGCTTTTTGGAGCTTGTCTACACAGGGTTGGTGGCAACAATACCTTCAGTAATTGCTCAACTAACACTTTTTATACAAACCGGTCCAAAGCATGTTTGAGAAATTCAACAATTGAAAGCGAAAGTTGTATAATATTTGTTTGATGCCAAATCATTTCTTAAAATAGAAATTCGAGATTTATAAAATCTGATGCCAAATCTTTAAAATACAACCTCTTAGCATCGGTATGCTGGATTTGACCCAAAAACTTTGCCATGATTGTATTTTTTGATAAGCGGTGGCAGTGAGAAATCGATCTAGATTGTGGCAACCCTAAATCGTACCTTTTATTCGGGTTTAGACGACATAATGTCAAGTATCACGACCTAAAGCCCATATAAAGGGCGATGGAAACAATTTATGATTGAAAAAAAAAGATGCTTTTTTATTAGAATTTGTTTCGTGGAAATACAAAATGTTTATCACGTACACGGCTGAAACAAATTCAGGATTCGTCGCGATTAGTTCTGAAACCAATTTAATTGGATATTTGGTTTATTGTGTACTTTGGTTTCTTTCCATGTCATGATTTTTGAAGTACATAAATACGGCCTAAAATCGTAAAGGACCGATTTGAAACGGGCTGACTTCTGAAATCAAGATACTTTGATAAGGGAATACTATTTTTAGCTTTCGAGTTAAATTGTGAAGTTATTTGTTCAAGTAAATTGAGTCTTCCCTCCGCAGCTCTAACGAGATACGAAGAAATGTGGTTGACAGAAAGTTAATTTAACAATCTTTATCAGTCGATATTCTTTTTAAAATCGTCTTTTTCCTTGATTCACTATGTAGTAGCTAGTATTTTCGCAGCTATTACATTATTAAAGGGTAATTTTGAATTTTGCAAAAACAAAGATGTCATCTACGTATAGTTACCTACATAATTTTCGGCAATAATCCGCGAACGAGGACCGCAGAACATGTAATGAGTCCGTGAACACGTACATTGTGTGTTATACCACCGCAGAGACGTTTTATACCGCACGTTTTAATTAGCGCCGTACCTGTAATACTGCGGTTATTAAACCACCATTATTTAAACTTCGAAATTCGTTTAAAAGTTACCTTTCGGCTAATTGTATTTCTATGTAGATTGGATTTGTGTGTTTGAGTTTTATGCGGTCTTCGTCGTTTTAATTTTTCGGTTTATTCGGTCTTGAAGCTTTTTGATTGTATTATTTTTATTTATTAGGTAAGATTCTGTATTGAGGTCCTTATTGACCGCCATTTAAACAGCATAGCTAAAGAACTTTCAGCTAAAGATGGAGGACGTCATACGTTGTGACGCAAAGGCATACTGCAAACACCACAGCATTGTAGATTTTGTGACCGCAAAACTTGTGCAGAAAGCTCTTTAATTAGCCAGTACATCTCAAAGCTTGATACCGAGGACTGAGGTGTACAAACAAAACTTTATATGTACCGCCATTAGGCTCTAACTTGGGTGAAAATACGAATTTTAAAGAGAGTAGACGCGGTCTCGTTGTTTTCCTAAAATCTGAATATTAACTGCACGCTTATATTCATGTTGCCAAATTATTTAATTTACACGAGATGAGCTAATTTTCCCTTCATATAATCATAACAGCTGCTCATATAGTACCTTTGAAGACTCTGAAGGCAGACAATTGCGTAATACAAAACCTGCACACCCTCTGCGATCATTTTGAAACCGTTTTTGTGGGTAACCCAAATCTGATGTGTTTGTGGCTGGAACACGATCCTGGCAGAATAGGATATTGCGAGAAACGTATATTGATTGCGTTGTAACCATTATTCTATTGCCACAGTCGCAATTATTTCATTATGGTTAGATTTACTTCGAGAGTCAGCAGTTACGTTTAGAATGCATTCCCAATTATCTTCCTTGAAGAGGAAGTATTCTTAGAAGAACTTTCAGAGAGTTTCTCCATCAAAATGGTTCATTTTATTTACGTGTAATGTATGGTGTTTCAGACTTGTGGTGTCACAGAACCAGAGGGCGCTACACATAGTGTTCCCTCATCACTTCCTCGACTCGCCAGAATGGTTTGGCGTGTCCACAGACGAGTTCTTTCAGGTAAGACTTCATTATTCATCTTCAAAGGGGCATTTTCTTCTGTTGTCAGAAACGAAATGTAGCCAACATTATTGAATATTGATGAAATAGTTATGGATAAAACATGTTTTTGTAGCTTTCTATATGCCACAAAAGTTTCCGCAATCAATCAATCCTTTTTCCATAATAAAGGTACCTCATTCTTCGTTGCCAAAAAGCGAACCATAAAAATGTTCATAAATATCAATATCCGACTCAAAAGACCAATTTGTCAGGCAGTCGTAACAATGTTAGCATGCGAGTTTATAGTTAGTTACAGCCTATTTATCGTCCCACTGCTGGGCACAGGCCTCCTCTCACACGGAGAAGGATTGAGCATTAATCACCACGCTTGCTCAATGCGGGTTGGTGATTTCAGACTATATAGTCCAGGTTTCCTCAAGATGTTTTCCTTCACCTTTTTATCAGCCATTGGTGTCTAAGATATACTTAGAAAGTACATACAAACTTAGAAAAGTTGCATTGGTACTTGCCTTCGAACCCGCGCCCTCATACTCGAGAGGTTGGCCAGTGTTTTTTGTGTGTTCGTGTCGGATATTTGAGTAGACCGTTAACCGTGCTAATTAAAGTGTAAACCGATCTTATGGGCTGTTAACTGGCCATGCGTATAGTACGGAGACTAATCAATGTGTAAATCGAGTAACCTCGTTTACGCTGCAATTCAAGGCAACAGGCCTTTTTGATTGATTTGGAACAATAGGCTTAACTTTAAAGAAATGTTATTTTCTTGGTTCTCTAAAATCTTTCTTGGCTTTCGAGTAAAAACGTGTTAGAGACCACAGGTACCTAAACGACAAATGGTTTGAGTTGGACCAGTTCTGAAAATACTTTTCTGAAAAATACATACAATGTGTTTTCGCAAAACTTCTGCATTTTAAAAATTAGCAAACATACTTTTTATGCTCTTATCTAAACGGAAACTGGCTTTAAAACTTGCCGTGCTGTATTTCGTCTAGTAAAACCTTTGCCAAAAATTTGCCTTATCTCCAACCTCTGTGATCTACTTACAAGTATTATTCAGATGTACATTGTTCTCTTGTATAATTTCTGCTATATTTGGGTACAGAAGAGTGCCAGTTTATAGTATGACGCCATAGAGTCTAAAAATGGCACAGGACAATTAAGTAGGTCGCTAAGTCGGCCAAGCTATTAAGTTTCTCTCGTTTATTTTGATCTGAAGACGTTACTGTGCTAAATAAGAATATGACACATTTTAAAACGGCTTCGAGTGTTGCTTTGCTTTAATGTCATTGTTCTCTCTCACCTCATCGTTGCGTTGTTAAACCGTCCTATATGCAGGGAAGACAGAGTTATTAAATTCTAAATTATCACCCTTTATTTATCCACCAATATTTTTTGCAAATAAATATCCCGTAAAGATCCCTTATCCAGAGGAAATAACATACTTCACGTTGTAGTGAAGTGGCCTATTTCCATCCAATACAGGTTGTATAAAATATATGCATACTATATGATATGAAAATGTACGCATCGTGTCGTAATCGCATCTAAACGTAGGTGGGTGTCCCTTGCGACCTCTTTGACATCATGTAGGAGGTGCAGAAGTTTTATTTAGAAAGCCACTGGAAGTCCAAATTGGACCTTTGAGACTGCTGGTCTTGAGACTGGCTTAGTACATAAAAAAGTGGTCTTTAGAGGCTTAAGTTAAAAAAAGTTATATGTTTCCAACTTGTGGTGTTTTTTTTCTGTGTTGCTTTTAAATTCTTTTTCTTTCTCCTGCCCTGTTCCCAAATATTACTTGGGGTCGGCGCAATATGTCATTTTCTTCCATTTTCCCCTGTCACTCGTCATACTGACACTCACTCCCTTCCTATTCATATCATCTTTCAGGCAATCCATCCATCTTTTCTTAGGTCTTCCTCTTCCTCTCCATCCATCTACATTCATACTTAGCACACACTTTGTTGCATGCGTATCATCCCTCCTCATTACATGTCCATACCACGACAATCTTCTACTTCTCATCTTTTCTGTAACTGGCGCTACTTTCAGACTTCCTCTAATGTAATCATTCCTCACTTTATCCATTCTTGTAACACCACACATCCATCTCAGCATTCTCATTTCTGTTACATGCACTCTCTTCTCGTCCCTCTTTTTCAATGCCCAACACTCCGATCCATACAGGACGACAGGTCTAATGACGGATTTGTAAATTTTGCCCTTCAGTTTGAGGGGCATCCGCGGGTCACAAATAGCGCTAGTTACCTGTCGCCACTTCATCCATCCAGTATTGATCCGATGCGTAACGTCCCTGTTCACCTCACCGTCACTTTGGACGAGTGAACCAAGGTACCGGAAGTCGGAGCAAACTGGTAGGGGCATGCCGGCTAGGGTTATGGTCATGGGTCCCGAAATACCGCCAAAATCACAATGAAGGTATTCGGTTTTACTCCTGCTCACCTTTAAACCCACTGTCTCCAGTCTCAGCCGCCATGCCTCCAGTCTACTCTGGACCTCTGGCCCACTCTCCCCCACCAGAACAATGTCATCGGCGAAAAGCATACACCAGGGTGCCTCCTCCCGTATATCTGCCGTAAGCGCGTCCATTACAAGCAGGAAGAGATACGGGCTGAGGGCCGACCCCTGATGTAAGCCAACACCTACACTGAAGCTGGTGGTAGTGCCCGCTGCGGACCGGACTTCTGTACGGCATCTGCCGTACATCGCTCGGATCAACTGCACATACTTCCCTGGTATACCTTTCTCCTCAAGGGCCCACCACAAAACCTCACGAGGCACGGTCATATGCCTTCTCGAGGTCAACGAACACCATATGCAAGTTTTGTGTGCACCCTGTACTTTTCGCACAATTGGCGAATACAGAATATAGCGTCCGTTGTACTCCGACCAGGCATAAAACCGAATTGATTTCGTGCGATATCACTCTCTTCTCTCAGCCTCCTTTCAATAACTTTCTCCCACACTTTCATACTATGTGACATTAGCTTTATTCCTCTATAGTTGTTGCAATTCAACACATCACCCTTGTTCTTAAAATGGGCACCAGGAACTATTGCACCACTCGTCTGGTATAGTTTCCTCTTGCAACAACTTATTGAAGAATAAAGCCAGCCATTTCCATCCATCCATCTTTAATAATTTCCACACTTCCACTGGTATTCCATCTGGCCCTATCGCTTTTCCATTTTTCATTCCATTCACTGCTAATCTGACCTCATCCTCACATACATTTCTTACAGGCCCTCGTTCACCGCTTTATGATGGAGCACACCGCTCCACTCATTTTCTTCATTCATCAGTCTTTCAAAATATTCCTTCCACCTACCTTTTATCTCCACATCATTCGAGGACCGTTCCGTCTCCATTTACACACTTTATCTGGCATACATCTCTTATTTTTCCCTAGATTTAACCATCCAAAAGTCATTTTGACCAGCTGGCTATCTAGAGTCATACATCCTCGTGCTTTTGCCCTGAAACAGCCACAATCTTCTTTGCTTTCTTCTACATTCATCATATTCAGCCTTTTTCTTTTCACTATCATCATTGTCTTCCGTCCGCTGCCATTCCTTGAATTTCATCTTCTTTTCCTTTAATACACTCTGCACTTCTTCCACCACCAAGTTTCTATCACCATTCCCTTTGATTCTCCTAGAATGCTTCTTGCCGCTTTCCTTATACACGTCGCCATTCCACTCCAGCATTCATTCACATTCTTTTCATTCATTTCTCCCATTTCAATCATCTTATCAACCACTACTTTTCTAAATTCCCGGGCCAACTCAGCCTTCCCCAACAGATGCCATTTGATTTTGGGGGGCCGTCTCTCTTTGGCTTTTGGCCGGGAAGTTAAAATCACATCCATAATTAGGGGTCGGTGCTGCGAGACTACAGCTTCGCCTGGTATCACCTTGCAGTCTTTGATGTTCTTTAAACTACTGCGTCTGACCAAAAAGTAATCTATTTGTGTCACGTGGTGACCGCTTTTATAGGTGATTAGATGTTCGGTGTTCTTTTGAAACCACGTATTTACCACTGCTAGGTCAAACGCAGTAGCAGCCTGCAGCAGGGCTTCACCCTCGTCGTTCTGGCAACCGAACCCCCACCCTCCATGCACTCTTTCATAATTCCCTCTCATTCTGCCAACATGGCCATTAAAGTCTCCTCCCACAAATACCTGTTCATTCGTCGGCACATTCATCATTACTGCATCGAAATCCGTCCAAAATTGTTCTTTCACCCTGTCATCACAACCGACTTGAGGAGCATACACACTTATAACATTTATTATCAAACTTTCATACATTATTTTAACAACTATTATTCTATCACTCTTTACATCTATCACACTTTCTTTCATCTAACACAATGCCTACCCATTCCTTTTCCCATCACTTCCACAATAATAAATCCTTATCTCTAGCTTTGTTTCCATTTAGTCTCTTGCAAACATGCCACATTTATTCGTCTTTCTTTAATACATCCGCTAACTCTCTCTTCCAGTCATCGTTCCTACATTCCAACTTGCATACCTCAATCTTACTTCCCGGACTCGCTTCTTACATTGCACCCGCCCAGGTTGGTGCAAAAACCCTTGTCCACTTCCCACAGGGGCCGGGTGCTGCCCCTGCGCGTCGCCTGAGGGGTACGCCCTAGCCCTATCGCTCATCTCTTCAACATTCGACATATTGCTATATGATTTGGCATTGTGTTTTTACGACCGGCCGCCTGCCTGACGTCAACCCTCTTTGGGAATGCAATTGTTGGTGGTCACTCTCCTACCACCTAAGGATTGGTGTATTTTAGGATACATACATTAAAATATTAAACATTAAATTAATAAACATTAACAAAAATATCACACTCCAGTCTTTTAAAATCCGGATCTAGTCTCCTCACTGCAACCTCCAGCTTAGAGAGGTCTAGTATGAGTTCCCTCATGTTCTTATTAGGCCCACAGGGGCCCTGGTGGGATGTCATCTGCTAGGCGATCTCTTCTTTTGACGCTTCATCAGCATAGGATTCATTTTCCTCTGTAGCCGCATACACAGTCAATTGGAATAGTTCAAGATTATCTGTCGGCTGAAACGTGATGCTCTTGTTGACATATATATCCGTTCTTCTCTCTACAGTGCAGGTATTTGGTGGCTTAGACCACATCTTCGGTCCTTATCTTGTAGGCTACCACCCACACTACTGTACCTTAGACCAGCGTTGCACTCATCTTGGTTTTTCTGGTACTCCAGGGTGATCACATCAATGTTGATAAAATCTTCTCAGGTAACAATGATCCAAAGCCAAATATCATTTATTTTATTATTTCACGTTTCGATTTACCAAATTTATAATAATATGAGTCCCTTTATTATGTAAATATAATTAAATAAATTAAATTACAAAAAATTTCAGTTCAGTCATTTTGACAATTTTGACAAACAAAACTTTTAAATTCTTTACTCCTGAAAATATATTTTTAGTTCTGTATGTATAAATACAGTAACGCGACTTTACTTAATTTCCGTGGTTGCTTTCGACAGTATAACAAAATTCACCTTCTTCAAATTCCTGTCGTTTAGTTCCCCAAACATCTGCAAGTATATGCGTTATTGTACGATCCAGTCATGATTTCACTCTCATTCGCCCGGCTATTACCATAATATTCGTAGGCGTTTTTGTTCTATACGACGCACACAGCAAAAGTGAAGTCTCGTAAATTATTCAAATTAATTTTGGTTTTTATGAATGAAGAAGTTATTATGTACTTGTGGATTTCTCTCGTGAGTTTATGAGAATTTAATACTACTGAAATACAAAGAAATATTACGTCATCGGCAGTAGGTGTACTGTAATTTGTGGCCTAACTATGATTCTATGACCTTTTGGATTTGTAATAAAACTTATGATTCATATGTACACTACTTTACTTAAAATATTCACGTTGTTATGTCCTAAACCAGTGTAGAACTTCTAAGCGACCGTCATGAGGTTAATCTTCGCCATAATTATCTTGTTCTTAACTTCAACGTCTTAAGCTAAAGACGGCTATACTTTATTTCTAGCAATCAGGACAAGATCACATTTCTCCGAGGACTAGACATAAAAGAACCAGTCTAGATAGCAGGACTCATTACCTAACGACGCAATATCACTTTAGTAGCAAGCGCGAAGATTTTTACTCAGAAAAGTTTTTCTCCCGTATCCATCGCTTCTAATGGAAGTGGAAAATTCAATTTTGGCCCGTTTTGTTCGTTTACAGTGTAGTTTAAACGATCCGTACGTTTTGCCCGCTCAAGTGCTGCTCCGACGTAACCGCTTTTTGGATCCCCTTTGGCAGACATGGCATCGCGAAATCTGGCTTGACTGTGTATGCCATGTTTTGTGTTTAAGTACATGCCATTATGTATGTTAATAGTGCTGTTGTGAATGGAGTTATGTAAACGTATACGCTGTAATAATGTCGTTTGTTGTGATAAGTAAATTATGTATGTGAAGTGAAGACATCGTTTTTGTTGCGTGAGTGCTTAAATTAATTGGTTTCGCTTGTTGTTCGTGCTCAATGCTGATGAAGTTCGTGTGCAAATCACTCTTACTTTTGTGACTTTTATTTGAAAGAGTATGCACTAAGTGCACGAACGGCAGTGATAAAGTTAGAAAACCAGAATAGTGGTTAGTGGTTAATTGTTACAAAGTCGTTTATTTTTCACTTTAGGTGACGTTCCCAACGGGATACCAGAAATAACGAAACGGGCTTTTACGATTCTCTAATTCTTTTACTCTGTCCGGAATCCCATATCCCACACGGGAAAGGTTTTCAATCTTGCAAATACGAAAGACGAAGAACCCCTATTACACATGTGTCAAAATTAAGTTTGGTCTACTACGTTCTTTTTCTCAAAACTGTTCTAAATATTTCAGGTGTCGATAATGGCGATGGAAGAGTCTCGGGTACTGGTGTGGCACCGAGACAAGCTGAAGCTCTCCATCATGTCAGACGCCTTCCTACAGGCCGTGTTCGACCACATACTGGGTCGGGATGTTGTTCATAAACTTATGCAGGTGAGATAAATTATACTTAGGCTTCAATATTTTTGTCTGATGTAGCTGTGTGAGATCAAAATGGATAAGATTCTTAACTTTTTTCTTTATTCCTAAAACTTGGTATGGATAATTAAGTGGATTGTTCTTCAAGTAAATTGGACCAATATAACTTATAACTTGAAGACTAAGAGCTGGACCGAAAAGTCTTAACTAACAAATAATGTTATTAGAAAACTTCTTTCATAATTATCTTCAGTGGATCAACTATCGAGCTAACTTTCTCAATCGGATTATCTTCCAATTTTCTATCGATTTATTGAAGAACATAAACTAGCGTTACTAAAACATTACTTAGCTACGTTAACTATTCTATACGGCCTGTTCTCATCGTAAATAATATTGCTATTAGCTGTATTACAAATTCATATCGGAGTACCCCGAAATTATTTATTCACACAACTAGGCTGTTTCGTGAAAACTCAGTTGACCCACTTTACGGGTTTACATGGCTGCATTATGATCTAAACAACATCGTGGTATTGGTTCGTGTTGTACTGATTGTTCTGGCGAAATTTGGCATTTTTTATGGGGAAATAATAAGCTGCTTCCCGCAGGAACGCACCTCAATAAAAATTTGCCTACAAGTAATTTCATTATACAAGCTACGTAACTGCCGAGTTTTATCAAAATAAATAGGTAGCCAGTTTAATCTATGGTATCAAAATGTGAATATTTTAATAAGCTGATTATTCCGGATATGCACATACAATGCGCTCATGTGACGTACGATATAGGTCTGCTCATCAATTCGTGTATTTCTTTGTTTAACTTCTCAAAACATAGACACCGACTTCGCTGTATTCACATCCGAATCCATTTCCAAAATTCAAAATCCCCAGCTGACTTTACCGCCAAAACTCTCCAGGTGAGCGAAACAATGGCGGTGTCGAACGGACATCTGCCGAACAGCTACGAGGAAGGCGAGGATAAACCAATGCTGGTCGTCAAGAAAGCGGGAGACGGGCCAGGGATCACCGCTTTGCTTAACCGACAGCTGCAAGGTACAGTGAGATTGTGTTGATGTTAGATTTTGTTTAGCTTACTATGAAGAAAAGGAACGATTCGTTTGCCTTATGGGTGGTAGTTTTTTTGACGGTTGCGATAAAGGATGGTCCAAAAGGTGATGGCAAAAATACGTCGAAAGTCTAGATGCCTCAGTTTTAGAAGATAACCCATGTATGCTACGTGATATTTTTATGGTTTTCGAGTTATTCATAACCTTGTTATTAAAATCAAGAGGAATCTAGTTTTCTCGCCTTGACGTCAGCTTTACACTACAATACTATCTGTAAGCCAAACGAATCGTTTCTAGTTAAAAAATAGGTGTATGGATCTAGTGTGAAGGGTTGTGATGTTATTGTTGAGTGATTTTTTTTGTAGGGAAGTTGGTTTATTTGTTTAAGCGATGTGAGTTGTATTGTTTTTGGAACGATTGCTTTGGGGATCTACAGTATGTTTGCTTAGATTTTTTTAAATGGTTTTAAATGAAAATGGAAAATTCACAACAGCATCACGTTATGTCCTTTCATGCTAGATCCTCGAGAACGACTCCATATAAAACAAAATCGCACTCACACATTATCACGGATTGTTGTGTGTGTGCGACCATCGGATTTTGTATGGAGTCTTATATATTCATCTCTTCATTCGATGTTGAGCATTTGTTTTAGACATGAGATATTTAAATAGTCTTTAGAGACCGGTTTACCACCTCACCTCAAGATACTTAAACGTAAAACGAATGATGTTTGAGCAATTCTTCATTCTGAGTGGCTTTTATGATATTCTTTTCTTTCATAAATAAGTCATCAGACTTGCGTCGTTCATATTATCATGTTTGCTCAAGACAAGTGAAATTATGTTTGCATTTTTCGCTCGTCATCATTATTCTGTAGACTTAATACTATACTATAATATATTCGGGATGATAAGCAATGATTCCTATCTGATATGGTATCGTAATTATAAAAAAAAAACAAATGCTCAATAATTTCATAGAGTCATTATGCATGATAAGACCCAAGCTAGTGTAGGTGATTATTGTCATAGGTAGATTTATATCATTTAAAATTTTATGGAGTCTTACACACTATCGTTTAAGGAAATAAAGAAGTATTTGATTTTTTTTTTGGTTTTATAAGACTATTTTGTTTTAAAGGAACTGTCACTTTCAAACTAAATTACCATCGAAAACTATTTGAATGAACCTACTTACATATTTAATAGTAGACCATTTCCGATGTTAGTAATCTGAAATAAGTATCTATTACATCAAGTGGCCCTTAGAACCGAGGAGATAGAATTTTGTCATTAACTATGACCAATTCCTAGCCCAAGCAAAACGACAAATACCTAAATACGTTCACTTTCGTGGTATGTGAAAAGGCAGGTGAACATGAGACAGGCATACATTAGCCTTTTTCAAGGCATTAAAATGAGTCCAATATTTTTTTTGAGATGCTAAACGATGGTGTGTAAAGATTTCTTACTTTCGTGAGCTCCCATTGGTCTTTTGTAATGTTACATTACTTTGGTGTGTCTGCTTTTGTTTTTGCTTTATATTTAATACTTATCATAAAAATCAAACTATGTCGATGTCGTATTGGTCTTTATCTCAATGTTATGCTTTTTACAATAATCTAGCAGACATACTTAGGTATATTGTTGTTGTTTAGCCGTACGTGAAGTCCCCATATAGAGTATCGTATTGTTAATTTACTATTATTCAAATCACAAGCCATAATCTCTTTAAATTCAGCACCATGTAATTTTTAAGTAAATTATTTTACGATTACGCAAAGCAGTCTTGGGAGTTCCGTTAAAATAGGTAAAAGTGATGGTAATCGTCAATTTTGATGAACATTAACATTTTTGATGAACGTTAAAATTTTTGATGAACGTTAAAACTTTTGATGAACGTTAAAACTTTTGATGATCATTAAAACTTTTGATGAACATTAAAACTGTCGATGAACATCAGAATTCTTGACAAACCTTATATTGAACGTTTTTGACGAGTATTAAATTTTGATGAACGTTAAATTTTAGCGGGTCGAGATTGCTATGCGTGCTAGGCCGTGGGTCGTGTGCGTAACGTTGTGTTGTTGTGCGTGTCGATGACTGCGGAGCCGCGCAGCGCCGCCTGCGCCACACCACGGACGACGAGCTTGCTCCCCGCCCCTCCATTCATATACTTCACGATTATACTTACTTGCTTATGAGCTGTGTTTTATAACGCAGCGAATATCACTTTCCAGGATGTCTCATTGTATCTAAAATCAAATAAGAACTACATTGCGAGGGTTCTGTCAATAGATTTTAGATATTATTTTAATAAGGACAATATTGATAAAAGCTTGACAGGCCATAATGCTTTGCGTTGAGCATTGCTACAACTGGTAAAATGTAAACCGGTTTCATAGATGAAAAAAAGTTCTTATTTCCGGTACGATGGATAAGGATCAATTCAGAATTCAAATTTTTAAAAAGATCTAAGATTAAGATTTAAAAAATAATCTTCAATGAACCAATCAAAATTATTTTTGGCGACGTTTAAAATTTTTGTGCGATGTTATTAAAATATGATGAGTATTAATCGTGAAGTGTAAAACAATCCCTTCCCATTATTCCTCACTACCATATAACAAGCTTATTCATGCCATACAAACTTCTAGGCCCAAAGTTCACCGATAATATAAGAGTTTAAAATAAAAATAATTCCTTCTGACTTTGACTTAAAATAATTATTTACTATGTGTTTTCAATTCAAGTGTCTTAAATATATTTAAGAAAAAAAAAAAGTTTTATTTTGTCGATAACTTGGGCCTAAATGAGAAGTGATCGATGAAAAATGTTTGGTCAATTGTTTAATTTGATAATTTTTAAGGTATTTGGCAACTTTTAGAAGATTATGTGTCAGGTACAGTCTTGACTCTAAAACATGTTTTAGAGTGAGGTTCATGGCTCATGAGCCATGAAAACTATTTCCATTGTTAGAGAGCCGTTAGAACAGCGGTCACATTGGCAGACCTTAACGCCAGTTCTAACTTTATTGGCTTCCGTTTTTATTTAACAATCGCCCAGTGTTTTAAATTATGAATTTTCATGATCACTTCTCATTTGAATACTTATTATAAATCAGTATTGTATCATTACATCACATTATTTATGAAAAATCCATGTCTATTCATACAAATCTCATATTCACATAATATATCAATTTAAGTATTTTATATTATGGTAAAGCGTGTGGTGGCTTTTAAGAGCTTATTTATCATAAAGTATGTATTAAATGCATTATATTTTTATATGAAGGGCTGAGTTTTCAATCGCTCTATAAAACTTTTATTTGAAAAATAAAGTTAATGTCAGTGTGACAGATTTTATGAAGAAATTAGTTCAAACTAATTTTAATTTTATTTTTAAAAGTTGGTAGACTATTGAAAAAATCGGTCCTAAGTCAGGGTAAGTGTCCAATAAGGTTGGGTAGTTATTAATAAAATTAGCTGTAGTATAATTATTTTCAAAAATTAATTATTTGGCATAAGATTAGCTCTCTAAATTTATGAAATGGTGGACACTTATTTTGGCACAAAATTATATTTAATTTGTTTATCATTGAAAACATCACTGCATTAATATCTAAAAACATTTATAGTAACTTTATTATATTGCCCTTTGATCATTAAAATTATTATAGCTTCATATAATAAAGAAGTATTAAAATCATAAGTATTCAGCATGTGTAGCTCTGTCTGAGTATTAAGTGTGTACCTAGTCTTATAATGCTCTCATATAACTTACAAATGTATTATTATGATATTGATGGTGCATGTGATTTAATGGTCAGGATGAGTGAACAGTAGTTTTGCGTTCATTTCTATCCGATTTTTTTAAAACTAATAGCTTAAAACCGGGTGACGGACACAGGTTTTTTTTATCCCCAATCCCTGAACGGGCAGTTTGTTCCCTCGGAGCGCGTGCCGAACCGCGAGCTAAAAATATAAAACTGTCATTTTCTGTAGATCAAGCCACTTGAAATCTATTTGGATATTCAGCTGAAATTAGGTTTCCCGGTGATGTTAAAGTAAGTTTACCTGTTTGCCCATCCTGACCTTACTGTATGCTTTAATAATAGTTGTTACCTTAACCCGCTAAGTATATTTTAGTATACGTAAGTTATATTAAGTTGTGTAAGCAGTATCACTCCCGTAGTCCCATCCTTTGTCCGAACTCCCAAAGCATGTTTGGAAGATCGACTGTTGAAGGTAATATTTTTGTTTTATGTTATTTGTTTCACAACTCATTTTCACGATAAATTATTTGTATTTTTATGTGGTCTTTTGATACCTTAAATAATTTAAAACAATATTTTAAAGGTTACTCAATATTATTATTAATTTGTTTTAAAAGTTTATCAGAAGGCCACATAAAATTGTTAATTTCCCTAAAAAAATATTTCATCAGTATGTGTTGCCTCACTCCTAACTCACATTAAATATAAAAAATAAAGTTTGACTACTAAACGCCTTTCTTGGCTATAAGCTTCATAAACTGTAGATTTAAGCCCAAATATTTTTGTTATAAATAAATTAGGCTTAAGTCTACAGTAATTTGTGTCACATTACGCTAGTTTACATCCACACAACACGCATTGCTTGCGAAAAGTTGCGCTTTTGTTTGTTATACATTACTAAATATTTTCTCCATCCCAGTCTAAAATGTACTTCAAATGTTTTAGTTATAGGGCCCATTTTCGAGTTTCTATCGCCTGTAATAAGAGTATAGGCTTAATTACTCTCTTTGAAGTAAAATAAAACATGTTGAAAGTACATTTCAGGCCCATTTTGTTTTTATATTTTCCATCTGGCAACATTGCCAGTATTTATTTTTTGTGTAACGTCTAACAGTCATCGACACGTGCACAACACGGTGAAACGTGACGTTATTAAGCTTGTGTGAATGTTGGCTAGTTCTGTGAGGACCTTACTCTCTGGGTAATTCACTAAAACTATGATTGAAATCAAAGTACTCATGTCATTGTCAATTATGATTTGTCAAAAATGTCACGAGTATTTTGGGAGCACAACACTAAAATTGCCGTTAACATTTTACGACTTGAATTGAATATCCTTATACCTTTCAAAATTCTATTCGTGGATGGGATGAATAAAAGCCACGTACGAACTTGGAACAAATCAAATATCGTGGTAGATGTTTGTTCATAGGTTCACACAATTAAAGTCGTTGAATGTAAACGATTTCCAATCAAAGTGTACCAGTTTTTAATGTAAATCTTTTGTATGGTATGCAGCGACGGACCCGAACGCGTGGCGACTGGGCCGGATAGAGGAGGCGGAGCACGAGACGCCCGTGTGAGGCCGCGCCCTGCACGTCGCCGTGCGCGCGCACCACAAGCGCGCACGGCGGTAGACGTGCACATGTATGTACTGCAGGACTGTGTGACAGGTGACGTGGCTACCCGCGCTCCATATATGCAAACCCGTGACTCGATACCATCGGTGTGATGCGTTCCATTCAATAGTCGATTTTGTCGACTCGGATACTTTCACTTACGAATTATATCGAATAATTCGATTTTAGTGATAAGGTTACATTTTAAAGTTAAAGATTTCTTGGAACCATTGTGAACTTAATGAATCGATTATAATGTTAGTCGATAAAAATACCTAGTCAGTAAATTGAAGTGGTTGAATAAAATCTTTACCTCTACATAATCGTTTATGCATAATAATTTAATCGACTAATTCGACTATTAAATTGAACGAATTGTGACTTGTTCAACTTTTTACATGCCAGGGAAACATCGTTACTTTGATCTTAATATTGAAGTATAGTGACAAAGTTTACAACGATGGGTCTCTGCCATGTAAATAATGATTATTTAAAGTATATCTTACAAATGATCTGAAACGAAATAGCACATTGAAAAAAAGACTAGAATCATTATTTTGTGTATACTATTTATGTAGATAGATTATAACTAAATATTGAATCGATATGACGTCGTATTGTCCCCAATAAAGTAAATAAACGAGAGGTTATATTTAAATAAATGTTTTGTGTAAATACATTATAATATGATATGATGATGATATTGTATAGAGATTGAGAAATTGTGTGTACAAAATATGTATTCTACTCGATTCGTAGTGGCCATGTTGTGGAAACAGAGTCTATACTTACAGCCTTCTAAATCTCACAGTTTTATCAACTTGTAGTAGTTTCCAAGCTTAAACATATCTATAGGCTACTTATCTATTAGGCTATATGTATGTATGTACTTTACTGTAGGTGATTTTTGTTTTATTTATTTTCAATAGAGATATAACGTAAGAGTTTATCTGGCAGCTCATATAAGTGCAGGTCACCGATATATCAAGTTAACATGTGCAAATAATGCATAATTATAGACTTATTTGATTATTTGTATTTTTCACAGAAATTACCCAACAGCTGAGTATAAACTTGCCATTAAGTTCAGTTTCATTAGGTTGTAATCCTAAAATACACTTAAAGTATGAATGCTATAAAACTGTGATTTTTTCAAGGGAATGATACTGCAACGATTCCTCTCATAATGACTTCTATCCCTGTAAAACACCACAAGTTATCTTTTGACGATATAAGCCACATAATAAAAATGTACCTGATAATCATTTGTTGTGAAGAAACTTGTCGAGTGGACAATAAGAGTTTAAAGCCGCTGCGAGCGCTGCACTGACCTTAAAATAGTTTGATTATATTATATCAAATAATAAATTAGTATTTAGCATATGCAGCGCAAACAGCGGCTTTAAAACAAAACTATCATTGATCTTTGTAAGTCACAAATTAAACAAGCAGGCCTTAAATAATTGCAATAGAATGTTACCATAGAGTTGCAAAACTGACTAAGAATTGATGTCATTTTCAATCTTATTTCTATAAGAATAAGGTCGGAAATATTTTAAACCGGTTGTAGCGTTTAGCAGTTTTGCTCATAAAGTGTATCTTAATCACGAAATAGGGAATGACCACATTAAACTGAAATATTGACCTGATTATAATATTGTTGTACAAATTGTTGGTGGTTATCGAACAATGCACACTCAAGATGTCTGGACACATCAATTAGTCGTTAATTATTATTTCCTAAAGCAATAAGTACAGTTTTAGAGATACTGATTGGCTGTGTCTGGCAAGTTGACAAACTGAACATCGACTGAAAAAAAAAACGTAATTTATGTTTCAGAATTTTTGATTACTCACCTGAGTAAACAAATTACTGCACGAAAATTAGAATTAAACACCTTTTTTAACGAGACTTCTACAGCACAATACCTATTATAAATAAGCAAATTTTAATTTACTTCAACAATAAGTTTTTTCTCGGTTTCATAATGTCAACTTGCGAACGGCGATCGTCGCTCGCAATACCATTGCAATCGAAACTAATCGCTCGTTTACTACTTTCCTTTTGTTATCGTCACGACTGTGCAATTTAAGTTAGGTAATAATTTAGCCATTGATAGCAACGAAAATGTTTTATTTTTTACTTTATTTTATTTCCGTGATGTCTTCCCAATATAATTTTAATTGTTAAATGACGATAAATAGGATTTTGTTTCGACAAGATTGCAAGTGACCGATCGCTTTCAGACGTAGCAATATAAAGGTGCCCAATTCTTGTAAATGCGTGTGAAAAACTTGTATGTAAAATGCGGCAGCAGTATGATTGTGTATAGTGATGTATAAACATTCCAAAATTATCAGTTTTGGCTATTGGAATTATTGTTAAAAGTATACTTAAGGGTCAGAAGCACTGCCAATGCAATTTGATTGCTTGTTTTGCGGTCACTGCATTATATTTTGTAATTAAGGATCTCATTTTGTTTTGTATAACGATTTTGATTTGTCTTGATAAATGAGGAGCACTTTTTAAGTTTTTTCAAATGTGGACAAACCACTTTGTAATGTATGTTTCAGGACAAATGTGATTGTTCACATACTTGCCTTGTGTCTGTGTAAGAGCACCCGGTGTGTGTTAGTATGCCTTATTGAATTGCTGTTTGTGATGATTGTAAATTATGAATGTGTTGTATGATTAATTGTATTGAATCATCTTAGTACATGTTGAGACAAATAGAGATTAAAGAAATAAAGTAACAATTGTGTAAAAAAACATTTGTTTTATTTTTGTTTTGTGTATAATTTTTGGTGTTTTAATTATTATATGATTCAAAGAAATATTAAGTAAAATAAGATAGTAAATTGTCAATAAAATGCCATAATGGACTGATCCTAAGTTTATTAATAAATTAATTACTGCTATCACAAAACTATGAGTCGTCAAACGTCATCCGTCCAACTCCATGTTGCTTAATATACCTTCTGTACTGTTTGTATTTGTTATTTTCTGCTAAAGCCTTCTTAGCTTCTTCGTCTTTGATTTCCTTCCAAACTTTGAAGTTCTCTTTGATCCAAAGTTCTTCATCCAGGAACTCTTGCCTCTCCTTATCATCTATAGCATTGAACTGATGTTGTCCAAGTTTCATATACTTCCTGATTAAATATAACTTTTCTTCTTCACCATATGGTTTCTTCAGTATGGTGAAATTCCAAAACCATCTGAGATACCAGTAAATGTAATATGCTATGGTGTAGGGTAGGATGATTAACTGCACCCACAGTATGTCAACAATCTCAGGCTTGGCGTAGGCTCCTTTGATATCCATGTTCTCCTCAATAACTTTCCTTATCAACCTGTCTTGCTCCACTTTCTGTTCAGCCTTAGACTTCTTCACTCCTTTACTCTTAGACTGTACTTCTTTCATTTCAGTTTTGGCTAATTCGAGAGCTTTATTTCTATACTTTGGCACTGTCATGAAGTATTTGATAGCGGTGTCGTATTTAGACCACGCGCTATAGTACTGTATTATGGATATAATGGTAATTGTAACAGCGATCACAATGCGCACGTCGACTTTCGGCGCCATACGCCGCCGGTAATACCTGTAGTAGTGAGCGTAGTACTCCTGGGGATTGTCCAACATGTAGTCATAGTCTGATCTCTCTTCATCATCGCGCAAGATTTCGTACGCTGTCGCTATTTCCTTGAATTTTTCCTCCGCTTCTTTTTTAGTTTCGGGCGTCCTGTGCAAATCGGGATGAAACCTTTTGGCCAGTTGTCTGTAGTTTTTGGCGATCTCATTCTTGGTAGCTTCTCTTGTTACACCAAGAACTTCATAACAATTTGCTTTCCCACAGTAAATGCCTTCCAGCAGGTGATCGGCTGACGAGACCACTGCGATCTGCCATGTTACACAGAGAAGGAAGAAGTAGTTGTATTTTGAATACATTCTTATTTTAACACATACTCTAAGTTATAAATGCAGTTATTTGTGACTAGCACCTAAAAGTAATTATAATATAAAATTCACGATTTTTCAAAAATATGCTACGCTACCACGACTGATTGTCAATTTGACAATATCAGCGAACAGGACTAACTGTCAACGTCATTGCAACGTCAGCTTATTTTATGTAGGATTTTAGTTTTTTTTTTAAGCAATAATAAATTATTACAAAAGATTTTGTCATATTACTTTAAGAGTATAATTTTATACTGACATTTTCTATAAATTAAACATGACGAAGGTAGATGTACGAGATCGATCATTGATTGGAAAAGGAGTCACAGTGTTTTCTCATTTTCACTCGCACTGGCAATCATATAATAATGACACTTGTCAGTTGTCTGTCAATGTCAGAAAAATCTGATGTCAGTTGTCACACGTGTTTCTGTGTTATGGATTTAGAAAATATTTGGAAAAAATGATCGAAAATGTGCTAGAAAGTTTTGCGGAAAGCTTATTTTTATTCTTATCTGGTCAACCAAAAGATGTAAGAAGTCTTTTAGTGAAGAAACATCAAGATAATTTGCAGACACACGGTGACTTTAGTTTTCCTAACTCCGCGAAATCCTGGCATGAATTTGCCATTTGTGATGAAGTGGGTAATAAAGAGGACACTACGCTATTGCAAGTGATCCGTAAAGACTGTGGAGACATAGTTGAGGAATCTAAAAAGTGGACGTTGCAAGTAAACAAATTGAAGGAAGATAATGGTCGTATTTATTTGTTTTTGGAACGACCGAAGACGATTTGTGTAGGTTTATCGGAGGCGTTACGGAACGTTGCGGTGTTAGCTCAGAAGTTACATGAAGCCGAATCTGTAGTTCAATTAGATCCTTGCTGTGTGGAACAATGTAATCTAACCTCCTTGCGTGCGAAATATGTTAGCAATGTCATCAATAACTTGTGTGCTTTGAATAAAGTGGACTCGAAAATGTTTGTTACTACAAAGTCTTCCAGCAATAGAGAAGGGTGCCATAGAGTACTATGTGGGACTGTTCTGAACTCTAAAACTGGAGCTAAAGAAACTGAAATAAGTGCACGTGACTATATTAGGTAAATATATTTACTACCTACTCATTTGAAGTCATTATTATTTTTAGCCAGTTCCAACTGAATAATATTTAAAAAAGGAACTATCCATTATACATTTTGTCTAATAATGTTTTTATTTTTTAATTCCAGGTTAAGACAAGATGAGATGACACTAATAGCTCAACACAAGTATGGAGTGAGAGTGTCCACAGATTCAAAATGGAAGGAGTTTATAGCTCACCTGGGTGAATCAGCCGCTGCCTTTGAGTTACTGCAGACAAAGCCTAGCAGTCCAGTCAAAATTAACTTTGATTGTTCTTCTGTTGGATCTAGTAAAGGTTAATATAATATATTGAAACTTTGTAATCTTAATTAGCAAATTGCATCCTAACAATAAGGGTTAATCCCAAGCAATACTTAAAGGCTTATGTTTAACTGATCACCAGATATAGTAACAAACAGCAGACAAAAATAGTAAATGATCACCAAAATGAAACTCGCATTTTAATGTAAAACTATCACCAAAGTTTTAACACTTTGCTATCCTATTTAAGTGAAATTACTCCAAAATAAATCATGCGTAAGCCAAAAATAGTAAATGATCACCAAATTAAACCACCATTTTAAAGTAAGATGATAACCAAAGTTTTAAAATTGTGCTATCCTATTTAAGCAAAATGAGTCCAAAAAAATCATTGTTATCCCAAAAGTAGTAAATGATCACCAAAAGTAGTAAATGATCACCAAAAGTAGTAAATGATCATCAAAAAAGTTTTTACATCTTGCTATCCTGTTTAAGTAAACTGACTCCAAAAAAATAAGTTCGGCCTGATAAAATAAATGTAATAACATTATGGGGACCCTTTTCCTGCACTAGCGTGGAAAATTGTCTATTGCATGCCTCTAAACAGTGCGATACGAGTGTATTGAGAAACACATTCTTCTTCTTCTTTCTCCTGCCCTGTTCCCAATTTTACTTGGCGTCGGCGCAATATGTCATTTTCTTCCATTTTCCCCTGTCACTCGTCATACTGACACTCACGCATGCATTGCAAGCCGGACACATAACTTAATATGGCATCATAATACTTTATTTGGTAATAAGCCTACATTTTATGGCAATCACAGTGACTTATTTAGGCAAAAATAATACATTAATTTGGTCGTCAAGAGTTGGTGATCATTTACTAAATTTGGTGGTCGAATACAATTTAAAGTGAAGTCGTGACTAAAATAGCTGGTACTATTACATTTTTAGACTTTATTTTTCTGGTGTTCAGTAGATATTTCTGGTTGCAAAACTTAGGGTATCAAAGCATTTTATGGTGGTCATTATATTTGTTCCCATACTTAAACAACCATTTTTAAGGTAACTAAACATTACCCCTACTAGGGGAAGGCCAAAACTGTTCACCCAAACACCATATTTTAGAAGAGCTTCAGCTAAATTGTATTATATCATAAGAATTGCAAAAATATCTGCATGCCAATTAGAAAGTTAAATAACCATGAGATATATAATAAATAAATAAATGAATCATACGTATCTTTGACTATACACAAACCAAAACTTCAAGAAATCAAGGCTACATACTTGTAATTACCAAATAATAAAGTTGTTATATTTGTTCACAGGTGCATCATTCATTTTGTACAATTGTGCCAGACTGGAGACTATAATAAGGACATACAATGATAAAGTTTGTGATAAAACATATCCAGAATTACCATCTTTTGAAGATGTGGACTTTTCTTTGCTAATACTAGAGGTAAAAAATAAAAATAGTAAATACTTAAGTATATTGATATACTTCAGAATATTGAAGAGCATAGAAATATTAGGTGGAAAAGTATAAGTAAAGAACCAATATCTTTATTCACTGGGTTCAGTGATTCAGACTATCCAAATTATATCCAAATAATCCTCTATAGGTAATCTTTAAATACATCTATAAATACGAAGGGTTAGCAGAATCAAAAACAGGTTTAAAAACAAAATAATTAATTATTTCTTTTCTTTCAGGATGAATGGCATTTAATATTCAACTACATACTTAGTTTACCAAACCTTTTGAGGAGCTGTGTGGAGCAAAACAAGCAATCTTGTGACTTCAGACCGCACCACATATGTAGTTATCTCTGCCTTATGGTCAGAGTATTCAGTCAATATTACAGAAAAACAAGAATATTGGTGGTAAGTACGTACAATAACAAAAATGCATGCATATAATACAAAATTTTAATAAGTAAATACAATCAAGGTCAAAAAGAATTTGTTGCACAAAAAGTTTGTGCATATTATTCAGTGTGTAACTCCTAAATATTTATTTGTTATATAATGTTTTTGTTCACACATTGTCTGATGGCAATTTGTCAAATGCCAGTCTCAATGATATTGGTAGACAGACAACAAATGCATTCTTTTACATATTTTTTTGGTATTTTTCACAATATTCTAATAGCTAAAATGTTAGAAAAAGTGTCTTTAGCTTGACTTTACCAATATATTTACAAGTTCGATATGGAAAAATAATAGTACAAAATAAAGCATAAAAAACAAGTTCTCATTGGATTCTAATAAAATTGAGTAAGCTATTCCTCTTTCCAGGAGCCCAGAAAACATCTGCTTCCAGTAATATTCGCTAGGATTCACATGCTGAAAATATTAAATGAAACACTCAAGACATGTTTGAATATTTTAAATATTAAAAGTGTTTCCCAAATGTGAATCATAATCTTTTATTGTTTGCTATTTAAGAATTCAAATTACCCTGTTGCAAAACATTTTTAATAATGCAAATCAATGCCATATCAACGTGAATGCAACTTTTATTATTCGCTTCGTATCAAACGCTAAAAAACTTAGTTTCTCAGCATGGACGGCGAACTTTCATGTTATAGTATTAATTTAGTGTGCAGCCGAGTGAATGCCGTGAGTGCACTTCAGTGCGAAGCCGACATGCATTACAAATTATTCAAGAAAATAAAAGTTCCTCAATATTCAACCACACTACAAAAGAGCGCATAGAAAAAAAATGTTTTGTTTGGAAACACAAAGTTCACGTGATTGACCCAGGTATTTTATTGTGGGCATTGCTGCAACGCGATTGGCCCACCGAGCGGGGCACGAGCGCCGCCGACAAATCACGAACCGCTTACACGGTCGCGCGTCCCGAGTCGCCTAGTGTGTTTTTGACATCGGTAAACGCAGTCGTGAACTTCGGAGCGCATAGATACTTTTATTTATAGTTTAAATCGAATAAAGTCGCTTTGCGTTTGTGAATACCTGTGCTCAATCGGGATACAATAAATATGAGTATTGCTGCTCTAATTCAAGCTGCTGAATACATCGAAAGGCGCGATAGAGGTGATTTGGATTTTCTTTGTTTGAATTGTCAATCGAGTGCAACTACACGCACACGTCAACATGGCTCCCGTCTATTTTTGCCGTGCTATAATCAGCTGATTTTGACGGAATGGCAGTGTACTTTGTTGCAGAAGCTGAGCACGGATACGCGTCGAGTTTACCGGCGTACGAAGAGTCCCGGTCAGGCGGCAGGCGGCCGAAGACCAAGAAATCGCAGGGCAGCAGGTGAGTCGCGGCCGGTGTAGTGCTATAGTGCAGTGATAATGTGTGATCTCAGTGGTGTTATATGTGCAGTGTCGGCGTGTCGTACATATTGTATGTTTTCTGTTCCAGGACGACTCATAACGAGTTGGAAAAAAACAGGTGAGTGTTTATATTTTGATTGATAACGATGAAGTCGGGTGTGCGCCGTGTGCCGGTGGCGGGTGCCGGCGCGCGGTGCTATCGCGTGGCGCAGTGACCTTGGCAGGCTAGTCGCCAAGGGAAAGAGTGCATGATCGTAATGAGACGTGCGGGTGGGGCGGATGACGCTGCTAACCCATTTGGCAGCAGTGCCACGGGCGGCAGGGCGCTGGCTGCCGTTACGTCACGCTGATGCTGCTCGGCTACCTGTAGGCCGCGTGTTTACGCGCTGCGTTTGCTTAGGCCCAGCGCCCGCCTGCCCGCCAGGCTGCTAGCTCCACTAAGGAGGACGATTTGCGAAACAAAGCCACTCACAGTGACATACTACTTCGCCTACGTAGTTATTTACTCGCGGTGAATAGGAATTTAGAACCGGTAACTTGTTAGCAGGCAGTTATTCTCGTTTCATTAAATTAACAATCGTACCCAGTTTCTTGGCTTGTGGCTGTCGGGTTCGTTTCATTATATCCCCGAGCTTACGAACAATCCGCATTTGCAATTATAAACGTGGGTTCTTTGATCTTCTGTTGAATAGTGGTGATCACGGCGAGCCCTCCGACTTCGGGAAATAATACGAAATTGATTGTAAAAGGCCTGTAATAACTTTAGTATTATGAAATGGGTAAAAGTACAGTCGGCATCATAAAATAGTAACTTATTCATCGGCCCCTAATGGAGGGGAATTTGCCTATTTGCCTAAGTTAAAGGTCGCTTTCATCATTGAATTTGTTATCGCAACGAGAGGTAGGGCGGGGACACTGATTATTTAATTTATGGTTCGTTACAAATAGTAATTCAATTGAACGATTTTATTTGATAGATTAAACTGTAAATAATGGTAATGAATGGCTGCCAAATACGTTGACAGCTGGTAATTGAATAAAACTGTAATGGGTACTTCGAGTAACATTGTAATGATTTTTTTCGCCTTTAGAATAGAGAGATTTTAATCGCAAGGCCTGTCAGTTGTCTGGCCACTGCGAACCGAGAGTCTATTAAGAAATCTATTCAACACACATTTTTGTTGCAATCGTACTAAAAAAACTGTTACAACGCGTAAGTAGAGAAGCGACAATTAGTTCCACTAAAAGCGTTTTTGTCGTTAACTTACATTTTAGACGCGAAAACCTTTCTCTAACCGTTCTCAACATAATATTTCACATAGAAATCTGACGTGATGTCTGCTAGCGGTCTATTATATTATATTATAGCAGTCTATTATAAAATGACTAGCTATTTCCTAGGGATTTGCTCGGATTCTCCGGGATTTTTATGCACCCGGAAAATGTGTCCTTCCTTATGTTTTTCCGTCTATATTCATCTCAATATTTCATCAAGAGAACTGCAGAGAAAGTGAATGACACTTTCTCATACGCAGTATTCGTAAACATGGCTATAACAGACTGTAAAATGTCCTAGAACACTCAAAAACTACACGTTCATTTCTATAAATGTTCGTCACATTGATATTAGAAACAACTACAGCCATTAAGAAACGATAAGAGAAAAAAACCTCGTTATTTAATCGTGTTAACAATTAACTGTTCTGCACTATGTTAATTGTGTTCTCATTAATATAATTATTCTATCAACGTGTACATCTTCTAGAAATACACGTTTTGAATCGTGCTAATTATCTACTTTCTATTTTTTTTCTAAGTCACAATTTCCGAAAAATAAATGTTTGCTTGAATTGAAATTGGCTAATCAGCCTGGAGGTCATGTTGGTCTGAATATCTGTCTCTCGTCTTAATCAAAAGAAACCATACTGTTTAGTCTAGAATTAGGTCTAAATCAAAAACATTTTGACTTGTTACCGTGTGGATCTAATAAATATAATTTTCTTTAGGCACATTAGGAGGACTGTTGTCTATTTTTACGGAATTCATTTATGTTTAATACTAATTTAGGAAAATAGTGCGACTGCGTTGCATTTTATCACTTGCAAAAATAACTTTGAATTTTTCGTGAAATTATTTTATAAAAACCTAAAGTGTTCTAAATCTAAAAGAAACTCAAAGCCATCCCGTTTTCTCAATACAACTCAGTCTGAGTCCACCAGTGGTCATAGGCCCCTACTTGAGCCACACCCAGTCAAACCAGAAAATCGCCCCATTGTGGATGAAGAAACTAGTCGTGCACTTGCTAATGTACTCATGATCAGATTCTTTAAACCGTGCCTTGGAAAACATGAGGAGGAAAAGGATAGATAGATTCACGTCTTTAAACGAAACTTAGATACAGCTATATGCTCTCAAAACATACGGTTACGATTAAGAGTCAACCACGTGTACGAAAATCAGCATTATAGGCCTTTCGGACTTTCACAAAAAAAAAACAAAACTTTAGCAATAAATGGTAAATTCCGCATTTATGACAAATACGTCGCATGAGGAGGAAGATTTAATATAGGAGCATCAATATTTAACAATCAATTGTAAAAAGTATAGTTTAAGCATTAATTTAAATGAACACTTAAAGATTCGAAGACCTAAATAAATACCGCATTATTTTAACAACAGTACAATATTCAATCTAATTCAGAAATACATAACTCAGTCACTAAATTACGTATAGATGTAGCAGAATTACTAGACAACGATACGATCACTCTAGTGTCATGTTAGAGGTAGGTCTTTTGTGCAACCATTGTTCTAATTCTGATAATAGCGTGTACCTATAGTGGCGGTGATTTATACCCTAGCTTCTAGGTATGACTGCTAATGGTATCTTATTAATGTATGCTGTAATGGCCGCCACTGTTTGTATATAATTTCATGTTGTATGGCTAACGTGTTGGTAAATCATGCCGTGTTTCCTTTGGTTAGCAACTGGTTATATTGTGTGTCGCTATGTACCTAGGTGAAAAGTAGGGATTAAATTACTGAATTGGTGAAAAATCGAAACCACTTACACGTCTCAAAATTAATAAATGATTAATTCTAAAAATAAACGTTAACTGAGCAAGATAAAACATATATAACATGATTACTTCTTATTTTCGAAAAATGTGTTTAGCCAATCTTGTGATTTGAAATGTCGACGATATCAGACAAAATGGCACCTCAGACTAACAAGTGCAAATTGCACTTTGTCATTGTCATTGTCACACATTCAAAAATAGTCAGTCTGATTACGATTTAGATTTAAAATGAGCGAAACAAACAAATTAAATTGTTTTAACACACCTATCACAGTTTTTTACTGATAGTGTTTTCCTAGACAAAGTTACAGTGGTTCTCTCTTTGAGTCCTTTTCCTCTAGACAAAGATGCAACTACAAAGAAAGACACATATTTAGAGTCAGGATTTTTAGAGTGAGTTTGCGAATTATTTTACGATTTTACGGCTATGGTTTATGATATAAGTTTAACCCCAAAACCGGTAACGAAAGTTCCTAGATAGATTTAATTAGCATCAAGACAGACTGCTACGCAAATAGAGTTAACAACGAATTTCTCTTTAGTAACCAAAGATTGCGATCTTAATGCAATACGTATGTGTGAAATATCTAGTATTTCCAGTTTAGGATTATTTTGAGAAAGTTTGTTTTGAATTATTTTACTTATTTTTATTAAGACACAAGTTTTTGGCACTGACTGTACCAGATTTGTCAATTTCTTTAAGATTAATAGAGACACTGAATCTGCGATCCTAACGCGGCAAAAAGAGATAAAAGCTAACCTCCGGGCTAGATTTAGGACGATGGAGTCTAGAACAGTAATGTGCGTAACATTTCAATACCGAGAAAAGGTTTCAGAGCACATCCGCCGTAGACTTTTCTTATAACACTTTCGGCAACGTAAGCGTGATTGATGGACAGTCACATTACATAAACGCCCCATTGTACGATAAAAATATATTATTTTTTATCCAAGAAGGTTTTATGCACGTCGAAACGACGTCTATTTAGGTTGCTTTCTCTTCAAACAGCTCTCCACTTTGTTCGCCTAGGAAATTGACTTTACCTGAATGTTGGTACCTGTTTTGTGTGGTTTAGGCTCGTTGCAAGTGCTGCGGCAATTGAAAGGCCCATTTCCTACCTTATTATGAAAGTACCCATGTCTCTCTCGTGATTGCTGTGTTTTATTGGTAATTTCAATTATAGTTAATTTTGCTGACATAAAGCAATAACCTGCCGACTTCTGCTATTAGTATTTATTTCATAATAGCGCTGCTGTTGAATGGGATAATGTCTAAAGTTAATTTACTGTAAGTGCTGTCTGATTTATATGGGTGACTGAACGTCGGCTCGTAGCATTTACTATTTCTGCCGCGCTTACAAGCTATTTATTCTGAAAACAATTAAATGTCATGCAGTTTCGAATTCTTCATCTCAGTTACCGCTTACTGTTTCAATGCTAATGTGTTCATCAATCCACTCACGCGCAGACATAAAACGATCATAAAACTCGCGCATTTCAGATTAGATATATTCACACGTTGTACCGCCGAATCGCTTGAATAACCACACTTGAACGTACTCGTATACATAATAATACCGTGTTTACATAATGTTTTGGTGACGTGGCGCGGAGCGAGCGGAGACACCGCCTCGGAGCGCTCGCGCAGCCCGCGACCACTGTAATTTTCCAATAAAGCGAACTTAACTATATTTTATCATGTATTTGCACACACCAATTGCAAATCGTTTGTTGCTAACTGACGTTGTGTGTATTGTTTTATTTGTCATTCTGTCTATACGTATTTGGACCGTGACGAGTCCTCACTAATTTGGTCACGTTTTTTGTGCAATGACACTTGATAGGTGACTGAGAGACGTCATGTGGGGACAAATTGCACTCTAGGAGATGATGTTAGTTGAATGCGAAGCGAACATTTCGTGTTGTGAGTTTATAAAGTTGTTCATAAGACGCAGTAACAGTATTACTCGACAATGTTTCTATGACTAATGCAAACACAAACTACACGTGTATTCCATCATTAACTTCGTCATATTAAAAGGACGATCCTTGCTCATTTAATCGCGAAACTAACTTCATCTATTTATTTGTAACACTTGCACACATTTTAGATAGAAGTGGATTGTTATTATTGCAGGGAAATTCATTATCAGGATTTAATAGTAAATGAATTTGCTCTAGCGTATCAATTGTTGGTATTTAGGATTGATTTTTTCCATATATTTCCGGGATTTAAGAGGAAAAAGAATGTGTTAGTTCTCCTGTTTTGCACGTATTATCTTATTGAGGAAAACGGTTGTATGTGGCGTTATTAGGCGATGATTTGGCAACGTGGCTCCCGATATGCAAGGGGATACCGTTTTATTTATGGCATACGTGACATAAGCTGTATTATGAAACAGAAATAGGTCATTTACCCGGATAAAAACTCTGTCCTTTGGGTTTGATCCGTATGTCCTTATGATGTTTATTATCAAGCCATATTGCCGTGAAAACGTGAAAAGAGTATCTACCACTTAGACTTAAGTATAATATTTTTAAGTAAAAATTAGATGCGGAAAAACTGCAACAGACTTGCAAAAGTTTCAAGCATCGGCAAATAAGTTTTAATTGCGAGTTGAACTTAGATGTCACTTGAAGTGCGGTCAAGTAACTTTTTGATTTTTGCAAAATGCGTAATAACCATCTGGTGTTCTCTAAAACTGGATCGAATATTTCTTTTATTGTAGAATGAGCTCTGTAGGTACCTACGTGACACAAACCACGTGGATACGAGCGAAGACCGAACGGTGACTAATGCCACAACACTACTTACATATTTATCGTAGTTATAGCAAACAATACTGCAATAGCCTGCATCTGACATGTGTTGCTATTATGCTAAATGTATGATCTGAATACTTAATTTTTGGACCTATGAAAAATTTCCATACGGCATTAAGTGCGAAAAATATCATAGTAGAACATGTTACTTCTTTAAAAGAGTGTCCATGGAGTTTCTTACCAGCTCTTCTCCATGAGACCAACTTTTTGGAACCATAAGAGCATTTCATAAGAGCTTGCAAATCTCTTTTTGAAATAGAAACAATTGTCTTTTGATTAACATTTCCTATGTTGCATGCTAGCGTATTTACAAAGTGTACATAGCCAAAACGCATCCATAGGAAACTGCTCGCTGATATTTTGTAATGCTGTTTTTTAATTTGTGATTTCAAAGTATACACGAATTTTGCGTACTGCTCGAGTATAATTCGTAGCTTAGACGTGCACATGCATCTTTCCAATTTATACACGGTCAAATTTAACTATACAAAATTAATATAAGTAAAGCATTAAATAAAAAAGGCTTTTGAATCTGAGTTTGTTTATTAAAAATGCTAATTAAACAGGCTTCTTTTTGATATCATTATTCGCCCCCAAAAATGTATGTTGCCTTCTAAATTACTAAGTCAACCACAATTAACGAGCATCTAAATAATACTATCTTAGCCACTAGTATCTTCTAAGTAAACCACTCTAAATACAACTCAGCATGATGGTTATTTTTTAGCATCTAAATTTGTAGCATGCATTCTAACAGTAAACTTCTAAAATAATATTAAATGACACCATAACATATATTTAATTAGCTTCAAATTTTTTAACTCAGTACGTTTAAAATGTAAGCATGCAACATGCAGCAAGCATCGCTTCTGTCAGGGCTCCGGTGCTGCGGGGCTCCGGCGGTCCCATGCGAGCTTATCGTCGCAGATGGTTTTCACGCTCACCACCGCAGCTTCGGCTTGCTGGCCGGCTCGGCCAGCCTGCCGCGCGGCGAGCGTTAAAACTACCTGCGCCTCAGCTCGCAGGCCGCCTCGCCCCTCCGCGCCTACGAGGTTTTGAATTGCACTCTAGGGGTAGGGCAGACAAGACTACGTGGAGTCGGTTTTGCAGCGATTCGTTTTCGTCACTAACTTCAATTTTTAATACAATGTTTTTTAATTGAAGGTTATAAATGGCAATATACTTAAAAGGAGGCCGAGTTAGTAAATTAGATGACAATGTATAAATAATGTTGTAAAATTGGAAGCTTAATCATGTGTTCAATAAATAATTTTGTGGCTGCACTTATATTTCCCATAAAAAATCAACTTATTTAAAAAATTTACAAAAAAAAATTGAATTTACGAGCATTATTAAAATTTAAATTAACATTAAATTCTAGGTCGTGTTTTAATCAAAATGGCAGCATGCAACTGCTCGCGAATAGATTGGAATCGTAAAGTTTTTCGCACCTATTCCAGTGTATACACGATTAGTTTGCATGCGGACTAGCACTGTATATTATGGAACAAAGCAAGTTACTTTGGCCACTACAAAATATATGCGAGTATTTGCGTACTGCTGCTGTATACATCGGAAGACTTTGTATAAAAAGTGAATTCCAATCTATTCGCGACTAGTTTCACACGCTTGCGTACTAGCCATGTATATACTGTAAATACGCTGCATGCTACAGTAATACTGTTTGCGAAAGGATCATTTAAAATACTCTTGATTTTACATGAGGAAAAAAATTGTGTCGTTTTTACTGCGTTTTATCTAGGTTTATAACTAGTCACTTCTTTAACATTACAGCGGCAATAGAAAGTGAATTAAAATCATGGCCACGTTTGACAAGTCAAAGGAACTATCCGTTTCTTACGACTAAATCAATCTTATTCATACCTATGCGACCTACATATGATTGTAACCATTTTAATGGGCTTGTTATTATTATTGCCGATGTATAGTATAACCTTCAATATGGGCCGAATGTGATTAGTCAGTGAAAACATGACATCACCATTATGTGCTGTGTATCGTTACTGGGTACACTGTACTTTGGTAGGATTTTCCATTATATTTTCCACAGATTTTCTCAATCTCATAAATGCTAGACGAGTATTAATTTCGGTAAACGATTTTTGATCGACAAAAATATGTAAAAAATCCGGTATGTAAAGTGATCAACAATTTTTGACCCTGACTGTACTGTAACGTAGAAAATTTTTGTGTAAGACAGGTTTTGTTTTCAAAAAGTGTAGTCACGTAGATACTTTTGTACCTTTTAAAGCAATTTACAACTTCGAAGTAAAATATAAAAAATAGCGGAAAATTTTCCTGAAGCTACCAACGACAATGTGATAAAGGTTATTTCGTGGAAGTCACGAGGTTTTTCGAAATAAATCCATATGAATAATGAAAGTTTTCGTGGTATTTTTTTTGTAGATTAAAATATATTTTTGTTTTAGCCTTTTGGAAGGTCTTTTTCGTAGGAATTATTATCGCAAAAATATTGCACAGGTTTTCGAAAAGATTATGGTTTATTACTTATTGACAAAAAAAAAATAGTTTTTAATAAACAATTTCGTTATTTGATCTTTCTCGCGATTGTTCTAGATTAATTAATACACTACCTACTATTCACACCTATGTATAAATCACTCGATACATAAACAAGGTATATAATAACTCGCATTACGTTCGCTATAGTAAACAAGACCTTGAGAACTAATTTTAGACGTGATTTAAAAGCGACCGATGAAAGCCTGGTGGAACAATTTCCAGGGTATATTTCCATTGATAAATCATATATTTTCACATAACTTGGACCATGATGAATGGCATATAAGTTGAAGGTATCGCCTTTTAAAGAAAACAATGGTGTAAGAAGCGGACGAGGCCAGGCCATGTTTATCAGCAAAATCTATTTGTCGTTAAAACATGCGGTTGCTATGGGAACAGCTAATTATTGTGAAATTGTGTTAGCAATGAGGAAGAGGAAAACTTTCCTTATACGAAAAAGTACCTATTGTTAAATTTAGGAGTAGTAAAGCCTTAGAAATATTTATCGTTGTTTCTAACTGCTTACCGGTAAGGAAGGTCAGATAAAGACACTTTCTACAGAACTGATCATTTGATTGAGACTGACACATAAACCTTTAGTAATTAATCATTAATCCCTCCACATTCAACCCCTGTAACCCGCCACAGCCTCCAGAATCCCCAAAAATGTAGAGCAATAAAATGTAAAGCCTACGACAACTAAGCAGGCTTGCGTCTTAAAATCCCACTGGCATCATGAATCCTTCTTGCGCAGATTTGATGTCGAAATTGCCGCTTTCACTATATTGTTCATCATGTCGGCCAAATTTAACGATCGCTCCAAACCTTCTGTCTTCAAGCGTTTTATACCCATACTCTTGTGTTGCTAGTTCGCATTTCTTTAGTTCACAACGCTTCACTTAATTATCAAGACCTAAAATTAAAAGCCACTTCGTAATGGTCTGGAAGAAACGGCGCGAACACTGCTAAGCTCTTCCCCAAAACCGCTGAAAGCTCTGCCAATTTAGCAAAAATAAAAAGTTATTTGAAGTGCCTAAAGATATTCGGCCAAATCTAGTCGAAAAGTTAATTATTCCCTAAATTTTATTTTCACAGAAATCATTTCACAAAGTAGGCACTTAATGGATGGCCGAGTTGGCTTTTTTTCTTATTAGCAAAAGTAACTAGTCGCTAGCTCGCTGTTTCCTATTAAGCCCCAGTAACGTAAGCAAATAAATTGAGGTCCATTATTTTAATTTAACCGTAACAGTATTACAGAAGACATTTTCTATAACTTCCATGGTTGCTCGGGAGATGTTAAGAATGATTTTACACCATTAATGTTTGACATAACAGACGGACGTCACTTCAGATGTAATTGGAAGTCATATTTCTTTACACCATGATGTGCATGATTAATTTTTTATTATATCTTTGAGCCGGTTACAAATTGCATTCTGTTTTTTTTTGTCGTTGGAACAGGATATGAATAAGAATCTTAGTTGTCATCTACGCTATTATGTAGACTTGAATATAACTTAGAAACTTGGTTACAAGGAAAAAATATGACACAAAGATTAGAACTAAACTACATATACAATTAGTATCGCCTTGAATATGAACCTAAAAAACTAGGATAGAATAGCGAGGCGTCATTATGTAATTAGCGAACAATACAGCCGGCCAACAATAGATAATTCCATGGTGATATGGGAATAAGAAAAACATGCACTAGCCATACTCCTACAGTTTTTAAACAAATAACATTTGATACGTCCACTGTCTTGGACGGTAATTGTTAGGTATTCAAATATTTGATAGGCAAATTACATTTGACGTCTTTATGATAAGGAAAGCCTGACTCATCGATCTGATTACAGCGAAATGTTATACATAACATCTAATTTTAAGTAATAATACAGGCGGCTCTTGTGTTATCTAATTTTTAAGGCTTAATTAGATACGCAGAACAATAATTCCAAAATACAGAAAAAAAAAACACCCAATTAACTAAATGATCACCTGATGCAACATCGATGATTATTGACAGCTAATAATTGTGCAGAAATTACGCTCAGTTCGCAAAACAAAAAGGTGCACACAATATATGACTTAGCATTTGCAAACATGTGACCGTCACCGGTTGCCATGTAGCCGCACATACATGCATGAATGTACACCTATATGAACGTAGATATACAGATCATTATCTCCGACAGTCAGTCTGCCGGGACAGTTGTTCTGTACTACGCTCTTAGACTAAGTTTGTTTGAAGATTAGAATAGCGTGCCCTGAATGCGAATAGTCGGGGAGTTCGTTTTAAAATTAATTTTCTTACTTTGTCCTTGGGCGTTTATGTAAAGCTTGGACTTTTTAATGTAGATTAGAATATTGTCATGGCCTAGTTTTTAATTGTTATGACTATGAATGAGGACGTTGCACTCGTGCATTAAATTAGGATTAATTAACATGCGATAGTTTTTTTTGCAATATTTTTTTTTATTGTCGATAGCTATACATGCTAATTATGTTTGCCAGTATGTATATTTTTTCCAATTAAATTGCAATGTTTGCTCGTAATTATGTATTTCCTAAACAGCAAACGAGTTTAATGATAGCGTATTATTAAAATAAATAGTATGCACATACACGAGTAACAAATGATAAAGTGTGTATTATACCTATTTCCCTATTTTATTTGATTAAATAATATGTTGTAAGGATTGGATGAAGTTCGCCTTAATTATGTGTATCATTTACTTTTGGTTACTATTTGAGGCACGTGCAGTCCTTAATTTATCAATATTGTAAATGCGAAAGTTACTGTCTGAACAGTCCCTTGGACATTCAACGATACGGAATAACCACTATTCCATATTTTCATCGCAAAAAAAAATTCAGTAACTCTACAAGTAGTATACTATTTGTTTCATGATAAATTTACAGCAACTAAATCGTGGACGAAGTTTTCCTTAAACCCCATTCGGGTAAAAAATAGATTTATTTTGATTTCAACCAAATTCATTGCTTGTCACAACTAGTTTTTTTTTTTATTCAACTGGCCCAGATATAGTTGATTATAACAATTTTGACTAGTTTCGCATAGACAATAATACAATAGCTATAATTCCTTGGTTTCAACCGTTTTTCTAGACAACTTCCTCCACTCTACTTTTCCTATCACCGTCTCTACGGTACAGTCTCTCTCTCTGCCATATATTAATTGCTAAAATTGTCTTTTTTTTGATGAACAAAGAAAAAGACAATTTTAGCAGTAAAATCCCAATCTAAAATACTGTCAAAGTATATTATGTCTTCAATGTTCATTACAATGGTACCGTGTAAGTGGTAACAGCCTACGTAGGCGTAAGGAGTTGTGTACACTATGTTGGACGAACCGGTTTTGTTAACGGAGGTCGAGAATAGAGCTCTTAGTTAACTCCTGTATTTTGATCCGTACTGTTTTATCGACGATGTTTTGTCACAGATATACCTTAGGTTATATTTCTATGCATAAAAGTGAGTACAAAATGTGTATAACCTAACATCATTACAACCAGATGCAAGAAGTAAATATATTTAAATCCAAATTGTAGACAAAGTTGTCTTCGTGGATTAAATCATTAATATATTAATTAATAAAGAATTCTCGGTCAGTAACTTCGTAAAGTGTCAATAGATAACCTAACATTCTCGCATCACTTAGCAATATAACTTAATCATTATTGTGACTTATGCCAATGCTAAACGACTTATATAATCGCCGTATTTACTACTTAGAACTTAATTAACATACACAGCTCGTATTATCGTAAAACGCGACAAAATAACCTAATAAACGTAACAATAAATTGGCATTTAAAGTAGCAACACCCTGTAGTTTAACAACTCCGTAAATTTCTTAGGTATCGCATCCTGTATATTAGCCACGCCCATAGGAACCACTTAACATAAACACATAAAACTAACACTACATACACAAATGACATCGTTTGCATACATTTTTATATCTCTTGTCATAACTTGAGTGTAAAGCGTCTTTACTTGTATCGTTACGGTAAAATTTGATGCAAATTTAACCAAAGGGCTTCGAGATAAGATAGTGTAATGTATTTGTCCTGTTTTTGTACTTCTTTTGTGATGCGTATGTAGAGTACTTATCATTTTGGTGGAAGCTACCTTGTAAGTCACCAATATTCCAGTGTTAACAAGGAAAAACTCATGTCTTATGAAATATTCGTCATCAAGAATGTGAACGTTGACTGCACAGAACATGCAAAATGAGTGATTAGAAACAGTTCTATCAGTTATCAGAACGAAAACATGAGTACCAGCAATCTCCTTGTCACATGCAATGTTATGTCTTTATCTCAGTCTAAACATACAACATGTTGACCCCACATGAGATCTCGAGATAAGTACGAGCGATGCGTCTAATACACAACTTAGGAATATTGGAAAGCTAGCGCCCACGACTCACCCACGCCGGCCGTTCAACTGTCCAAGGAAGCCCAAAACATACAAAAATGGACTTCTGCCTCGTTGCCATACGTGGATCTACGCTCCAACACACATAGATAATTACCGTTTGCATTTTTATTCACCCATTTACGAATTGTTGCCACTTATAATCATTAGTCTGTAATTAATTGCCAAGTAACGTTATCGACAGCTCCCAATCATTAAAGGTTTCTATTATTTACAATAGATACGTTTTTGCTGATTACTTTCGCTCCTCGAAGTTGCGAGGAACATTATTTTTATTCGCTTTCGGCAGCTTCTTGTTTGATCAATTGAAACAATGTTTCCGCGTAAAATATTCTAAGGAAGAATTCGTCTGATAAACTATTCAATCATCGTAAATTTATTCACGTAGAAAGGTTAATAATCTGAGTTCTAATTATTACGTTGAACCGTGCAAAATCAAGTTTGGGAAGAAATTTTAGATGTGGTATTCGGGGCACGTCCGCCGCTCATTACGTCGAGATAATGTAGACAGATAAATGTAGAAATATTAAAACTTTTGTTGACGGGTGTACGGTGGTTGGTAACTTTCGCCGGGACTAAGCGCTTAGTAGATGGACTGGCAAATTAAACATGTCGGAGGGATACACTTTCTGTAAATACTTGTGAGTTATTAGCAATCTTCATTGCCGCTGGCTTCAGACTTACAACTAAGAACATTAACAGCGCAAGTATTATTGCGTTGCTTAGGAATGTGTTTTGACTACGAATTTTGGTATAATCTTCATTTGGAAAAGCGTTATGTCTTTTGCGCAATAAATAGCTGTGTTGATGTCTGCTAGGCTATCTAGACTGACAATCTCGAAAGATGTTATCTTCTAAATAGAAGCTCCTTTTTTAACTTGCCAAACATTCATGGAAAAAATACAACGGTCTATTTTCTAGTTTATTCTACGAAGCAAACACCGCTGCTGTATGCCGAAGCAATAAAATTTACTTTTCCAATTTACTTCAACGCTTAAGATCGGATGTATACGGAAGACGGACAGTTTCGGCTTTATTATGAGCGGGGATATACGGAGAGACACAAAAAATACCCTCCGTTATTTAGTGAGGATAAAACGAATGGAGGATCCAACAAATACCTGGCGTTACGCCCTTAGTGCCGGAATCGTTGAAGGAAAATGATTGAGCCCTGCCAAAAGACGTATAAGGCGATCCCACCGAATGCGCCCACTCTTCGGCTACACGACGTATAAACCCTCGATGGTCCTATAAAATAAATGCCTGCTCAACTAACATTTTATATCGTATCCGGACAAAGTTTTTTTTTTATATTACAGAAATCACCACGCTCGCTCGTAAATAGGACCTCTTTATGGCTTCGAATCATAAGAATGTTATTGTTATTTCCAATGAAGATTTGTCATATATTTGTCAAGTGTAATTGTTGGAACCGGCCGACTTGACGTGTCGTTCGGCGATTGGTTTGTGACAAACGTTGGCCAAATGTTTTCTCTATTTGCGGTACACTGGAATCGTTTAGTTTCTTCTATTAAAGTTGGCTCTATTACGTTTTGGCTTTGTACGAAATAAGTTTATTCTCCTATTCCAGTAAACCAGCTTTTTCTAGATTTATGACAACGTATTTTTTGCGGTTAAAGCAATGCTAGGTTACCTAACATGCTGCTTTTAGAAGTAAATTGTTCATCTTCGTGATGTATTTTGTATTTATGTTAGTTTTTCACTCCTTCTGTATGAGAAACTGGGTCACCTATTACCTCCCTGTTACAATAGCTTACCCGTGTCGTAATAAACAACTTTATATTGAAAGAACATCCCCGAAATTGAAATTGAAATACGAATGTAAAGTTAAATAAAGAGTAGCCTATCCTTTTGTGCGCCCAAGGAACTATTTTCCATTATCTGTATAATGTTCAATATAAAATACGAACAAAGTGGATATTTCTCAATATCTACGCTTTCATAATGCAGATTGGAATAAAACATGTGTAGGCTCGAGTGTTTCGGTGTTATAATATTTTTTGATAGAAAACATCGGAGCGTGTTGGTAGCCTTTGTGCCTTTACGGCGAGCAGAATTTAATTACCAAAACAGCGCTACTTCTGTTTTGAATATTCAATAGTTCCGATGCCGCCCCTACATGAAGCGCATAAAATAATGTGAGCAACAAAACAGTGAACATGCTACACTGCCAGTACCTTTATCAAAGCAGATACGGGTAGTAGTAAAATGAGTAATTTAGTACAATAATAAGAGTAAATTATGTCGCGTAGGCGTGCGCGATAACGCTCGTGCGGTGCACTATCTTAGGACAACAAGTATGGCCGACCTTTGTGTACGCTCCTACTCATTTTAATTATATTACATGTACAGAGCGTTTGATTTATGTGCATGGCCTTAGCACCCGAGAGAAAGCGCCGACAACTAGCGTTTAAGGCTCTCAGCGGCAAGGGCACGAGGCAGGTCCCCCATGCCGTGGCCGCGGACACTGCGGAGCCAACGGTTTCACCAGATAATTGGACAGAGAAAACATTGTTCACGTATCACAGGCCGACACTGAATTAACGGCCAGGATCTGCACGCTGCGCAGCTGCCCCCTGCCGCTCGTTGTCTAAATGTAAACAAAACACACACGATATTTACATGAATATGGATTCGACGCCGACATACTGTGAGCAGTGCACACAACTCTCCTTTACTTGTACATCTACATGATAATCTTACGCTTTCTAAAACCCCCGGCTCCGGTTGTTTATTTTTATCATTTAATTCATCCACTCCCAGCTCGGAGTCCAGTATGTTTTCATTATTATTTCCTTGTTTGTCTACCAGCCGCTTAGTATGCGCAGTCAACTTTCGAGATGATACTTAACCTAGAAAAGTACACGTACTTGAAGCGTTATGGGCTGCCGCTGACACACATGAATGTGATTACACGCATACACATGCACGCGTAAGAAACGTTTCCCTAATTCGGAAAACGAGCAAAGAACCGACGCGAGCGGTTCACCGCGCTGATTGCATTCACCGTAGTGCGGCAGAGCACCGGCTTATTGTTGACTCACACTTTATTGTTGTGAAAACTCAACTCCGCAGACAGCTGTCTGCTTACTGTGAAGAAAATTGTACGGCGGCGACACCCAGTTTCACCGACCTCGTTTGTGTACGTGTAAGCCGATCGAATCGTCATAGTCATTATTTCTATGCGAACCGGCACGTGTCTATGACTAATTGACGTATCGATTGCGCAGGGGTGAGCCGGCAGAAGTAGACGGCTGCAGCGAGTCGCAGGATGCAGCCAGGCGCAGCTAGCTGCTACAATCTCAGTAAACAGCACCGGTTCACCTTGACTTTTGGCGCGCTCCGGCTCGCGGCGCGCGGCATCATCCACGCTCGCACTGTTTATGTATTGCCATCCCAACCGGTCGAGATCGCAAGTGAACGGACTGCACCGACCATCGGCCTTGGTGCCTTTTTTTTCTCGTTACGATATTCGGCAGCCGAATGACGTAATTCGCTTAGACAATTGTGTAAATTGATTCTATCTTCGCCGCCGGGAAGATTTGCAAATTGAATTTGGCCCATGTATTGGATCTTTTACACGATGCGTTTCATGTTGTCGGCGGAAAGGACACTCTCAATTCTGTTAGAGTCCCGTCCCGAATCCCGTCGAGAACTCGATGTCTTTAGTCACGTTCGCGTTTCTTCGTTGCATTTTGCAAATTAATTTCGGACCTTGAATTCCGTCGCTGGCGCACGAGTGCAGAATATATTTCTCTCAATCGCGGCTTAATTCGAGTGTGTTTATTTAGCGCAATTCAATGAGAGCCACACAAACGCTCTGAACGTTCGGTTTGACTTTGAATGCGTTTTAATCATCGTATTCGGTGGGTACAAGCTTGTTTGTCGTAAGCTTATAAATTGTGTAGCAGGTCGGTGCGGGGGCAGGCGGGCGGTAATCACGCTCGTGCCGGCTTGATTACTGCCATTGTCTTCAGGAAATCCTCGCTCCTTCACCGCCGCTTTTGTCCTGTCCGCGTCCCTATATTAATTTGAAGGTGCCTAAAAAACGTGCTCCAAACTTTACATTATTCATAGTTTCGATCCGACGTTCAGTTGATTGAGTGTCGCAACCCTTTCTTTTTGTAGTGAATTCATTGGGCTTTGATTGAATCGCAATCCATAGCCCCTTTAATTCGGTGGGGGCGTCGTAGCGTACTGTATAGCTAGGTAGACGGCACGCGAAGGTTAAGCGCGATCATCTGATACGCGGTGCGGTGCTATTCGGTAATCTCCGGTCCGTGTGTAGGGATGTTAATTGAGTATTCGATGAGATGTACTGATTATGTAGGGCTCACTGAGCTTCGGCTAAATCTAGGGCTGTCGCTTGTGCCGGGTTTACTGCCGTTTTATGCAGGGCCGGGTGGGAGTGAATGCGGGAATCGTGGTAAAAGGTCGTTTTTTTGTGCAGTTTTAGTGTCGGCCCTATTCCACGTGGTGGGCCATCAATCAATACGCGGTCCCCTCCCCCCGCTCCTGGCTAACTAAATAACAAGCAGATAAATGGCAACGCATTCGCTACTTAAATTGTACGTAAGTTATCAGTTGGTGAGGTCCCCACTTCCCCTCACTTCCTCTCCGATCCCGCCTTATAGCCGTGCTCTGTTTTATTGTCTAAGGAAAAACTTTTAATTAGCTCCATAAGTACGTACCAACAGATAAAGAATGATACTTTGTTACACTCGATAATAACAGTTGTTATTTGTTTGCCTCTGCAATTATTTATCGATCCATTTCTACATAAGTATTGTTTAGTCGAACTACAAAATTCAATGTGAATATGACTTTTAAAGAAAAACATCGTATTGTTATGTAAATGTATACTGTAATTTATTGAATGTCAGATGAAGGAAATTATCTATATAACAAAATAAAGTAACTTTTTTTATAGGCGACCGGTCCTCGAGTGATTGAATAATATAAAACAAGTTTTTGATGTCCCTCCGTCCATGGAGTTCCTTATCATTCTATCTCGATTGTTTTTTCCTTTGACATCGAAGGGGCCATACATTTCGAGTATCATTTCCATAACTTACCTGTACTTATTATATAAAACAGTAAATTCATACAAATAATTTCAACCTGTCTCACCTTTGCCGGGTAAAAGTAACTGCCTATTCACAAAGAGGCGTGCTTTTGTTTCTATTGCGATTTATTTGTCTTCCTTACAAATAATTTGTAAACGTGGATAGTCGTGTCGTGTATAGTCCTAAGGCGTGTTGCACACTGCTGCCAACGTGACAGACGCCGCGGGTCAGTAATCGCTCTTGCTTTAAATTTTAATTATTACTCAGAATGGAAACTTTAGATGTAAACGTGAGACACGTTTCCGTATCTTCGTGTGTAGTTATCCTAACGATATTACTTGTCTAAGCACCGGAACATTGCATTTAAAATCGCATTATTTGTATTGCAGTTCATGATATCAGAATCAGTTAACAATTGTAATTTGATTGGATACTATCATACTAAACCTACACATTTAAAAGTCGCACTTATTTTCGACATTTTAATCGTCACTAATATAATAAAGAGGAAACATTTTTTCTTTGTTTGGAAGTACAAAGGCCCCGAAACTACTGAACCGATTGAGAAATTCTTCTACTGTTGGAATCCTACTCTTCCCGAGTAACATAAGCTATATTTTATCTTGGTACGGGCAGTGGTTTCGACCGCGGAAAGCGGCTAGTTTTGATTAATTTTGATTCTAAACAAAGTTCATTATCGCTTGGCAAGTTTATAATAGTGCTTACACCAGGTGTGACTATTAGAATAATGAAGTCTAATGTCAAAGACAGTTTACGATTTGACGACTGTAAAGTGCGACACGGCCGTCGCATAATGAATGGGGTTCTTTGTTTTTAGTTAATCTTTTGAATCGGATGCGTCGTGTGTTGTAATATATGGGCTTGTATGTGATGTATAATATTCTCTCTTCAAGAGCAGTCACGAATGCTTTGTGTGCCTTCACTCATCTTGAGAGCGGGTTGAATGATCACTGTATGTAAACTAGTGTCGGCCATCGGTTTCACTCGCTTCTCTACAACTGTTCTTCCTATAGCCGAATAAAAAGTAACCTATATGCTATTTTTATAAATAAGCTATATTACTGCCAAGTTTCATCAAAATCTATCCGGTAGTTTTTGCGTGATAGAGGAACAAATATCCGTACAGACACGCGTTTATATGTAACAAAGATTCTCCGTAGTTATAAAAATAAAATGAAGATGAAGCAAAAAGGGCAATAACTGCAATGTCTTTTTAATAATCGATTATATTAATTCCAATAAACTGACACAGCATTTATGAATGTTAAGAAATCGCTTACTTATGTCTAGATCAGTTCATTTTAATAATCTCAGAGTGAGTGTCTAGTTAAATCACTGATTCAGTCGGTCATTAATGAAATTATCACACAAGTTAAAAAAGTGTAAGAAGGAATAAAATTGCTTATATTCCTATATGAATGTTGCAAGTGTAACTCTAAACATGTAGTAGATACAGAAAAGAAAATTATTTGTCAATATGATAGAAACCTAATACGGTACCTTTTACGAAGCTTTTTATATTTCTAGCAATAACATAATATCTAGCTTCAATAATGATTTCATTTGATACCTCTATTTCTTGGAAATAACCTTTTTCAGATCTGTTTTTCTATCTGCTATCATTTTAATTGGCGTGCTCTAAGTTTGGATCGGCAGAACTCGTTATTATATTATATTATTTCTCATATTTCTTGCAAACCATTATTATATGCTTAGTTATATTTTTTGCCATTTCTAGTTGTTAGATATAAGAATACTTGTATTGGCTTCTATGAATAACTAAAGAGGTAGAGAATATTATATAAATTGATTTCAGAAAAAATATATTTTGTGCTTTGTTCGGTATTTTATTATGGACCGTGTAGTTTCTACGTGAACCTGTAATAAAAGGTTTTTAGAAAAAGCAAGACATATTGTATTGTGAGGAAGTTTCTGTCTCTTGAGCCCTAACGTTGGACCCTGTTCCCGATATCAGCAAAAAATTATTATATTTACTATTTAGGTATACTTGTCTTCAAAAGTCGAAGAGTTTGATTGAATGCGCTAATCTCAGGAACTATAGGACCGATTTGAAAAAAAAATTGTTAGTGTTAGATAGCCCATTTATCCAGGAAGGGTACATCATTTCATCCGTAGTCCATACGAGACCCGGGGTGAAACCGCTGACAAAAGTTAGAAGACAGATAAATTAAAAATATAACACATACAATGTGAATCTGTAACATGAAATACCAGTACAATTTAACACGATATGATACCAATAATACAGCTGGTTATTTTATTACGGAACCCGGGTAACGGGCTGTATTATTTATTGGTCTATAAAATATTTAAAGCACCTGGGTCTATTTAATGTGAACAATACGAGCGGAGCAACACGTAAAAATAGTTCAGTTTGTGCTTAGTTTGGATTTGGTTTTCGATTTATTTGGGAATCTAATATTATTTTCAATTTGAGCTAAGGAATCGGGCGCTATTAAATTATTTCTTTCAGTTAAAGAACGTGATGAAATTCTGAACCATGTATTGACAAGATACCTGCTTTGATAAGCATAGGAGTTTCTCAATGGTACTAATGACTATGTAGGTACCTTCTTGATCTGATGAAGAAATGAATGGACTTGCCTCTCAAAAGGCAATAACCATACTTCTGGTTCATGGCCCCTTTCCGAGGTCAGTAGTACCTAAAGAAGGTGAGAAATTACTACTGCTACTTTTTCTAATAATACTCTTCCTATTAGAAAGAATAAGAAGTTAGTGTAAACCGCTTCACCACCCGATCATTAAGTAACATTTTTCCTCTCAGTTAAGCCAGTAACTACTTACTCAGCAAACAGATTCTTATGACTCACCCGAGCTATCGAAACTCGTTATCTCACTTAGTATAATCGATGTAATTTACTTTACTATTTCTGAAAAATACTTCGCGTTTATTTCTAGTAATTTTCTTAATGAATCTACAATTTCCTTTGTGGATATACTAGCTTATACTGGCGATATGTCTGTGCTGATTGCTCTTTTTTTGCCAGAGAGATGTATTCTTTGTAACTTTCATGTTATGGCAATAACATTGAAAAACCATATTTTAATGCTGTGTGGTTTTGTAGATCTACATTTTGGGTATAGACGGCCATTGCTAGTTCACCGCACAATTCGGTCACTTATTAAATAACGTTACTATTTCAGTATTTGTTTAATTAACCACTAAAACCATTTTTTCCCTTTCCCAGAAAAATATAACCAATTATAGAAAAGTATAAATACTATCCGATTAAATGTGTAAACTAAACAATACATTTCTAACCATCAAGCTCCACACATTTAACACTAAACTTCAAGTTTAACTAAAACCAGTATTTGAACCAGCGACGGCAGATAACCTGCTATTTAACGGTGGTCCAGTTAGACGACTGGCGACAAGCGAGAGATAAGCGGTCACTATCTTAATTGTGTTAATAATTAGCCGCAGTTACTGGATGGACTGAGGTAAAGGACTTGTATGGTATGTAAGATTACGAATATTTTATGGTAAAATTCGCTTTTTTAACTGTCTAATGTCAAGGTTCATAGATTGTCGTGTGATCTCATCTGAAATGAGCAGGCTTTTTTTTAGTTTACTAACCGAAACTTATTTAGAAAAACATCCAGGAATAAAATTGAAAAACTGCTCCATATCTAGATCAGAAGATTATGGTTATGTAAATCACAGCAACATAAACTGTAGTCCCACCTATGTATATTCTATTCTACAACCAACCAAAGTGATGTTCTCCGAATAGCGGGTACCACCACAAACTTGTATTCGGTCACACACGAACGTACAGTTAACAGTTAAACCAACAGTAGTTCGCCTTACCCGTGTCAACAATTATTCGCAGTTCTGTCTCTGCATAAAAACTAACATGTCTTGTCATGTCAAACGTTATTACTATGCGCTTATAACACCATTAGACTACTCGTTTTCCGCACACGGCTCGAATAAATGGTACATGTACCATGTACCATGTAGCTTAGTTTTTCTATACATGGTGAAAGAAAATTTTGCTCACCACAAACATATACAGATGGGACGGAAAAGGCGTCACGTGTATGTAATTTTTTGAATGAGACAGTCTACAATGTTGAGACAGAGTCAGACAGTAAAGGAATACATTTCACCATATGTATACGACTTCCAACTCATTATTGTAAAGATTTACGTAACGCAAACACACTACAATGTATAACATTATAATCCCCACGTGTATCATTAACTAAAAACACACGAAAGTGAGAATTTTCACCGCTACAAACGAGACTAAACGTTAGATTCACTAAAGCGTCGGAAGGTCGAGTGTAGGGCAAAAGCGGCGACGGTCGCCAACAAAATGCTCTGATCCATTAAATATATAGCGAGATGTTCCATCGCGGAATGCGTTCGAAGATAACATGGATAGATAGTACTGCAATGCTAAATATATGTACTAACTTTATTGGAATCAAGTTTCTGCGTCAATTTTGTAATTGTTGGTCGTAATGGTGAACAAGAGCTATCAAAAAGTATCTCTAGTAATGTTTTAAGAGGCGATGGCTGCATATCTGCTTTATAAATTGTCATATATTTAATGACGCGGTGGCAATACTCCTTTTGATCTAACTACAAGGAAAGTACAATTTTCTCTTTGCGTTTTATGGTTGAATATATCTCCATACCACAGCAAAATTATCCGCAACAGTCTCTAGCTACTGAAGGTAACGTCCAGATGACCTTTTCTAGAAAGATCCATTATAAGATTTGCATGTAAAACTATCTTCATACGTTATCTGATATGTTAAGCGCGTGTATTCTCATCTTACGATATGTGAATGGGTGTTAATCAATTAAGTGTACTTAGCTCGATACTTATCACACTGGTCAATGTTATTCGTATTATGTTACCGTAGAAAATGATGTCTGTGAATGGCTGGTTAATTTAGACATTGAAATCGTGTGATAAGTTTTGACACATATTTTAGGAGATATCATAGCTATTCTCAAAGAAGGACATGTTAATGCTCACAAGAATTTGTCGTGACTAAGGAAAATTACTGAGATGAACTTAATTTCAAGCTAAGAATCCGCCCCCATCATTCCAAAATAAACCAAGTTTGATGATACTACAAATTACCAGCACAATATCTAGTTAATAATGAACACAGCAGAGCAGCTGGTTCGACACTCCCACATATTTTACACCAGAACAATCAATGTCAATCTAACCGAGATGAACACGAACCAGAGTGATTGATATCCATCATCAGACAGGCGGATGGTACACTTTCGACACTCCCCAACGTATATTATAGAATACACCAACCCATACACGCTCGTCATACAAATAAAGATAAAACAAAACACGTCTATTAGAATGTAAATAAAAAGGAGATAAAAGAAACAGTAAATTGCGGTGTGGGAAAAGGCAAAGACGTAACAATGTTGCAGTTTATACATTTTAATTTGTTTCTCTGTCACGTTACAGACGCACCAATAGAAATTGTAAACGTTCACAATATCCTATTGAGACAACATTGTATTTTAATTCTACCACGAATTGTAATAAACTCTTGGAAAAGGGATTTGTTGATTGCATGAATTTTTAAACCATGCTAAAGATAAACTAATGATTCCCGGTAGCAGTAACGAGGTGCTTAATATTTTAGTAGAAAATGATTCTCCAAATATCAAAAGTAGAGCAGATCAAACATCACCTGAACCTTCCAAGAACGCGGCTATTTTGATTAACATTAAAATTTCAAACGCTTAAGAATGGAATCAGTGAATTCCGTACAATAACTTTGGTATCTCGGCATTAAAAGCCATCTAATTTAGCTCGTCGTAGCTATTCATAATATAGCGTGACGTGTACGTCTGGTAAGCGGCCTGTCTTACATCTCACGATATTCCACATTTCAGAAAACATGGCTTTAAACTTTACGGAGTAACGAACCGTTTACCTGACGGGTAGTGAATTAGTAATAACTTGTGTGAATGTTACGTCAAAGGTGTCCAATATTGCCGAGGCAACGTGCGGTTGCTCCGAGTTTAGGCAGGGACGCCAAATGGTAATTCATGTGCCTACACAAGCAACCTAAGTTTAGCATACTTCTTAAATTACTAGGTTCGGCGCTAAACCTCTCTTGTTTATGTAGTTCAAAACTACACGGCACTTGAAGGGTATTCATTTGGTACTGTTTTACGGCAAATATAATCTTGTCGTGACATTAAACATGTTTTTAATGTCCTAAATATCCAAATCTGAAAAGGATCCATGTCTTAAAAATATAATTAGGTTTATTACGTTCAAACCTTCATTAGCCTTATTTTTACGAACCACAATATTCTTTATTTGGTATTGATGTTTTTCTATGAACAACATTATGTGTACAACATGCCTTACCTTTTTTATTCCAAGTTTCATTTAAACAGCATCAATACGAGGCAAAACACTTTGTACATATTTGAGCGTAGCAACAATTCAATGTTGCACAAGATCCAACGCATCTCTGTATTAAAGCAACAAAAACCGTCTGCGATACTGAAAGCCAGACGCCCTCGAGTGCGGCTCTGATGCATCAAAATAGTGGTTCGCTTTCAAAGGCACGGCGCGACGCCGGAGCGGCACGACTAAGTTCCTTGAATTTATAATTGTTACCGGCTGCTTGTGGCGTGCCGATCTCACTCACACCCACACTTGCCGCGTAATTAGGCATCTCTTCATCTCTTCTTTATTTTGTGACTGGCAATTCTCGTCTTCCATAAGTCATAGTCACCTTCGTTTATTAGAACGCTTTGGAGCGTTCCCCGGAGTTATGTAACGCAAAGTAACTTTTCCAACTAAAAAACTTTGTGTTTTAGCATCGATTTACCTTGGGAACTTGGTTCTCAGTCTGCTGTTGTTATTTTAGTTTCGTGCCCTAAATGTTCTCTTTAGGCATTATCTAGACCTCTGCATCTTTATCGAACCGTGTCTTTAACTGACATTCAAAGTTAGTCGATGTAAAACGTCTAACCACGAATAATTCCAGACGGTTGGCAACAAAATTTAGTCAGCAACAGTCTGGCTCAGCAATTATTGCTTGCCCTCAAATAACATTATAATGGTTGGCTGACGACGTGCATATTATTTGTCCATTACGCCACACGACGGAACGTTACCAGGGCTGTATGGACACCGAAACGAATCTAGATTATATATAAAAACTGAAGCAAATTGTTCCGAAGTAAGTTAAAGAGCGTGAAGGCGTGAATCATCGGTTTCATTGATAGCTAAACTGTTATTATAAAATATAGGAAAGAGGTTCCGGGAACCCTGTTATGTTTTCAACACGTCGATAATAAACGAATCTATTCTGGAAAATTTGATTCCGGTCATAAATTGAAATTGCAACACGTTGAGTAATAATGGAATAACTGGATTAATAGGAGCAACTGCGTTGGTGGTGTGATCTGAAGAATTATCAATTTCTGGGGAATTACCGAGTTTCCTGTTCGTATCGATCTATTTGCCTACGCTTCGTCATTGTCTTTGCTTTAATGCGGTAACAATGTTTCGAATGTTATCTGTATCGACTCATTTCCTATATTTATTGTTGCTTTATATATCACGCGAATGTATCTGTACGTTGAAAGATACAGTTGTGAGATCGGCAGCCCTACACGTTGGCAAGTTGGCGAGCCCATCCAGTGCGTTTTGACGTAATTATTATACGCACATCCTCGGGCGTGGCCCATTGATGGATGGTGTGAAATTAAAAGCCGTTCAGACTCGATTACGATGTAATGGAGGTAGCTTCACCTACTGCTGTACGTAAGTCGTTACGTTATGACTTATGAATAGGAAATTATGTAGGAATTTGTATTTTTATGCACTCCGAAGCGGATGGAAATCGATACTTTTTACTACCAACCTTTTATAGAAGTAAATCGTTCTAATAATGGAGGCGTTTTACGCATTAACGCCTGAGAAGTATTTGAAGAAATCTGTACAGTTTTTCACAAAGATTATCTTGCGTTCTATGAGCAATTATTGCTGGATTTGTTATACGCTATGCGAATTACGAATGTGAAATGTTTTTGCTACTTGCATTATTCTCTAACTATTTCTAGTTTCATCGACTTATTAACTTTAGTCGTTTAGACAAAAAGTCCCCATTGTCTCGCTAATATATTCCCACGTATTAATAATTTTCATGATTAACAAGTTTAGTACAAATTACAACGCGAAACGACCATTTTGGTCAGTTTTGGTAAAAACCGTTCTGTAACGTAGTCCCCGCTGTGCCATATTTACGATATCTTTTGTCCGGTGACCATAATGTTAAATATTAGGACTAGTTTTATGTGCTAGAAAATGGGCTAATATCAGCCGAGCTTATTGATCGACCAGTTCAAGTTGGTTCAGAATACTTTAAGAACATTCCTTGTAAAGCACAGGTAATGGTTTCTTTTAGATTAAATTGGACCTGTAAAGTATGTGCCTACGTGCTTGAAAATTCCTCTGATTTTAAATTCAGTCGTTACGACGTCTGCGTAACAATTTAGTTCGTATATTGTAGTGATAAGGTAAAGGTTTAAATTTAGTACATAAATATGCACTCAACCTGGAAGAGAAGCCGGGGTATATGTCGATAGATGGCCTGCATTCATTGCTTTGAAAAGAGCCGGCAATCGGGAACTGCTCGGGCGAAGCTTCTGTAGGACTTCCTAGCCCAAGGAATATCAATGCTATCCGAGAAATAAATCAGGACATATCGAATTTAAATATTCCTGATATGTATTTATTCGGTGACGTAACACTCTTTTGGCACTACACATAATGCCCTTTGAAAAATCCTTGAAAGTCTCCACGAATAAAAACTTTTGTTTATACAGAATCTATAGTGTAGAAAAAGAGGCGTGCCTTCACGAAACATTCGACGATATTTCTGTTAAAATAAAAGAGTGGAGTCGCTGGCGCTGTTCGCTTCCTTCCATCCTGTATTCCTGACACATCGGAAGTGCGCTTCCACATTATTTCCCAACATTTCTGACACATGATTTTTAGTAACTCGGCTGCCAACAGCTCTTGGCTATCAGTTGTTACCGCGGCCGCTCCTAAGCCAAGTGTCCCGCCCACTGCGCGCTTGTCTTCATATTTCTCTATAGCGATACACACATATTTAATCCTTATTTAATGCTCCACGTCGTCTAATTCAATGGTCCGTGTACACAAAACGAGTTTAGTGCGCTTCTTAACATTGTATCCGAAACGGGCGTTCCGAGCGTATATTTTACAGAACAGCGGGCGTGCCCACTGTGCCCAGCTATGTGGGACAACTACAAAATTCTCTAAGCCGTCCGTGGAGCGTCACGCTCAATAAATCCAACAAATCCAGTGCCGGTTAAGTGACAAAGAAATTTGTGGTAGCAATAATGTTCTAATGATATCACGCGATACGCCTCGAATAACCAAGCCGCTAAATGCCCATTCTCACGATACGAGTACAAAAACTCCCCGCTCACCGTGGTTCCGCTCACCCTTCCCCGATTATATTGTTGCTAGAATTCGGTGTTAATTTTCTATCGTAATTACGAAAGTTTTTATGAGCGCGTGTGCTATGTGTTCGTGGGTTTATTAGGGAATTATGTAATAGTCGGTGCAGGCCTCATGTCCAGGGCTGCGAGGTCGCGCGCGCTGCGGAGTTCACTCTAACGGTACGTGCCGGCACCGGCCCACTGGCGCTCGCGTGCCCTTCTCGCGAACGCCGCGTGCAGACCAGCGCCTGCATCCCGCTCAATTGATACGTCTTTTTGGACGACTCAGACGTCTATAGAAAGTTTAACAGTCGCGTACGTGTCTTTATCGCTTCCCTAATTACCTCGTTCAAACAATCGTCTGGAAAGCGGTAAAAATTCTGACGCCGTCGACACGAAAGTCAATTCTGGTGAATTTGCATAAAGCCCGAGTCGAGCTTTGACGTTTCGATTTTCGCTTAATTAACGCTCGTCGGGGGTTGGCTTTCGTCGAAAGAAAGAGTTAGATTTTCCTCTCGCTTCCGTTCGTTTCCGTCGCTCGATGCCTTCTTCATTTTGAATTTTAGGTCGGACTTTATTCGGAGGCAATAAATTGATGTCGTCGAAGTTTCTCCCGTCTTTTGATAGTCAAATAATTTTATCTTCATCAAGGTTCCATTTTGTTATCGTCTTGTAATGAAGACATTTCGTTTCGGCGAAATGATTTCCTCATCGATGGGGTTGCGTTTACGATTACGTTTATGAGTCGGGTTTGCGCGTCACGCTGGCCGCGGCGCGATGTGGCGCGATGAGGCGCGGCGTGGTGCGATGTGGCGCGATGTGGCGCGGTGCGGCGACACGCGGCGCTGCTCGGTACGTGCGCGCCGTACGTGACTGTAAGATGACCGAGGAGACTCGTCGACTATTTGCATAATAAGCCCGTCCGCCGCTCCGGGAGATTAAACTTTGGCGTATGACGTCCTGGCTGCAGCTCTCGTATAATTCAATAGTGGCAAACTGATTTCCAACTCCCTATCTGGAGCTGTCGCCCCGCCGCTCGTGATTGGATGCACCGATTTACGTTCTGACTACGTAGGGAGACAGCCTGAAGCGATGCGCCCTGTAACAGACTCCGTCTTTGTAGCTCCGTGCATACCGATATTGGAAGCGGAAATAATTATCCAATCCTTTCAACGTCAACGTGTATCTTTGTAACTACTCGATATTTTCAATTATTTATGCAATGTACAATGGGTTGAAGGCTCACGTGGATGCACGTTTAAAAGGCCATTAAAATGTCACAGACTTGACGTGGGTAAACTGAACGCGTCCCTCGAGGCGGTGCGGCTAATTAATTATTTATAGTTCTTATAAATGAGCGGCGGTGCGGCGACGGAGCCTGGTGGAAGCGCTGGACCAGACGATGGCTGTCACGTCCACTCTTACAATTTCGTTATTAATTCGGAAGTGCGCGCTGAGCGTCGCGCTGTCGGCGGGGTGGCCGCGGGCCGTCCTAGCGCTCTCTTTGTTTGTGCACTGCTATTTGGAATGCGTGTCGTCTCTCTCCCGTGTATGGGCTCGTCCCTCTCCGGACGAGGGTTGTCGGGTCCGGCCGGTAATAAATGCCCGTCCGGCCCACTCCACCGTTTCACTTTTCTCAATTTCGTTGACCCCATTAACAGAGACGCGCTCCGTTTGGCTCGCAACCCTCTCGCGTGCCGTTACTCTGTCACATTCATTGTCAATTAAATACTTTCCGCTCCTAAGTATGAAATTTTATACGGACGGTTAAACTTTAGTATTTGATATATCGGTGCGAGGTTTATTTACGCTCCGTCGGCTGCCGAGTATTCTGGCGGCGTTTGAGAACGCGGAGACGAGACACCGAAAACACTCGAAGTCCTCGAGGGCTCGGCGAGGGATAGGGCGGAGCTGCATTACTCGCAAATAGTCGCGAGCCACTCCAAACGCAATACGATGCAGACTTATGATCCAGCGCGTTAACGTCTAGACGGGATAAGTGCGACACGTTCATATCGATTATGCAGTTAAGAGAAATTATGTAAGTAGGGAGAGGCGCGGAAAGCCCCCAGTCGTCCCCGGGGACGGGACAAAGCGTGGCTCGCTTCTTAATTACTTGTGACGCTACAGATATCTTCCCTCGAATGCGGTAAAGGGTGACATCTGACAGGCGGAGGTCGTGCGCGAACGCGACCGTGATGTCGCCGAACTAATGTGCTCCCGGGCGAGCCGGCCCTTTGAACATGATACGCGCCCGCTATCAAAACATTATGATGCGTGGCTCGTGCTCTGTTAATTACGCCGGAATGTGATGTGTATATTATCTCAAATGAGCGAATACTTCAGCTGTATCGGCTTACATAACTCCCTTCTCTCATTATTAATTTTTAATGAACGCGTGGACGCTGCGGCCTTTCAGATAATCTCCGATTAACACTAAACGATCCAAGTTGTGCTCTACCGTCGAGGACGATTTGCTAGTTTTAATGTTTTGTCCACAACCTAGTGAAGTTTTACAATTCAATTTGAGCACTCCCGTTATGTAGTTCGAATTTGTAGATTGTTTTGTTCGCTTGTGTAGCTGTAATAATAATTTATAAAGTTTCCGATGTCGGGCCGTTGCGGTCGGATGCCGTTGGACACGAAATTCATTTAGAACCGAATACGAATAACAGAGAATGAATTTACATGGAAGCAATCAAAATAAGGGGTAGCAGCGTCGCTTATTGCTGGGTTTGATTTAATTAGTCCTTGCATAATGGCATCGTCAAGTGTTCTGTTTTTTGCGTTCGTCGCGGTTCATTGAGCGCTTGACGAAGTAGACTTGGAGCGCGTTGCATGGAGCCGCGGTGCGGGTGCCGTCAGTCATCGCTCGGTGCGCGCGTTTGGGAGCGTTCGACGACGCACGTCAATTGTTATCGGCATCACCGTCGCAGCGTGCGCCGTGCTGCCGCCATTAACTCGCCATTGTTGCACACACGTGTACGACTCTGTGATATGCGCCACTTTGTGTCGACTGTCTATTGTGCACGCGAAAATTTTCTTCAGATAACGGTGCAACGTCACCCGGTAACGCAATATTGTTGAGATAAGAACATTTCATTTTGCTCCTCGTGTTCGGATGACGAATATTTATGCAGAATTTTAACAAACGTAAACTTCCTTCGTTTCGGCAGGAAGATGAAATACAAATATCGAACCGTCTGTTCAGAAACGTCGTCATTAGTGAAGTTTTTTGTCAAACCAAAAAAATGGCCAAAGCAATTTCGGCGGATATAGAGGAAGATAAAGATATTTCCGCAGTTATTTAGTGTGGCTACACGTTTACCAAATAAGTAAAAACCGGCAAAATTGAGGTAAATGTAAACGTAGGTGGGAACCAAATAGAGAAAGAAGGTTCCGATTAAAAATTAGACTATGAAAATTTTATTATATTAGATATTCCAAACACGACCATATCGTGCGACTATCAAGAACCTACTGAACTCCACAAACTACAGTGCCCCCATCATAATCCACTACACATCCATCTGATTAATGTGTACACACAAAACGCGCGTCGCTGTCACCAGATAGCTGAGCCACCATCAGTCTTGACTGACCCCATTCCTACGTCACGTCAGGATCTAATGGTGTTTCTACTAGTTCACACGTTTTTGTAAGTTTTGCATACAGTCGTATATTTAGTCTTGGCGACGGAGTTGGCAAAAGAAAGCCTTTTAACACACTAATGTTGGGTATGTTGTGTTTTTGTTTGCTTGGTTTTGTTTCGTTGAAGGATAGTTTTGGAATGATTTCGTCAGAAGCATCTTTATATGTGAGAGATGGTTTGTTTTAGTACTGAAAGTTATTGTGATAAGTTCTAAATACTAAATCAGGCTTGCAAATACCCTGCCATTTGTAATCTTCTGTTCATGTATTTACTAGACGATCCACTTTGTTAGACAAATTGGTAACAGTACGAAGTTTATCATTACTATCTGTAACAAATATTAATACGAAACTAATTGCTAGCGAAAGTTGTAATAACTCGAAGTAATTCATTTCTACAACAACCATAATTTGTTGATTTGACAGTTTAATACTACGCATTGAGAAATATCGCTTTTAAATTATCATGTCTGTCGGTATAGCGGTCCAAAGCTATGATTTAGGGACGACTCTAAGCGTAAACTTATCATACTATCTGTCAGAATGTTATTACTTTTTGACAGAGATGCAAATAAACACGAGATCAATAAATCAATGACGATGTTACAGCCAAAGTCGTATGATTCCAAAAAAGGAATATTGCATGAAATGCTAAAGTAGATGCCAACGAAGAAATAAATGGGGCTCGAGAATCTATTGAAAAGAAACGCATAGAAACTCATTAATAGACAACAAAAAATCTTCATAAATGTGAGAATAATGGAGATCTATGTAAGACATACAGCCTATAAACATAACGAAGTGATTTAATTAAAAGCTTTGCGTACGAAAGGGTCACGTAGACGCTATCACAATTTTTTCTCACAAATGAGTGTAGTGGATACGTGAGCCAACGATCACTGAACTGCCAGCTGCGGTTGCTAGATAAGAACGTGACTACATGTATCGTGGCTTGCATCTGTAGCTGACGGCCGTGATCTACCAAATATCATGGAACTAGGATTTTAGTTACACACTACGAGTTATAAAGTTACATGGTGAATGAAATCTTACTTTAATGTGTTACTCTGTTTTATCATTCGTTTTCATTCAACCGTTTTTTTGATGAAGTGTGTTCTTGTAGGATTATAAGTTTTGCTTAGTAATCTAAAGCTATCATGACAGTCCCTGGCTTTGCTGTAAGTCACAGTATCTCAAAAGATAGTGTCACTTTAAACCCACCACATATCTACAATACTTTACTATCAAAATCTGATCACACCCTTACACAAAAAGGGCCAATCTCCATCAACGTCCTGCAAAAACCCTATTTTACTAATCTAAGTGGATATGTGGTACCAGGAGAGCAGTGGCCTGTACCCAACAGCGGTCTCTAAAAACTGGAATATATTGGCTGTTACTGTCCAAGCGTTGGGTAAAGGTATAATTCACGGGAGTTAGTGGCCTCCTCTAGCCTATGTACTCCTAGTTATGTTATGAATCGATTTGCTGAATGCTCTTTCTGGGGGAAGATAGTGTCAGGATGAATGGTTGGTGGGTGAATTAAGAGTTTTAGGAAGTGTTTGCTTGCTGCACGTTCGACTATAGTATTGAATATGGGACGACGAGTACCAGTACTATTGTTTTTGATTTTATTCCAATATATTTGATATTTGTTATCACTAACTCATCCTATAACTGCTTTGTCTTTCAAGTCAAGAACAAGAACGTTGTCCAAATTAATATCCCGAATTCATCCCCAGTGTCATTGCACTTGATAAGCAACATCTCCCAAATCCACAAGCGCAAACACCCCAATACACTATGTAGAATACGTCCAAATAAAACAAAAGTAGTACCCCTGTCTATCACTTCGCTATTACCGAGGGAGCGAGGCAGCACGAAAGTTATCGCCGAAGCGATTTCTATTCATGACGCGCGCACGCACGGGCCACATATTGCGTATACTTTCCAAGGCAGAAAGACACAAATCAGATTCACTTCACTTGGTGCGAATCGCACGATTTATGGCTGAGTTAGGCGCTGATTGTATTACGACCAGTATGAATGTTTGGCTGCCTTGATTGCTTAGCCGGAACACTCAATATAGCTGTCTCTGAATCTCCTTCGTACATTATTATTCTCCTCTTCTTCGATAGCTTCTAATCAGTAGCAATTTAATCTTCAATGAGACTATAAATTTTTAGAAAATTACTATCTTTATGTTCTCAACTTTTCTTAGCAGAATGAGATATTTCTTCAAGTATTTCTTGTTGAATTTTTTACAGTGCATATAAAAATGGTAATGTACAGAAAACATCTCGGAAGTATTTTTCAAAGTAGTTTCGCAGTAGATTCAGTATGAATATTAAAGTCCCTAGATGCACCGCATGATGCTCTGCAAACATATTGTACAGCTCAAAGAATGCGTTCTCATCTATATGATTTACTTCAAGGTATTTCAGAATAGAAGTGCCTTTTGTGGTTAGCTAGAAAACTTTTACGTCTTCGAAATTTAATATTAATCTCTCGAGCTAGATCGAACTTCTGCATGAATAATAAAGGTGAGATCGAATAAATAAAGGTAATAAACGTGTATCGGCTTTCAACAATAAAGAAAAACAAGTTCCCAAGATGAACGGCTGTAAGGATGGTAAGTTTCGTCATGCCCTAGGGATCGGCTCAGGTCGAGCAGCGCATTACATGACCTTTGATATCTGTGGCAATTCCACCCGCGCTATAATGAATCTGTGGTCCGCACGAACTATGAAGAAATGTGGTTTGTGCTCTCGAACTAAACCTTTTTGCCTGGATTATACTGCGAGCTTACCTTTAAGTGGCTTTGATGCTTCGATGTATCGCTCTTTTTATCTCATGCTTTGAAGGCTTAAAAACTTTTATAGTCGCTCGTTATTTTTTCATCCATTACTAATATTGAAATACAAAATAACTTGGACAACACAATAGCGAAGGTATTCCCTGAACGGTAAATTGTCTCGGGAACCCACAACGAAGTCAATCAAAAGGAAAAATTGCGAAAAAAGCAATATCCAACTTCCTTTCGTAACAAAGCAGGGACAGAAAGAGTAAATGAGGCTTGTAACCATAAAGAACATGGAAATGCAGACGGAAGCTCCCCATTGCAACAAAGAAACATGAATTGAAAATGTATACCTAGCTAGGTAATCATAAGATCTGTTTATTTTGGACGCTGAACATTGTAGCCTATGCCCTGATCTCGACTGTTGTTTAGCAGTAATTCTCCAATTTCGTCTTATCTGCACAAACGCAATTTACGTCATTGCATTACGGAAACGTGCCATTGTATACGTCGGCTGTATCTCGCCTGCCCAGACCCCAAATTTTCCAAAGGGCCCGCAATTTACTTACCCTCGGTGCGTAAATTGGTCTAGAGTTGTAGTATTATCGCTTCAGAAACTATCGATGGCCGCATCGCGTCCCTTCGAGTTTTCCTCTTTCTCTGCATTGGACAATTCTGATATATTGACGAGTTTCCGACGGCGTTTTGTTCCGAAAACAGTAAGGAGTCCCCCTCCTCCCCCTGGATCACTGTCGTTGTTTAGCGCGCCGAAAATGGAAGGATATTTTCTTTTCTGGTAAGATTTTAGAACGCGCCCGTTCCCGAGACAACATGAAATATGAAGCGAACCGCGTGATAAATGAAAAAACAACGTTCGGTTCGAGCCGCGCCGTCGGACCTCGCGTGATTACATACTTTTTCAAAAACTGTTACAAATTCTCCGCGAAAACGAAAGTAGTGGGACACGTGTTCGCTGTTAGATTATTGAATTGTGTAACAAGTTTATCAGAGATCTGAGATTGCGGCTTTGTTTTTTTCGGGAGTGTGAGATAGTGTGGCGAGATAGCGGCTCGCGGGCGGCGTCAGGTGAATCACGTATTCGCATGCAAATGATATCGCCGAGGCGCGTGCGTGGCGTTTGGTGCGCGCGAGTGGCCGCGCGATTTGGTAATACGCCGCGCGCGGGGCGGAGTGGCGCGCGGGTCGTCGACCGCGCGAACAATGCTATCGTAATTGTTTACTTTGGCCCGGCTGACCCGTTAGTTGGTTCTTCGCACGCGGCTTCGATAACGCGCTCTACGCATCCGATGCACGCGCGTTTGCGCAAATCGTTGCAACCTAAATACTAAAAAAACGGTCCGTTGAACCTCAGCACGCCTATTGCTCAAACGTACATATTCTCACGCCACATCATAGTTTCATACGTGGAGTGTTGATGACCTCTGAAAACTGTACGATTTATGCAACAAGTATCATACGGTGGCCTAAATCAAACAACAAGTACAAACGCTTTATTCGCATCAATAATTTGGGCTTATTTTTAGAGCATGACTCTCCGAATCCCGTAGCTACCTTGCAACATGTTATCAAAGTAACACACAGGCCATAAACGCGTCCATTTATCATCAGCAAACGCCTCTTCAAACAGAGGAATACGCGCATTTATTAGTATAATTTTTATAGGCCTACATTAGAGTCAACGAACGTTTTATGGCGTGGCTTGGACGTTGCGAATGTAGTGTATTCACAGGGCCGATCCGCGGCCGGAGTTATGCAACGAGTATCTACTAATTAAACTGACGATTTCACAACGCCAGAGCCGTATGTAATTGATTGTGCCACTTCTTTATGGCTTCACACACGTGAAATCTGTTTGTAAACGGCTGTGTGTGTAGGGCTGCCGAGCCGCAGTGACGCTGCATGCGTCGCCGCTATTCACAATAAGCAATATTATATAATTAATGCTGTTTACTCCAATCGTCAGACGCATGCGGTGCTACAAACGAGACAGGAAATTCTGCTAACCCTGCAAGTTAATGAAGTGATATTTCATCGTCGTCAACAAGTCACTTAGATGAAATATACCGCGGTTCTATTATAAATTGAGGTAACGCAAATTGTCTTATTACCTTCCCCGGCTCTCGTGTTAATTACACGCGTTAATTTTTGGGAAAACGAAGTAGTAACTTCACATTAATTATTTAAGCGTACTAATTGTAGTTGGTTATAACAGCGCTTAGTTAAGTGGCTAACGTTTTTTATTGTGGGCGGAGAATACAGAAATACTGTTATGCTTTAGGGATTTAATAAATAGTTTCAAGCCTACCATTCCCCAATGATGTTTATCTTCGAAAAAGTTGGGTATATTTTTGGTGGAGAGTACATTATTCTTGCTTCCCGATCCCTGAGGGAATTAGAAAACATTGCGGTGGTGGTATACAAAACAAATTTCCATTTCATTATTTGAGTTCCAATTGCAAAACTGTACCAAATGTCGCCGAGAAAATTTCAATTAGAACTGTTTCGACGAACCCTATTTCTCCAGTGTGCATGTTTAACAGGCCTAATTTTACGCTAAGGGGGCTCTCACACGAGACGCGCGTCGACTGTGCGATTCGAGTGCACGCGGGCTGCATATCTTATTATCGTTCCACATTCGTTTCGGGATTTAAGTAGGTCTATTTATAAGCTTTTAATGATATTAGCAAGTATGTGCTCGACGTACGAATGACCGAATCGTCTTGTGCGTCCTTAAACACACGGATTATGTTTTTAGAACGGTAAATATGCGTAACGAGTGACATCTTTGATCGTAAACTGTCATATTTTATGTGTTGTTACAATTTGTTTATGTAATCCAACTGTTAAAGCGCTTGAGGTCACGTTTATTTAAATCAGTAGTTGTTGACCCGACGTACACCACGCTGTAAAGATTTCAATATATTTGTTTGTGCAAAATGTTATTCTAGACTATTTTAATTTTCAATTTAAAGGACGATGACACCGAGTTTTCGTTTGCTTAAAATACATGTTCAAACTAACACCAATATATCACTTATCAGTTTTAAAATTAGGTCACATTAATGCAGCTGCGTATGACGTCAAATACATAATCAAACAAATCATAATTGCAATGTGCATAGATGATCAATTTCTACTCTCATTATATAACCGCTTAGTCACTTGATATTACTTGGCCTATTAAAGCCCAAGTGCACCGACAACATAAACACATAAACATCAGTATTCTTAAAACAAGTTCTATGAATTTTCACGTTCCATTTTCAAAGCAAATATTTTTTTTGACGTGTATGTTGTCGGTGAAATTGTGCCTAATAACAAGATAACTGACATATCCTTTTGTATGATCTAGCTAGAGGTATTTGTTGCTAATATTACAAGCTGACGATTGCATCTGAAACATTTAGGATTTATTTGATGCATGCATGCATCTGTCCATGGGATGCATTAGTATTCATTCGCCGCGGTTATCTAATGAGACGCGTATGGGCAACATGTGACCTGTTGTTACGGATTATGACAGAAGGTCAAAATCTTTGTTGTGGTGCGGTAATTTTGAGTGCTTATTGTGCCTTTTATTTTGATAAATTGATTTATAATTTAAGTATTTTGTTATATGTATTAGCTGGCATGATACACATTTTCTTTCCATTCTAGTCATTAAATAAGTTCAAATATGAAACATTTCTCTAAAATTCTGAATAGGTTCAGAGACTAGGATATTACCAATCTACATATACATAGCATAGAAACTTCAAAATAAATTGTTATATTGTCTTTCTTAGATATTAATTTTATTAAACAATGCCGAAGTGTCTAGCTAAGACATTACGCAGTAAAATAAGAAAATGTTTTCTATCCAAGTTATGTTCACAGCGTAATAAGAACAAATACTATTAGAGCCACAAAACTACAAATTACCCGTACATGTAACAGTTTTGCATCCGTGCACTTACAGATTGCACACGTACTAGTGATATTTTGTGTCTTTTCCCCTGTTGCCTGCATTTTTATTACGAATTCTATGCAATAGGGCTCTTTCTAATGCTATGCTAAGCTTTGTGGTTTGTATTATTTTTACGAGGGAAATAAAAATGTTAGTTTAGTATTCGTAGCGTAAAATCTTAAGATAAAGCTTTTGAAATGAAAAATATTTAAGGAAAACACGAATTCAGCATTAAAATAAACATGGGTCTTAAAATAATAAACTTTAGGACCCATTTTTCACCTATAAATATGCGTTTTTCTTTAAGTAATCGCTAAGTCTATAAACTGAAAGTCAAAAATTTAAGAAAACTGTTCGTTTATGTTTTCGATGACCGTGGGCCTAATGTAACGCTATGCATTTTGACTGACAATAGGATATTACATGCACTTTTTTAATGATTAACTTTTACTATAAAGTAACGCTGCGCCGTGACGCCGTCGTCCCGCAACACGTGCGCAGCACGTCACCCGCGTCACGTCCCGTCCATTTGTCCCGCACCGAATATATAGCCTACCGGCAAATGTTTATGCTCTTCATATACTTACTGAAGTTGCACACTATGAATTCAATTTGTTTTTGAAGAAAAGAGCTACTGGATTGTGGAAATTCTTTAGGTACTATGCAGCAACTTGATCTTAGAACTGCGAATGGTTAAGAGATATGTATACTTATGTTCCCTGTGGATGTTGTAATAAATAACCTGTTCCGAAGAACAGGTAAATAATGATTAATGTAAACTGCTACCTAAAGGCTAATCAGCCTATTTATCGCTGCTTATACTACCGGTACTGTATGGTTAAGAAAGAAAACTGAGAAGATCTGTAACTAATAATATCCATCACCATATAATTTTATCTATGGAACTATCTCTGAGTCGTAGAACAGTATCGAAGTAGTTTTAATTGGTGATTAGCGACAGGAACTCCCTAACTATTGTTTAAGACTGGCCATTGATGGATATCGACGCGTGGCGACTACGCGAACTTAAAAGTTAGGCTGCGTTCAGACATGCGGTGTCTAAGCTTTCTTAAGGCTGCCCGTCAGACATTTTGTAGTACAGATAATCTTTCCGATTTTTTGTAGGGCGTTCTGACAAGGATTTTATGACCGACTTGTAGGACGTGAGCGTTGCACTATTAATATCAATGTGTTTCATTTATCTCCTACAAAAAACCGCTCACCGAGCTCATTTATTATCGGATGTGGGCGACTTTTGATTTTGATTTGGTCATGAGTATATTTTCATCACGAAAAAACTTAGAAAATACAACCATCGTTCAACAAAGTACGCCATTCTCGCGCGTTTTATTTGAAGCCACCCTTCTGTACTTCTACAGCCTGTGGTTTCAACTCAAGTTCGTTTCATTGTGCTCCAGGTATTGACTTCTAAACCCTATTGAGGCTTCGGTTTTGACGACGGTTAAAATTAGAGACAAGTTTAGCCTGAACATAGTTCTTGATGAACGTTAAGTAGCTTACAAAGTTTGTTAGACGTGGCTCTGGCATTTCGATATACAAATTCTGTAAAGTTTTGATTTGGCTGTTTATTTTGTAGATTGATGTCTGTGTTGTTTAGAAAACTTTGAAATCTGCTGTAGTTACATTACCGTTAACGTAGCCATTTTGGGAAGGAGGAACACCGTCGTTTCAGTCGAAAAACGTCCACTGCCAGACAAAGCGGCTTCGCCACTATGCTTGATCTTCAACAACCCGCATCCACTGCTTTCTGACGACAAGGAGGAACATCAAAACACCCTAAATAACACATAGAAAACCCATCTTCATATTTATAACTTACATTAATTAGATATTATATCAAACAAAACTTCTTCTCACACAAAAATATTCGCCATCCCTATTCCTTACACACGAATCGCCCACAATTCTATTCGTTAATAACCACACAAATGACAAAGCAAGTCTGCGGGTTCATTACGAGATGGCCCTGACATTGAAGCCAGCTTCCGAACGAAGCTATCTATAGTGCATACCTTAGTAATGAAACTAGGGAGGGGAATGATACCTCTAGTGAGAGGTTAAAAATATTTTGTGAGAAAACATGTTGTTATGGATGTTGGATGATACTTATAGAAGCTTTGGTCTCAGATGATCTTTTTATTTAGCGTTAATAATAGTTTTAGTTTTAATTTAAAGATACCAGTCGTTTCCTACGGAGTATCAGTCTCCATCAAAAGAAAAAAAAGCGTGATAGATAAGCAGGCAGAGATATTTTCGCATTTATAATATTAATAAGCTTTCCCTTCGCAAAATAATTGTGTAGAGGATAAAAAAATAACTTCAAGTAACATACACATCTACCATTCAGAACTAGGTACCTCAGTCATTGACAAGGTTAGCCCAAAGACCTATGGAATTTCCTATGGCTTCCCATAACCCTGGGCAAGTCATCAGCATAGCTGGAAGGGACTCCCACGCTTTGCTATCCGGTTGGTGGTTGCTCGTCGCCCTTTCTTCCGTAACCGTTTCCGTTGCGAATGTGGGGCGAACCCCACGCATGTATGGGATGCAAAAAATGTTATTGCAACTTCGACAAAAGATATGGTTGAAAAGCTTCCTGATGTAAAAACAATGAAACGGTTCAAGGAAGTTCAGTATAGAGCTAGATACATATGAACAGTTTCAACCCTGGCAAAATAATTACCATCGTACGAGTGAACTCGCGGGAATCAACAAACTAATAAGTCCGAGGAATGTGAATAATTCCGGAATCCCGCAGTGCATCAGATATGCTACATTTAATTTAGCATATCATGCCTGTACGCAAGGTTTGAGCTGGAATATTTCACATCCCCGCACTACTGACCTCAATGTCGTTTCAATGTTGCCACTTGGCCTACTTTTGAACGTAATAACCAATTTTCACCGGGAAAAATAAGGTAAAACGATTTTTCTTTTTGACTCGCAGCTCGAAATACGTGTTGGTAATTTAGAAATTTTTGCATCCCCCGTGAAAGGGGTCGGTAAATGCTCCGAAATTGCTTGTCAATATTCGGCTTTGTTCGCAATCTTCGTAACACTTATAGCGAATTACATTTTCTTTATAAAAGGGGATTTTAATGTCAATAAAGTGTTTGTAATAAAACTGACTTTAACAGTAGGTAATTGGAATCCAATCGGGTTTATTTGATATTTTTGGTCCCAAATGCCAGAACGAGACATTTAAAATGTGTTTTATTTTGACATTTGAAGTGGCAATAAACGGATGTTTTGAGTTATGTAACAGTGTATGTACCTACGTGTTGTCAAGTCACGTAATAAATAAAGTAAGCACTTAACAGATAAGGGAAAACAATAGATGTGTGAGGGAGATGAATGACTTATATCTGCTCTTCAATACATACATATAAAGTAACATAACCTATTTCATAACTTGATACCCATTCCATACGACAATAACTAATATTTTGAACAGTTCCAAAATCACAGTTACTTTGAACCTAGTATCTTGGAACGCCTAATACTTCAAACGCATAAGATAGGTCGGTGGCCCGGTTACCTTGTTTTTTCTAGTCACAAAAACGTTTCGTATCACCACGTGACGTGGCGCCTGTTACACGTTGCGTGCCAATCACCCTAGGCGATGATTGACACTCGAATTATACTATGTGCTGTTGAATATACCATGGATGTGTAGGTACTTGATTTATGTTCTTAAAGGAATTGAATTTGTGGGTTTTATGGAAACTTCCAATAGAATAGAATTTATAAAAAAAAAATAGGTTAGAAATACTCGGAAAAAAAGCCAAAGTGTACCTTTCATTACAGGTAAATGAATTGAAGCGTATTTATTTATCTCGATTTTTACCTACATTTATACACTCGACCGAGTTCTAAAGTATTCCCCAAAAAAGCTAAATCCTTCTCCTGAAAACTGTATATTATCTCTAAAATACTGAAAACATCACAAAAGTTTACGTCCATTTGTAATAAAGCTCTCCACCGTAGTTCCCAGAATTGGTCCTAAGTTCTGAAAACATAACTATCATAGCGGCACCTAAGTAGGACCAATTCGGAAAATTTCTGAAAACTTCACGTGTAAAAGTTAATTAACTTTCTAAATACCTTCCACAGCTGAAATACAAGGTCTGTTGCCAGGCGCCCGCCGCTTTAAAAATACACTTTATATTAGTTCTAAAACTTCTGTTAATATAAGTTTCGAGTTTCGTACACATTTTAGAAAACAGACTAGGGCCTTGTTTACGCGGCCGACTCAAGGCACTGTTTTTTGTTCATAGAAAAAAATATGTTTTTGCTGTTTTCAACGAATTATTCTTTCAAAGATTATGTTTGTGGCATTGCTAGACTCGACTCGTTATATCATTTCTAAATATCGCTTCGTAATCTAGAATACTGCGATTGTATTACCTAGATATCAATTTAATTCGATTGATGATGATATTATTATCAGTATGTCAGTTATGCACATGAAGAATCGTTTCGATAGCAACATAATCTCTTTCTTGATTAGATAACCAGCCTTTCCCAAGACAAATCGCCAGACAAACAAATAAATAAATTAAAACGCCTTAATATTATTCAATTGAGGTGAAAATATAAAGTCACCTGACCCTTTGTCCCTGGACGGTCCTCAATATTTCCCGGTCACTCGAACAAAAATAAACAGGGCTATAAAATTTCATGGGGCAGACGAAAAAATCCCCAATCTCCATTTAGCGGAGGCCGAGGACCTTAATATTATGGCAAACAATGGTGTAAAACGGGAAGGCGACGTTATTAAACTCCCTTAAGTACGCGAACAAACAGGCTGCTATATTGTAATCCCGTCTGTCCTGTATTAGGAGCGCAAACAATACCACTGTTCGTGTGTCGTGTAGATCAATGGTACTCAACCTTTCTTTGACTTGTGTTTGTTGAGCGTGTTCTTCTTATTTGAGCGTGAACTTACGTGAAATTGTCATCTGGTCCTTCTGCTACCGAAAGCTATATTAAGTTAACATCTTGCCAATATATTTTCCAAAGTTTTCAAACTCATTCATAATCAGCCTTTTTCTGCAATAGCCATGTAAATGCACTACTAACGATAAATGAAAGACATGCTACTAAAACGGAAGGAAATATATAATTACATATGTATTGTAAAGAATAAAACTTTGAAGTCCATGGTTCCCATAAATTTTCGGTCCCCATATCGTATAACGTATGGCTCGAATAGATTATTATGTGAAACAAAGACCGGCCTATGTTTTTCGATGGCGATAATGTCACAATTTACAATTGTGTTAGCCCGAGCAACTTTGTGGAGCGTGTCAACAATAGCTTATTATTTTAATTGACTTTAATTCAAGTGTTACTATTTCATATATTATTTATCATAAATTGCTGGACAGACCAGCCTTTGTGTTTCCTTAAACGTTGTTCAGATTTGACGTTCTTACAGCTGTGAAAATCGTTTCGTATAGTTATTTTTTTTCCGTACAGCAAGCCTTGGAATTGTATCCAAAAGAATGTACGTATCCCTTCAAACAATTGCCCAGCTTCTTATCCAAACGAGACGTGAGCTATCGATTGAATAAATATAAAATGAGAGGCCTTCACTACATCTTCTACTAAGCTACCCAAATTCTAAATTATGTTTGTCCAAAAGCGATAGGATAACAAAAAGAATAAAATATTTTATCCTATATCCCTTAAGAAATATTTGGTCCAAATAAAAAACGTTTGAGCTTTCTCAACGTAAAATTATTCTAATTTTTTCCTCAACTGAAAGCAAGTTTGGCAACATTATGGGGATCTGCATAATTCCATGAGACTGTGTATAACGCTCCTAAGACGTCAATAGAATTCAATGGATTTTCAACCGATATTAAAAATATTTAAAACAGATTTTACAATCGATTTAACAGCCATTGTCTAACTAAATAAATTACCAGAAATCGCACAAGGAAAATTGATTCAATTACCACAGCAAAAAACTCAGGTTTGCGATATCCCCCAAATTCAACTTTGCAGAGGACTAGTAAGGAACACGTGGCAAAAAGGGATATCTTAGTCCTAAATAAATAAGAACGCCTAACGATATTTCCATCCTCTATCGAACTAGTTCCAATATCAGGAATCAATATAGTTCTCCAACAAATTGATATGCTAAAGGTTCTCTATTCAAAACGCACTTTTTGCGTTACTGTACGAGTATACTCCAGTCCCCAGCGACCCAATTCAGGTCATCGGGTCATCCCGGATACCCTCGCGCTACGCAGCAGTTATCCAAATACCGGGAACCAATAGCTATCGTGTTTTCACAAATAAACACTACCAAAAATCTAGGTTTATCAAAACATGTACACGTATAAAGCTCCAAATATTTTTACGACCAAAATCACCTTCGTTCAAAACTAAACTTGTGTCCAAATTAACTTTAAAAGCTCCCAAAATGGGTCTCCAATTGAACCTACACTCCTTCGACAATGTCTGAAGTGGGTGCGCGAGCCGCTGGAAACCAGTCTTTATTATCATATCTTAAAGACCCCGACCTTGAAACTTGGAGACTCTCAGGAAACCAGAGGGGAGGCTTCAAATTTAAATTAGCCGTCTGTTCTGTCAAGTGCGGTTGCAAGAGATGTTCGAAAAAGCTCAACTTCCCGGTTGACGGGAGCAAACGGATCGCGACGTGATAACTCTTTATTTTGATATTATAGGTCAATGACTCGTTACATAAGCCGATAACCTGTTTTGCCAACAATAGCGTTCGTAGATAGCGCTATCTGTTCGCGTGTTCCTTATGTAAATACGAGTTCGGTTTACTTACACAACAACGCAAAAACTGGTTAGTTGTAATTACGCATGCACTACGAACTGAGGCGAACCCTTGCAGTGCACAGTGCACAGGCATCAGTACAACCTGTTTACAATAAAAACTCGGTCAGTGGCGCTAAAACCTTAATTAGTAATACCGTTAGGTGGCGGCGCGCACCGCGGCCTGCGTAACTTGCACATCTCGCTGTCAGCTCAGCTGTTCCGCGCGGGTCGACGACCGCAGGGCTCGTGACGTGCGGCCCACCGCCGCACCCTCCCCGCGCGGCCCTCACCCCTGCGCCCCGCCCTTAGCTCCGAAGGACAATTATTTGCAGGATGCCATTCATCATTGTTACTGGCTTACAAAATCTCTTTGTTCTTATACATTTTAGTCCTCCGGCTGTAAATTTAAACGGGATTAGATGATCTTTATAACTGTAGGTCGAAATGAAAACGTGTCACGGACGCACGGGGATACTGTCACATTTCTTCGACGAAAGTATTGTTACGTAATCATTGGCTTGTAATTTATGTATGTTCACGTTTTTTGTTTTAGCCTAGTTTCAGTGAACGCCAACGTTATAAAGTAGGGCTGAGCCGTGACTAATTTAGCGTAGGATTCTTATAAACATTGAACAGCTGTGTTACAATGTTGCCAGTTATCAATGGGTGTGACCTACACCTGTACACTCGTACTATATCTTGTATCACTTTACTGATTATTTTAGGGACATCAGCTGTAGTCTGTACTGTCGATCAATCAAACGGAATTACGTGGCAGATCTATCAGTTGAGTTAATAGTATTGTCATTGCGTTGGCTTCTGCATTCGACACTGGGATATGGTCAAGTTGCTAATGGATGGAATTGAATTTATGTGTAATTATATTACCACTGACATCGTTTGCCTTAGAGCTACTGCAGACATTGAATGATACGAATATCTATGTTTAGTAGTGTAGTAAGTTCCTTATTCGAAACTTAAAGATTCATCAAATTCGAATAAATAATTTAAAATGCAATCATAATCTTCTCGCTACACGTAACAAATGCACCTGCAGTTTGCATCAAGCAGTATCGCATTCGCCACAATCGATGGACCTTGATGGATGACCTACAACTGCCTGACGTCATCTACACGAGTTTGCAACCGGACTCGTAAAAAATCTAGGCGACAGCCTGTAACTGTCAGCTTTGTTGCAATTTGGAGGTTGGCATATCACGACCGACGTAAGTGACTGCTGAATTGGAAGGCGCAGTTTGGGTCCAAATCGTGATGGTTTTGAAGGGGCAAAGGTCTTTTAAAGAGTAGAATATTGTGCTACAAAAGTAAAATCTGTCAGGAGCAAATTTTGAAGTTGTATACAATGTTTAAGTTAATTATGTTTGTGACGTTATAGTTGACTGAAGGTAGAGGAAAACATCTAAGGAAACAGATTTTTTATTCCGTAAGGAACCTTGACTTACTTAAATGTCTGTGACTTCCTCGGCATTGAGTCTCGTTAATCGTAGTACATACTCAATATTTGTTTCTTCTGCATGGCTCGTGTCTTACAGTTACATCGAATATGAAGTTTTCTCTTCCTAATATGAAGTCTGCGTAAGTTGAATCGACATGTAGAATGTCTTTAGAAGAATCTGTAGTAGGCAGTAAAACAGGGTGTAGTTACATAATAACGCGATCTTTGAACCCGTGACCCTCGCGGTGTTTTGCTCAACGCTGCGGGAACGAGTAATGAATGCATATGCACATACATTATTAAGTGTCACATCATTCGCGGGTTAGGGGTGTCACCCGTGCACTCGGCTGAACTGTGAATGGGTTAAGTCGGAATGACTTCGATGTTAATTAGTCTCTTTTTATAGGAGCTGCCTTTTGTAATTTTTGCTTGTATGTAAAACATAGGGTGCTTTAAACTAACGAGCGGAATACTTTTTGGTATCCCTAAAGTTTTTAGTTTTACGTTGGTACCTCCTATGCTTCTAAAACTAAATGTTAGCTTTGAGAAAGTAACTACCTAGGAAAAATAAGTTTCGAAGTTTTCGGTTTTAGTCAGTTGCTAGAGGACTAGAAAATATACATGATTGAATGGATGTATGTTTATTATTCTTTCACGTGAAAACTTAACTCTCAACTTAACGCTACTTTATATCCATCTGCGGGAAGTAGGTATGTCCCTTGAGACGCTTTTGAAACCGCAGAAGTTAGTAAATTGATACGAGAGAGAAGTGGAGGTAGAAAGAAGTTTACAATCTGTATGATAATAATGTTATTACATAAATATATTCTTAGTTTAGTCGACATCCCTCACGAAGGTCAACAGAGCACTGCATGAATCACAGTCCAGTTATTTATAACAGGAAAGTAAATAACAATTATTGCGATGTTGACAGTGAAATATTATACAACTCTTAGATATATTCTTTCAAATGGCCTTTACTTATGTAATACCTGACTTACCTTCAAGTTATTCTTTGCGAGATAGGACCCTATGAGTAATAAGGGCTTCAAATTGGAATGAAAGAGGATGGTTACCTGTACTTTACAAGCCATAGACATTTAGAAAACCATCATTTCTGCTCGTAGTTCTATCCGATCATCTCCTAGTCATTTCTAAAGAAAGTTATACTTTTCTCACGTTATGATTCAAAATTTTCTGTATTCTGTCGCAAATCCAAAACTTCACAACCAGCAAACATATTTTCACCAACAAACGGTATAAAGTAGCCATATTTATTTATCAATATCGCGGCCATATTCTTTATACGTGGATGTCTGTGACAGGCTTATCTATAGACAATCGGCTGTCTGCTAAGGGCAGGTATGCTTGAAACAATAGCGCTGCTACCTGTGTACTACATAAATTAGCTCAAGTACGAAATGACGCGTCGCTTTAGTTTTTGAATTAAATGCTGTCTGGTTTTATTGTATGCTTAATTTGTTTTGTAGGAATTTGTTAGGTCTATTTGTGAGTCAGAATTGAAAAGCGCACATTCAGTAATTGGGTTTTACTTTAGGGATTTATTTTTGCACTTGAACATCTGGATGGTTTTCGTCAATTAATGAAATAATTCCATGCCCTATTGTAAAATACTTAAAGATCTTGCGTAATAGCTAATGTGGGCCATCATCTTCTACTTATTTAATAATGTCACTAAAGATAGCTTCATTGTATCAGTGAGATACAATTTCACCTCACCAAAACTGACTTCATATGAGACACTAGACAAAAAAGAGAAAACATGTCTAGTCTAGCAACTGTTATATTTAGTTCTAAATCGTTCGTGGGTGTCAGTTCAAAGGTCGGCCATGGTTTAAGTGATTGTTCGCCAGCTCCTCGAACTATGTGCTAGTGTTGCAACCAATTAAGTTTTTTACTTCTCTATAAACGACTTGGACTCGTAATTCCATACTGAGCACTCATGTATCGTGTATTACGAGGGGAGGTCAATAAGTTCGCGGAATGAGAACGAAGGAGGTTGAAATTAAACACCAAATTATTTTTCCCTTTCAATATATTCTTCTTTAACCCTAATACATTTTTCGGATCTCTCAAATAGCTTGTTTATACCATCGAAAAAAAATGATTTGTCTTTGGTGTCAAAATAGGCCGAAATTACCGACTTGACTTCTTCATCGTCGTCAAATTTATTCCACGCAGCTCTTTCTTCATTTTTAGAAATAAATAATAGTCACTGGGGGCCAAGTCTGGACTGTATGGTGGGTGGTTTAATTGTTCAAGGCCGCATAAGCGAATGGCAGCCGTCGCAACATGGCACGTGTGGACGGGTGCATTTTCGTGCAAAAGGAGCACACCTTTTGACAGCTTTCCTCTTCTTTTTTCCTTAATGGCTTCTTTCAATCTTTCCAGTAAAGAAGCGTAGTACTGTCCCGTTATAGTCCCAATACAAGTTTTTCTACTTTTTTGACGATTTCCGGTGTTATGGCCTCAATTGGCCGTCCGGAGCGGGGGTCGTCTTCAATGGACTCCCTTCCTTTTTTGAAAACACCATGCCACTTGTAAACCATGGTTTTACCAGGGGCAGAGTCCGCGTAAACCGCTAACAGCTCTTGAAAAATCGTCTGAGTGGATTTTCCTTGCTTGGTAAGGAACTGAATAACGGCAAACGGTGTTCAATTTTCTCCATACTGGCTCACTTCTTCCCGATTTAGTTGTTTGCAGGTCGATAGCTCAAAAGTTAATGACCCGATTAGGTTCAAACTTGGTATATATACTCTTAATGAGGTGCTTAACTAGTGCCTACCTGGACGGGTAAATTTATCCCCACCAACCCCTCCATTCCGCGAACTTATTGACCTCCCCTCGTATAACTCTTTAGGCGAACAAACACTGGATTATATATGTGGTTTTTGTGTGAATGTTGATAGTTGTGGCTAATTCAGTGCTGATATGCTTGGATACTTTGTAAATCTGACGATTTAGTTAGATGCTCCTATAATCTAACGAGTGTAAACATAAAATAAAAATTGAAAACATGTGCACTAATATGATGCTTTGTGTCAAAATAAAAACGACTAAAGAAAGTTAAGTCTGAAACAAGAAACGTTAACAAAACGCTTTGCAAGCAGCTTCTTATAACTATCTTGCTCGTGTATCGACTTTGACATATGTCAAATGTGACAGTTGATGTCACTTTATGCGCTGTTCCCGCCCTCGCCCGGAGGGATCGATACGCAATAATATTAAATGAACTTATATTGGATAAATGAAGCGTGTGCAAGATTAGTCGTGACGACAGTTTTGTCGCACGAATGGCTTCTATTTCAATGTAGAGTTTACCTTTGTATAGACATGGCTTGTAGAATGTAAGATGAAGTTAACTTATTAAAATCCAGACAAATTACTATGTAAGATACAGTAAAATATAACCAGAATTGAATTTAAAGAAAACCATGTCTTCTAGCCAGACGATGGAATAATTTCATCGGTTCAACGATTCCGTATTATGTCAATACACGCCATAATTCGATAATAATGTGTGGTTGTACACAAATCAAAATGATATCAACAATTCTTTTATTATTCACATGAAATACAACGTGGGCCCAAGCAAATAGCCCAGTAGTTTACATAACGATTAACGTGGCACTAAGTGTACTATGGTGTTTACATTTATAGCGACTCCTAAATCTTGGAGCGGATAAAAGGCCGTTTACCACAACGGTTCGATGTACCGTGAAAAAAAATATTTGTAGATGAGCGTGAAATATTTTAAAGTTGGTAGACCTGCCTGTGTGTATGTAAATTTGTTTTTTTTTTCTTTCGAATTTCGAATGCTTTAACGTTTCCCAGGTTAAATTAAGAAATGTTTCGTCGTTTTTAATTTAAATTGTAATTTTTTAATGTTTTTTTTTTATATTATGTTTCAATTAATTCAGATGGCTAGACAGATTTAATAAAATTATTTAGGTATTTATGTATATATTTATTTACTTGATCTAAAAGACTCCTTTCGGTTATAATCAAAACCATATTTTTAATGTTTCTAGATTGTTCGAATAGCTTCAATTCTTCGCCTTTTATTTAAAGTAGGTGTAAAACAAACAAGTAAAAAATATCTGTCATTGTTAAGACCTTCTGAAATTCTCTTTGGCAAGCCTTATTAATACAGATAAGATTACGTTCGTTTTGAAATGCAATTCTTAAAGGCGTAAATGCATTCTGTTGCATTCTTAACATCGTTCTAGAATATTCGAAATGCCTCGGAATCGCATGACTCGTGCGAGACATTTTGTACAGAATTAAAAAGTACCTACATACGTAGTTTGAGATTGTAATTACGTGTTGTAATGATGTGTGTTGTATTACTGCACTGTGGTGCATTTCCAGCGGCCCTTGCTTCACTTACGTTGGTCGGCGCGGGCGCAGCGGCATGCTTCGCTCGTGGTCGCCGCTCGTAACCTTGCGTACGATGATAAACAAGTGACGTCACCAGCTATTTTTAACCATGTTTGTGCCGAGAGCTGTGCGAACATGCGCGCGCGCCGAGGTCAACGCCCTACGCGCGTATCTGAACCAATCTGAAAGTCCGCGAACGATACGCTTCGTTCGTCGGTTAGACGATTTCTACAAACTACTACGCTGGTAGTGTTTATTGGCCTCGCGGCGATGGCGCAGGCTCTCCCTTCATGGCGGCCGGCTACGGAATCTAATTGACTTTACCGTGTCTGTGAAACGCGCCTTGATTTACTCCCAGTTTTTCTTGTCAGCGAATTTTCTGAATGCCGTGAACGCTTGCGACCGTCTCGTTCAATTATAACTTGAATTTAGAACCGAGGCGAACGCTTTACTACCTTGTTTTGCTACTAAAATGTAAACAGCTCACCAATTTATTTTGAAGTCGAAATGCAGGGAAAACAATCAGGGACTCAAATTGAAAAGACGTGTAGAGAATCTGTTGTTATAGAAACTTGGAATAACAAAGGTGCAATATCGACTCGTTTTAGAAGAGGTAGCACTGCGAGCCAAACAAATAACACCAAGAAAATACGCTTTCAACGAAAATATATGAAAACTTAGTTGTGTCCACACTTGTGACCTTCGGAGCAGGACAACGACATTTATTGCTCCATTTCCTTTGAACATTACGTGATGATAATCGTTCCGTATCTGTCGACACTCTGTTACGGAGACATAATGCCATACATATACGTAACATTTCTCCACTAGATCGACACTTGAAATTGTTTTGGCTACTGTTTAATACTTGTATAAGATTAATAGCGTATAAACGTCGGATGTGCAGACAAAACTTACAGCACATATCCATAACATAGAGTAAAACAATACGTTGATAAAGCATTGTGCACTAACACACCACTAATGACGTAATAAATAACTGAAGCCGGCTTTACCGACGCCGGCTTATTCGACAAATCCAAATTCAAATGAAATATCATCGAAATTCAAGTAGTGGGTAGTTTGGCGCGGTGCGTGGTGTCGGTCGACATCGCCGACATCGACAGTAGCGCGCAGGGGTGACTGAGCATTTTCCGAATTGGCATTCGCTAGTCGGGAGCGCTTTGTTCGTCGTTATCTGAGCGCACAGCAATGTCTGTAAACGGTAGTGAAAGGGCGATACGCGTCGAGCGTCGTCGACAAAGGGCCCTGGTTAATGCGATCCGACGTTCGGTAGCTCGGTACCGTTTTACGGCCTGACTTCCCGCTCAGCTGGAACGTTTTCAATTTGCCGGGACTTAGCGAATTCTCATTTTACTCAAGGTCCACTTGCACAAAGGCTGGCGTATATCACAACACCGCCCGGCGTAATCCACATTGTAAGTGGCTAATACCCGTACAAGTTTTGTAAGCCGAACACCCTGGCTGTATTAATATTTTATGTTCGTATGGCTGCCGTTTGATACAATTACCCAAATTACTTGTTTCTCTACGCCTCGTTCTTTTGAAGTGTTGAAAAAGGAATGAATAATTTTGTACGCTCACGAACAGACTGGGTTCACGAGTACATGTACAGTCGGGTACGAAATCGTGTTCTAATACAAATAGCGAGAGAATCCGTATTCAGTCGGGGGACAGCAAACAGCCATGATATGAATAGTGGCCATTAATCTGTTGGAAACAAGTGACCGAAGATTCGGAATTGCGTGTCGGGGCCGCGAGGTCGTTGACCCGGTATCGGACACCTACATAAAGATGCGTACACGCTTATGAGCGTCCCATAAAGTTAACTGTGCCTTTGTTGGGAGGTATCGGGTGCTGGTTTCTATTAACGAGGACATTTAGCTTGACTTGTTGCCTTCGGACAGTTCATTTTACGTACTTATATGTCCCCGATTTTTGTCGGATAAAGCCGTTTAGTTATGGGCCAGTGTATGATTATACTGACATTTTTATTTGAACATGTTATTTATGGAGACCGTATATTCAATAAAATTGTTGTTTATAATGAGTCCTATTAATGTTTACTTTGTTTTGTTTACAGGTATGTACACTACACTCCAGTTCAAGTAATTCGTAAGTTACAAAAACGATCCACTCTTACCTTTACCTAAAATCATTTTCCACACAAACAGAACATACTTCATTACACTATCGTTACGTCATCAATGACGTAACAGCTATTTGCATTATTTCGATAATGCGATTATCGTGGTAATTTACAAACGAACACGTGACTTTCTCGACGTGAGGTGAAACGAATGACATTCTATATATACGCCATTGTTATTTTATAAACAGCTGAGATTAAAAGCGCCTTTAAAATCTGATGGCTTTACTACGTCGTGAAACGTAGTGGCCTAGTGGGTAAAGAACTAGCCTCTCGAGTATGAGCGTGGGGTCGATTCCAGGTTCAATGCAACTTTTCTAAGTTTGTATGTACCTACTTCCTAATATATCTTGGACACCTATGACTGTGTTTCGGAGGGCACGATAGACTGTAGGTCCCGGTTGTCATTTAACATACGGTAACTTCTAGAAAGTGCGTATCATACTATACGCAACGGTTCATCAATGTACAGTTTAATAAAAAAATCTCTTTTTTAACATTAATATTCAAGAACCAACGCAATTTTTAGACAACCGTTAGATTAAGCCGTATAAACTTTTAAAGGAAATTCCGGTAAACATAGTAATTTGTTTGCCTTTTGTGTTAGTCTATGCTATGACTCAATACGCAAATATTTGCGCACATTCCTTAACAATCGCAAAACCAACCAACATTAGCTTAACTTTTTTACAATATATTTTCGATGTACGTTTTAGCGTAATAGACATAAAATATTTAAGGAATCTTCTACAAGACATTTTCAAAATCATGTAAATAAATCACAAAATCTCTTGAAAGAAACAAGAAAGGCCTAAGTACACGAATCTAGTCCAGTTTGTAGACATCACACACGATTTTCGACCTTCCACACTCTTACATAAGAGCTCTTTTTACAAAAATAAACAGTATTACGTATCGTATTTGTGCATGCTTTCACAGAATGACTCAAATAACCCTCGACCTTCGAACGAATTTATTTGGCATAGGTACAGCACATTTTAGATCGCTGTCACGCTCGCAGTAAAGGGTTAAAACATAAGATCACAGAATAAAGATTTACAGTTTTGAAGGTACCTACTAACGTTAACGGCTGGCAGGAGCTGGATGCGAGCAGCCGAAAATCGATCTCAGTGGTGTGCACTTGGAGAGGCCTATGTCCAGCAGTGGACTGCGATACGCTGATGATGATGATGAACGTTCGAAAAAATGACATTATACACGCATGTGCATTGACGAGCTTTTACCGGCGCTATCGGTGCTGTCAGCACTGAGTGTCGTGCATCGAGCACATGCGTGTGTGAGTGACATTGTTACGAACGTAAGTACGCAGCGTCACAACTGTTAACAAGAGAATATATTTAAACTGTGGCAAGATTGTCGTTTCTAGAGCGGTTTTATATGACATTTTGATGGTCTGATGATGACCGAAGAATCCTGATTCGCTTTGACCTTATTACTATTATTGCATTTTATAGCTGTGCAGTGTGCAGTTTGTGTGAATTCTTGGTAATAGTTTGAGTAAATTCTTTTCCAAATGATGTATGCGAATTCTTTTGAATTTTGATAAGATAACCATGGAAGTATAGCTTTATTTTATGTCTTAGGTCATATGTATGATGTGCATATGTATTTATCAAAATTGTGACCTGAATTGGGAAAAAAAAATTCTTTGAATGCTAGACCTCACACAGACAGCGCCATGTAAACATTTAAGTGACCTCCAATGAAAAAAAAAACATTCTAATTTTGAATAAGGTAAAAATGGATCTCTGTGCGCTCGTCACCGAAGGGTTCATGTAATACATAAATACTTGACCTCTGAACCCGATCTGTCTCCTATATATTACATTATATATGTTATATACTTATATAATATGGTCTAAAAGACTGGCGTGAAAAGTGAATGCCTTGGGGAGTATGACTATTCTGAAAGTAACGTGGGATGAGGATGCTGGTTTCAAAGTAGTCTTATCAGGTGTTGAAGTGTACTTTGGGAAGTCATGTATGGCTAAATATAGTTAAGTCAACGGTATATGTATTTACTGATTACGACTGATTTAGGAATCTTCTTACATAGAGAAGGAATGAGTAGCTATTGATCATTTGATTCAGGTGATATAGTGATTATTCGACAAATATAGTTTTCTCTACACTGGATTCCTTTCACCAACAGTCTGTTAGTATAGGAGAAAGAATCTAATTACAAAGGTACTTGACAGCTGTAAATATCTGGATATGTTCAGTGTTTTATTAAGTTGCATAGTTGCTTCCATTTTGATATAATTAACCACATAGATATATGGCTCATAAAATCCTTATAACATACAGTTGTTAGTTTTAGTTGTGACGTAACAGTCGCGTGTTCCCGGTCGTTTGCCATGATATTATTAGTTACTAGTATTATAGCAGACAGTGTAATAACAATATTATCATAATAACATAATGAGCACCTCTATTAAAGTGCGTGCCTTTTAAAAGTACACCTGTATGGAAATTTTTATCTATGGCATATCAGATTGGAGTTAAAAAGGATTGTTTTTGGAGAGAGTAGAAATAGAGTTCAAACTCCTATATATTAGAATGTACGCGTATCTATTACTCATGTAATATTTTCACGTCTGAATACACGTGGAACTATTAATTAACTGAGTGATTTGATTGATACAAATGTGTGGGCTGTACGCAGTACGAGGGATTCACGAAAAACAGGTGAAAGAACATATGAATAATAGTGTGAAGGCTGACAGGGAAGAATGGATGATAGATAGGTACCTACCTACACACCACAGGACCCTTACACGAACAAACTCTTATACTTAAATATTATTTTGTACGTTCCACTATACGTGACTCAAACGACCATTTCCAAGGGTAGGTCAAAAGCCCAGTTATAAAACACATACGACTCAGTGTTCACCCACTCACGCATCAAAGATCCCACCAAAACGTTACGAGGTATTCCCAAAATAGGAATTTGCAGGGTAACCCATATTAAAATTCCCATTCCCCGTAACCCTTGGTGCGCGTTATTAGGAAATAATTCCGAATGTAAACGCCCGGTCAATATGAGCTTGCAATCAATACGGGACGTGTGAACGGATGTAATCCCGGTGACTAATGACTCGGGGACTAACGACTAAACTTGGAGCAGGTAATGTTTGTTGACGTCGCGTCGCCTATGACGGATGGCTTTTGTTTAGGACGCTGCAGCGCAAGGGTTGGGAGACAACGGTGCATTATTACCTTCGTGCTGAAATTATCACCGTCAAACATTTTCTATTAAGCAGGTCTGGTTTAAAATCAGTTGTCTATGAAATCATAAAAATAGACTAGTGTATAATTTCAATATTATAAAAAACGTTGTCAAAAACATTTGTCAATTAGAAAGATAAAAATGACAGCCTTAAAAACAAGGACAGGAAGGAGAAAAATAAAATAGCGTTCCCACCAAAATTCATTGACCTCTATCATCCACGTGGATCTGTAATACGTAGAAAATAACTTCAATAGTCGTTACCGTATATAGAAAGATTATAAAGCGGTTTATTCCAACCACGTAGGTCTTACGGAAATATAAAAATATTAAGTCCTAATATCAAATGGTTTTGCCGTTCCGTTATTTGTAAAGCTTTCTTTAAACAGATGGTGACTAATCGGAAGTATTTTATTGATGTTGTCGAAAAAATGCGAAAGAAATTCATGACTAAGTTTTCTACAAATATTAATATTTATATAAAAAAATGTTACTCAATTACTAAAACAGACAAAGTCGTGGGCTAAGGCACGAGTAATCCTTGCCGCAGGCGGCGTGACATTGACAAACCTGTCAAAGTGACAGGCGGCCATATTGCCGATAAATCAACACCCATAATTAAAATGCTGACCTACATTCAAATCACACGCGTAAACAAATCTAAATAGAAAAAATCTATAATTAAAGCTTCTATAAATATACTACCAATAATAGATTGATAGTATATCTCACAATAGATTGATAGTGCGTCTATTACTGGCTGTCATTGGGTCGGTTGCCATGGCAACGGCTGAATATCTGATTGATCCGCTTACGTTATCGCGATCGTTCGTTAAATAATATAGTGACTTGCACGTTTTGTTGCTATTTGTGTTTGGTTGTTCACGCAACAGCTTTTTAAGTATCTGGTTAGTGAAATGGAGCTTTTGTCCAGGAATAAAGTCGTATAAGTAAATCTGATAACTGGAAGCAATAGAACAGTGAAAACGGAAGGATTATTTTTTGGGTTGTAACTTAAGTTGGCAGAGTTTAAATGATATACTGATCAATATTGTTTAGACATAAGACGCAATTTTTTATTTTCAAATATGAGTTAGCTAAAAAAAAAAACTTAGAAAAACCAGAAAGAGGACCAAACCCTATCACATATCAAAACCTTTACATCACGTTCACTAAACATCACGTTATGTGGTCGCCGATAACCCTCCCGCGCTCACGTGGTCAAAACGACCACATCGCGACCACAGCCACAACGCTTGTTCATATTTAATACGACCATTAACAATTTTAGTGGCGTTCATTTGAGTTTTAATTCTGATCGCGTGCCTTTTTGAGGGTTTAATGCTCACTTTCTTTGGTAGTGTTAGGAATTGCTTGCTTAGTGTGTGTTTTAGGAGCTGTTAATGTTACAGGTGTCAATTAAATGGTTTATTAGTTTTGCTTTTGTGAGCTATTGGACCTATTTTTATTAGAGAGTAGATCGTACTCGTTTCAGGGACCTATATTTCTGCGGTTTCGGCCGCGTCCCGAAGGGTGAAAAGTAGCCTATAACCATCTACAAGATACTACCTATCTCTGATATTAGCACTGAGGTATAGGTTACTCCTTTCGTTGCTATGCAAGTGAATTGACTCTACCTTCAATGCTTTGTTTACCTTTCAGTTTAAACCTATAACGTTATTTCTAGTATTATCTTATTAGTAGTATAAACAAAAGTATTAACACCTGTAACTAGAATAAATATGACTGTTGTGAGAATCGTATCAGGCTTCAACCTGTAGCAAGCTAATCGATGTCTTATCTTCGGAGTCGGGCCAAAGTATAGTCGACCGAAACCTAATTTGAGTATCAATTTCAAAATTGTGTGAAAATCGTCGTACAAATGAATGTTTTGGCCCATTTCTCGTAACAGTATGTCAATGTTATATGCACTTTTGCGCATGTTGTTCTCATTAAAGTCTTTTTGGGCTTTGTCCAAATACCCGCTCTTAATTTTACGTTCATGCGTACTTTTATAATCCTTTCGTATTATGACAAAGTGCTTCTGACAATATAACTTATAACAGTTTCATAAAGAACACGTTCAGAAATAAACGATCATGTATTCTTGGTAGTAGTAATATTTTCAGAAAACAAACATATTAGGTTGGTACACAAAATGGAATGAATACAAACAGAGGTTACAAAGACAATATAAATTACAGTAACCACTTTGATCTACATTCTAGCTTTAACTATTCATAACTCCGTGTGTAGCTTTCAACGAGTTGTAAAGGAAAATAGATTAGTTCTGTTCGGTACTTGTTTAACCTTTTGTCTTTTATGTTGGTACTAGGTAACGGTATTTAGATGGAAGAGAGAATATATGAAAATTTCACTATATGTGAACAAATTGCCTGAGGTTGATTGTAAGTTATGTAATTTAAGCATTTCTGAATGCTATAATTTAATTTTTTCAACCCATATTAGTACTTCAGGTAGTGTTTAAAACTACTGAAACAATACAACAACACAGCTGAAGTTTTATCGATAACGTCATCAACATAAAACTTAATTAGCAATAATTAAAAAAAATAAGTTTTGACCACAAGTAACTAAAGAGTAACCAATCCATCACTAAAAACCTCTTCCTAAAAGTCCTTCTACCAAATACATCCAACCCCCAAAAAATAATTGAAGCCCATACATCAATAAATATACAAAATATTATAAATGTATATAGCTATCTACATTTGCCTGTATCTACGGGCGGAGTCAACGTGAAATGTGTCGCAAATTGCTCAATCATCGAGCTGGAATATTTTTAATCTTCTATATTAAATCGATTTCACAATCGTTTTTGTGAGCGCCTGGTTTATGTCAGTAACCAATGGATGGCATTGGCCCCTGACACATTTAACTGGTTAATGTTATATTTGAATAAGTTTTTTGGTTCAGTGGCTGGTTTAGAGCGGGAATAAAACTTTATATTTATGTGTATCCATGAACTCTCGATTTGCTTTTTAGTGTAAAATCTATAAACAACTAGCTTTTGGTATGCCTTCTATTCTTCCTTCTTTCTTTTCTTAAAGAGTCTACAAAATAGTTAAAGTTTACCACTTTCTGCTTTTCTTAGTCGCGTAATCCAAGAGACCACCTGACTATCATTTTCAAGGAACAAGCTTTTTAGCCAATTCATGACAACAAAATAACCCAAAAACTTCAAGTACATACCTAAGTATCCAAACATGCCAACACTATAGAAATATTTGCACAAACGCTCAAAATCCTTTACCATGACGTAAACCATTTCCAGAAAGAACTAGTAACAACCGGATAGATAGATAACTGCTGTTAAGATTAGACCATCTTATCGGTGGTTATCGCTTTGTTGAATAACTTATCTTAAAACGATTCTAGATGACATAGTGACATCATTGATTGCAAATGGCACAAAACCTTTAGTAGGTGAAGATAAAAACATAAATAAGGAATGTACCGACACTCCTAGGGGTCCTTATTAATGTGAAAGCCACTACACATAGTGATATTGCTGAAGCCGGTGTCTTCTCTGCTACTCGTTTAACTCAATGTTACCTCTAATTAATTGCTTTAATTAACCCTGGAACTGTTATGGTAAAGCTGCTGGTCTCTAAAACCGTGGCATCCATAGCATATTTCTCTAGTACATATAGATAGCAAAGTAGTTAAGTGCCATTATTTTCAATTCATAACATGTATTGACGTAAAACTGTAGCCATTTTGATCTCAGACCGCAAGAAAGAACCAGAAACTTGGGTTATTTTTGCAGATTGTAGAATCACCCATATTGGCCAAAAATCAATTTCAGTGACGTCACCAAATTCATTTAACAAACAATGTCAGGAGCAGATCCACTTCACTTGTTGCATAATACCCACGTGATGTTTAGGCTCCGAGCTAGAAACATGTGGACCTTCCTGCTTAGAACATAAACATTTTTAAAATACCTGCATGTTGTGAGAACATTTTATCACTTAATACAATTCCAAACATGCTTGATCCGAGGTAAAAAAGAGTAACAAATGTTTCCAGTCACCAATTTTTAAAACATTTTTATCCCAAGCAAACTCTGCGCAGCATTCTTTTTGTTCATTCGTTTGTTACAGTCCGTCAGCAAAGCTGTGTTGAGTTCCTATCGATTCGG